>NW_024870979.1:2087500-2505177 GCF_019054845.1 Dipodomys spectabilis
AATATCCAACTACGTCATTCTAGAGCAAACACCTTCATAATGACACAACTAGGCTGATAACAAAGTCTGAGAAATATGTGTAACATGGACATATTTAAGTGAGATAACGTGGACTTTCTGAGGTCTCAAAATGAAGTGAAATCCATTGAGATAAAACAACCATGTGTCTAATCGCATAGCTAAAGGCAGAAACAGAAGCATCATCAAGCCTGAGTGGAGGCTTTAAACCCTAACTCTCTAGGCATTGGCACTGAGGGAAAAAAATCAAAAAATGACATCAAAGTTGTTCTGAAGGCCATCATCAACCACAATAACTTAATTGGCTTTTATTTTAAAATACATCCAGCAACTTCATGCTGTACTTAATTCACAACCATGAATGTGCTCTTATTTTTAAAAAAGACCCTCTGCTGGTCCATTAAGCAAGTTTTCATACATTTTTAAATCTCCAAGTATAATAAAATCATATTAGAAAACAAGAGTAATAAAATGTCTTCAAAAATATCACATACAGGTTTTGGAATTAGACAACACAATTTGAAATAAATAGTTGGATGCTATTAGCAATTTCTGAGAGTCTTTTTCCTCAGTCTAGTCTTCTAATCTTCCTTGCAGACTAGTTGAAGTCAAATGCCACTCTACCTAAAACCACTTCTGACATTTCCTAGTTCTTAGCTCTTATCTTTATAATGTGACTTTCTCCACATGTTAGAGAATTTTATTTCTCTTTTATGAATCCTATCACTTTGTGTCTTGCTCATAATGTATTTTCTTCTGTCCCACTAAAAGGTGGCTTTCATGTCTTTTGTTTAATATTCCAAATTCCTAGGGCAGAGCAGACCATAAATAAATATTTAAAAGATGAGGAAGAAAAGAAGGAAGAGAGGAAAAGGAGAGGGAAGGAGAGAGTATAGAAGGAAGGAAAAAAGGGAGTGAAGGAAAAAACAGGAGGAAGAGAAAGCAAAGCTATATTTTAACGAATAAGTCAACTCTTTTGAAGTATAATCATATGATTCTAAGCTCCCCAAAATGGATTTTTTTCTTCCCAAACTAAAAAAAATGTATTTGGGGTGTTTTTATTGTATTCATCTCATGTGAAAGAGTAGGGCCTACAGAGATTATGTTTATACGGTAATAGATGCAACTTTTTAAAAAACCTACACTTTTCCACGCATATCTGTGTAAAGCAATGTTAAGGACATCGAAGTATTGGCTACCCACACTGGCATCGGTTATTAATGTACTAGCTGGTATAGATCATGAAAACGGACTTCTTGAGGCCCACGTTATAGCTTCTTGGAGAAAAAGAATCACAGTCTGTCGGGAGCACAGGGAGCCCACGGAAGTAGGAGATGGGGGTTACCCTTTCCCACTCACTCCAGTCTAAAGATGATCTCATTTCATTGACTTAGATGCAAAGATGCGTTGGTGTTGCCTAGCCTTTCTCAGTTTTGAGAAGGTGGCATCCTCAGGAGTCATTTCTCCAAACCAGCTCTGGAGATTTTAAAGTCTTGTCTCTGTCTATATGCAGTTATTGCTACAATTATTTAGAAAGCACATACAAGATTGTTCTGGGAGGAGATGTGTTCAAGCTGTAATCAAGGTGATAGCTGTCTATTGATTAGTTAATAATTAGTTTTAATTTACTTCCATCCTTGCCAGACCACTTCCAGGCTTGGTTGAAAATAATCGCAGATGCCTTGATGTCTACTTAAAGCAAGCGTCAACTCTGTTGGGGCAGAGCCCTTCCATGTCTCCCCAATCCATTCCGCAAATACTGCGGAGTACCTTATGTCTAAGGGTCTGACTCTTAACTCAAGCTCTGCCTTGGGACACAGGAAGAAGCACAGTAGCACTCCTCCGGGACTGCAGCACATGGGGTGGGGGCGGAATGAGAGCTCCTTGCCTAGTTCATCTTGGGTTTACTTTTACTTCACCGTGGTGAGGAAGCAGCCTTGCTCTGCTGAAACCACACTGCAACTTCTGAATGCATAGCTGTTCCCATCCAAGCAGTGTACTGTGCAGCACACCTGTGACTGTGGGCAACGGGTCCTCTCCCCTTTCCCGTGGGAAAAGCAGAGTCCCGAGACTCTGCTCTCTAGCATTGGCTCTGAGGCTAAGCCACTGAGCTCTGTAGGGTCGGTCTTGGAATGCGTTTTCAAGGTACAGTACTTGCAACTTAGAATGTGTTTGTCAGGAAGTTGAGAACCATGACCGTAACGCTTATGACCATAGCATGTAGACTGTGACCTCAGTGGGGACAGGATGGAGCCAACAATGGTTACCTTGCAACAACTTCATCCCACCTGGCAAATCTCCCACATCCCCTTGGCCTCTCTTTCTGGGTTGATAGCTGTAGTTTACAAAGAAAAGAAAAACAAATAATTACGCATCCCCAATTCCACTAGTAGAGCTGCATCAGCAGCCACAGACCCGGATCTAAAGATGTGTCTGGAATCCCCTCCTGATGTCCATCTCCTGCTTTCCTTTCTCTCCAGAAACATCAGCCAAGTCATCTTCTCTAGATCCTTTCCTAGGACCATCACTCATGCCCTATCACTAATCACCTTTGAAAACAATATCCACCTTGCCCTTAGGTCTTTCTCTAGATATGATATGTTCAACCTATTTTCCTTTTATGCTTATATCCAAATTCTCCCCATGGATTAACCAAGCTCACCGCCCTCACTTCCCTGGCTCCCATTTTCTTCTCATTTTCTCCATTGCCAAACTAACAGCCCTTTCATAGGTCACACAAAGCTCTCTCAGCAGAGTCATGGCCAGCTTGACTTCCCACCGTAGGTGGGGTAGCTGGCCACTCCCCGCTCCTCACCCCTCATTTCACCCCTCAGCCTCCGTCTCCATCTCCCTCTTCTTCCCTGACCATTCCATCATCTCCCTTCTTCTCACTGGCCACTCTGTTTTATTATTCTCGATTTGTTTTTTTCCATATTCCTCTGTGTTTTGGCTTTGTTTCATTAAATCCTGTGAATTTAAATGGCATCTGTGTGTTGAAGACTCTAGATTATATCTTTCTTCTCCCCTTATATGCTTTTTACTTGTGTCCAACTTCCCATTTAAAGATTATTTACAAGATTATATTCACCCCAACACTCATGATGGACATAAATATTTTTCTGCACTCTATTAACACATGTGACACTGAATGATTATATATCTGCTGGACCTTCTTAGAATTTATTGAGGATGCATCCTCAGAATCAGGATGGCTGAAGCAGGTGGTCTAGACATGTAACTGTCTAGGATGATGGATTGCTTTTCAGAATGGCTCAGTGGCCACTAGTCATGGAACTAGACTTTCAATCCCAATGTTTCTGGAGCCTTCCCACATATTATAATGACTCAGGGAGATTTTAAAAGTCTGAGACCTTAATCCAGATATCTAGCCATACTTTCTGGGGGTTGAGCTGAAGCAGTAGTAGTAGCAGCAGTTACCTCTTCCCAAGAGACTGCCACATACAAATAAGGTTGGGAAGTATGTCGTTATTTCCCTATTTTTTTTAACCAATGCTTTTCCAGCCTCTAATTTTGGCTATTTCAGTATTAAGTGTTGTATCATTATTTTACACTGCATCATCACGGATGACATTATTATTCTAATAGAATGAACCAATTCTCTCAGCACTGTTTTGTAAATAAGTTGATCTTGATTATTGGTCTTATTGATTGTGAAATTATGGAAAGTTAGAATTCACTAAACTATTTGCTTCACAATATATCATCAAATGCAGAATTCTTGAAATGATTTCAAACAGGATATATCTTTCATAATTGGTAAATTATTGGACCTGCAGTATGTGTATGCTGTGAATAACATGTCTGCAAATATGCCCACACATGCAACTTGTTATACTGTAGATTTGTGGTGACCTTTAATTTGGGGGACGGAATGTTCTAGTATTGGAGAGTTCAAGTTTTGGTTGCTGACTGACCAGGAGCTAAATTCCAGTTTGGCCCACTTTACTTTGGGGAGATTGCTGAATTTCCGGTTGGGCCTTGGGTTCTTTGTTGGTAAAATAAAAATAATAATTTAGGCTACATGGGATTGTTGTGGAGATTCAATGAGAAAATGCAGTTAAACCTGCAAACACAACACCAACCACACAAACTCTCAGTGGCTGCTGGTTTTCTTTCTGTTCCCTGGGAGACTTGTGTTTGGTACTGCATAACTCTGGAGTTCAGAGCACGCATCCACTCAGTAGTTGGAAGATAGTGAACCTGTTCTTCTCAGGAATAATGTATGTATAGTTTGAAAGTTTCCTGTAGCTCACATTGGTTGAAAGTACCTTGACATTACAAACAAGTAATAAGGCATAGTCTTGCCTATAATCTTACCTACTTAGGAGGCTAAGATTTCAGGATCACAGTTCAAAGCTAGCACTGGAAGAAAAACCCATGAGACACTTATCTACAATTAACCAGCAAAAAGCAGGAAGTAACCATGACTCAAATGGCAGAGCACCAACCTTGAGTAAAACGATAATGAAGAGAGAGAGGGGGGAAAGCCTACTGTTCCTTTTTACAGCAGAATGACAACTGGATAATTTGTTCTCCAAATTTTTAGCCTAAGTTGCTTTGAAAAGCAAGGTGTTGGATGGGAAGGGATGGGAAACAAAGGAGGAGGCTTCAATGCTTGATAAGAAATGTACTCAGTATCTTGCCCATGTAATTGTAACCCCTCTGTACAGTATTTTCACAATAAAAAAAAAAAGAAAAGCAAGATGTTGATACCTGGAGCTCCAAGAACATTGATCCATCATGCAAACCTTCTCCATAAACTATGAGCTGACTACCACTTGAGCCACAGCGCCACTTGAGGTTTTGTGGTGGTGAATTGGAAATAAGAGTCTCACAGACTTTCCTGCCCAGGCTGGCTTTGAACCACAATCCTCAAATCTCCTGAGTAGCTAGGATTATAGGCACAAGCTACCTACCAACCTCTGAACCTTATCCTAATGCTGTATCCTGAGATAGGCACTGTTTATTTATTTAGTTTTGTATTGCACTTCCCTATCTTATTCTAATATCTGCCTATAACTTGCCATCTTTCTACTCAGAGTCATTTAAGGGCAAGACTCACCTTAGCTCTTAGCACCTTTTAGTGGACCCAGCACATTTTGGGTACTTTAAAACTTCCTGTGAGATAAATAAATGACTAAATCCAAATATATCCTTTCTGAAGTTACTTAAAATTATCCACTTGCAAAGCACATCAATTCTTTTTGCCAGATAATTGTCAGAGAAACCAACAATTTAGTTTGTTGACGGTATGTTGAATTTACATAAAAATTCACATGAAGAATTCACATAAAAATTCTCAATTTTTTTCTTTCTTTTTTTCTTTTTTCAAAATTGACTTTACTTGTTTATTTTGCCAGTTCTGGGGCTTGAAGTCTGGGAATGAGCTCTGTCCTTGAGATTTAGTGCTCAAAGCTAGCACTCTACCACTTGAGCCACAACTCTACTTCTGGCTTTTGGTTGTTAATTGGAGATAAGAGTCTTACAGGGACTTTTCTTCCCAGGCTGATATTGAACCATGATCCTTAGATCTCAGCCTCCTGAGTAGCTAGGATCACAGGTATGAGTCACTGGTGTACAGCTATTTAAAATTATCTATGAGAAGTTGTATAAACGAGATGGCTTTTATCAAAGCAGCTTGTGACAATATCTTGGTCAGTGTCACCCCTTTCAACATTTTCACCCATCCCTCCCTACCTTCCCTTCCCCTTTTTAGTGTTGTAGGCTATCTATTGGATTCCTGTCTGCTTTTACCCCTCTTCATTCATCTACTCCTTACCACCTTAACCCCACTCTAGCCCCTTCTGCGTACCCGCTTCCTGGTGTTTTATTTTGCTGAACTTTGATTTTGCTTTTCTAAGGAATTACACTGTTTGAGGTCCCCCTTAAATCTACCATTTTGCAAATTCTCCAAGATACTTTTTAGTTTCCCTTCAAGCCAACATTGACCATTAAAGCTATATTTCCTTGGCTGCCAATAAGCTCAAAGGTGTATTTAGCCCTAATTTTAATAATGAACTTGCTGAACTAGATTCTTTTCATCTTTATCCCCTCCCCTACATTTGTCCTGTTGCTTTAGTTGTTCTGTTTGCTTGTTAGTAATGTCATTCCAGTAAAATATTTTATAGACGCAAGCAGCATAGAAATCATTAGAAAACAATTACCAAGTAAAATATACAGCAATTTGCTTTAGGACAAACACTCTCCAGAGGCTTCATCTGTTTGACAATTAGCATCCAGCAGGTTTTAGCACCCATTTGCCACCTGTTTGGTACTGTTAACTTTGTACTCCAGAATACATGGTATTGGTGGTTGCAATGCAAAGCTTGGTGGTTGTTGTCGTAGGGAGCGAGGCTCAGGGATGGGTAGGAGTGCACAGTATGCAGACCCTGCTGCACGGACAGCGCCAGCTCGTTGGGGAAGAGCAGAGTTGTCACACAAGACCATTGACAATGAATTGTGGTTGGCGTATAAGTTAAGGGCTATGGTGATAAAGTACCATAAACCAGGTGACTCAAAATAAGAGAAGTGTATTGTCTATCCATTCTGTGGGCCAGGAGCCCCACACCAAGGCCTTCACATAGTCCTCTCTCTCAAAGTCCTTCTTTGTCTGTCTGTCTGTCTCTATTTCCTATATCTATCTATCTCCTCTCTATGTCTGTCTCTTTCCGTGTGTCTCTGTCTCTCTCTCTCTCCTTTTCTCTGTGACTGTCCCTTTCTGAAAGCCTGAGGGAAGGTTATGTTCCATGTTCTCTTAGCTTCCAGTATTTCTTCCAACCACGGATGTTTCTTGGGTAATAGACTCATCTCAAACCTTTGTCCTCTCTGTATGTGCCTCGGTGTCCCTTCTCTTCTTCCAAGAGCCCCAGGTGCACTGGATTAGGACCCAGGATGACCTCACCTCAATTTACATACTAATTATTTCTGCAAAGACTTTAATTCCAAATAAGGCCACATTCCCAGGCACCAGATGTTAGAGCCTCAGCCAGTCTTTCTGGCACACACAAAATCCGTACGACTGTCATATGTCTAAGCACAGAAAGGTTTGATCAGAATGATTGGAAAGGGTCTTAAAGAGAACATTTGTGAATGAGAGAGATGGGGGAGAATGATGGAAGGGGTGACATTGGACAAGACACATTGTACTCGTAAATTGAAATGTTGAATTGAAACCTCTGTGTACAACTACTTAAGGTGTGTGTGTGTGTGTGTATGAGACAGAGAGAGAGAGAGAAAAAGAGACAGACAGGGAGGGAGGGAGGAGAGGGCACCAGCAAGCTTGGACCTTACATAACAAAGGCTTTTATAATCCTAACCTGTGGATGAATGTATGAATTCCATTACACAGGTGATCAGGTGGAGACAGTAAGCTAGGGAGGGATTACTAGAGCAAGAGAGATCACACGTTTTACCTTTGTGGGTGATGATAAGGGTGTTTAATAATCTTAATGGTGACAATGGAGTCATCTCTTCTAAATATTTAAAGAATTACAAATGTGTGAATGATGGATGTGTATGAGTATAATTGATTGTTGATCCATTATACCTTTATGGAAACTCTTTCGCATGGTTGTACTGTGGCAGGAGCTGGCCTCCTGGCCTGTACTCTTGCATCTTATTTGCACTGAAGGTCTTGGCTGGTTATTCTGCTTGCTTGCCCAGCTCATCCTTTGTCCCTAGCCGACTCTGTCTGGGGAGCAATCTCATCTGAGCCCTTGGCATTCTTAGTGAGCTCTGCTCTGCATGCTAGGTTGTTTTTTGTTTTTTGTTTTTTTTTTATCAGTTTTGTGTGATGAGAAATTTCTAAGGTACTTTTTAAAGCCTCCCTTTCCTTGCATGCTTATCTCTTATTGTGATCACAAGCTTGTGTGATAGACTTTTTGCAGCCTTAAATTCCTAGGGCTCTCTGAAATAAAGAGAAAACACACCCACCTGATTTCTCCTCCACTCACTGGGTGTGTACAAAATATACAGAGAGAGGCAAATTCTACTCACGGCTAGCAGCCGGCCTGTAGTTTATATGGGTTTGAAACAAGACTTTGGCTTATCTCTTTTTCCTAATGGAATTTTTAAAGTAGTCTTTGCTGATTTTTCTTTTAGGGATAAAATCTTCACTTTTTTTTTAAAAGGTTAAATATAGTGGTTTCTTCCTTTCAGTAAAAGTACTCCAGAAAACAGTGCATTGTTTCTTCATCATGAAAGAGCTGCTTTAGTTCCTTTTAACTGTAAGAAGCCTGTTTGACTTTTGTTGTTAGACATAATGGCAGTTGTCATCAATTAACATCTTGTTGAGTGTTAGTTGTGTGATATTTTGTTGGCCAATAATTGAGCAAATCATAGTAACTGGTATTTTTCCATAAAATGCCAGTTGATGTGGAGTCATGAGTTTTTTGACCTGATGTATATTTTGAGGCTGATAAAGCAGGAAAGTACCTCATCAGGAGGAAATCAAAAGTTGGTCTACAACAGGACTGAATAATTTTCATTCCTTTATTTCAATCCTGTTTTATCTCAAGATATTAATATATGTAAGTCCAGGCCTTTATTCCTTTCCACTTGAGTGCTTTTAACAACCTCTTCCCAACTTCTGTTCCTACCGACGCTACTGGCAGGGTAATATTAAAGCACCCCTGCCTTGTATGTGCCTCGTGATTTATACTTCACCTGGGGACTCCAGCCTTGTCTTCACACCGCTGGTCATGAGATGCAGAACTGGGGTTTGACTCAGACTCTGGAGATGTGAAAGGGACCAGACTTGTCCCACTTCATCTCCTCTGCCCCTCCATCCATTTCTACCTTTCTCCAGTGTAATTGGATCCTTGCTCTTAAACCTGCATAATACCTCTTCTCACTAATAGCTGCGTCTCCCATTGCTCTTCGCTGCCAGTTATCCCTAGCCCTTCATAGGTAGGGAAAAAAATGTTCTTTTCCTTATCTTCTCCAATTCTAATCTTCCATCTTTCCATGCTGTTTCCGGCCTTGGTACTTCATGACACCATGTACACTGATTCCACTTTCCTCAGTATTGACAACACCTTAGCACCTACATGATTGTCAGAATTTTAACCATTAGGCCTGTCTTCTTTATTTTACTGGTTGGCTGTTCTTCTCCTGGTCAGATTACAATATCTTTGAAGTAACTTAATATATATTTCTTTTCTATTCTGTACATTCCATGTAAACTTTAGTGATCTGTATTTGATTAATCATTGATGGTTCTCTTTGGCTCCAAAATACAGGTAGAAACCATAGAAGGGTAAAACATTTAACTGTAAATCTTTATCATTATTCCAGTTTAGTATTGGTTCTCCATTATGCTCTCCTGAGTTCTGAGGTAATTTCCAAGAATTCTAGCTTTAAGGGTGAATACATGCAGCAGTGGTACTCACTAGACACTATGCTGAAAATGAGCTAAACTGCTTATGGGTGGAGATGGGAGGGAAAAACTGGGAGTGAGGGAAGGGGTGACATTGTCCAAAAAGAAATGTACTCTTTACCTGAGTTAGGTAACTGTAAGGCCTCTGTACATCACCTTTATAATAACAATAAAAATAAACACTAAAAAGAACACTCATCTTTAAGAATATATACTTGTAACTATTCCATATTTTAGATTCCACTTAAGAAAAATAGTCCACACCACCAGGACTTTGTTTTTAATACTTTTCAGTGTAAGAGAAATGTCATCTTTGAATTTCCTACTTTATGTGACTGCCTATCTTCCAGAACTGTTCATCCTTATAAGACTACCTTTTCTGCTGCTACAAGAAGCACTAGGCCCTGCAGGTTTTCTGAGCAATTTTGTCTTTGTTTATTATACTGTCTTGTAGAAAACTGGAGCACTCTACTGAGAGAAGCTGAGACCTCTATTTGTCGATGCATTTTAGATGCTGGGAGAAAAATGCTTTTAAGTGGAGTGACCTTAACTACATAGAAGTTCTTTGGGCACCAAAGTGGGGGATGTTAATGTCTAGCCAAAGCTTCATTAAACGAATCCTTTGTAAGAAAGGCTAATAAAAGTACAGTGGTGCCATTAATTTTGAGGGAATTCTGTGTGGCAATGCCTCAGACAGAGCTGTTGGTCCTGCTTTATCAGTAAAGCATCTTAGATGCCCAGTTAAATGGGACTTCTCTCTGTCTCTAACTGGTGCTTTAGAGATTTTAGACCATTAGCCAGTGGCTGACTAGGTTTATGGGATTTATGCACCACTGCAGCCACAAAACCAAGTTTTATCTTCTGAATGTGTGTGGAAGGTCCATCATAAATTAGTTTCCTCCTTCCCCCGCTCCTACAGACCTGAGAAATGTAGTCTTTTCCCACATTCACATTTGGAACAGCATGGTGTAGAAACTTACTCGCAAAGAGACAAGGCCATGTCTGATTCCTGAATATGGCCCCTGAACATTTCATATAAAAGTCATTTGTTTTCTTTTTTGTCTTTCTAGTTCCTCAGTGAGAAGAAGCTCATTTGAGGCCTGGTTTCTATACAGTGAAATGCACATGGCAGTGAGTCTAATGGACCCCTAGCCTCCATGAAGATGTAGGATTTGGGGAGTTTGTTTTGACCTTGACAGTTCCCATCATTATCCCTCCCTAAGTTCCTGAGAGGAGTTTTTAGGTGTTAGAGTAGGATTTGTTCATCTGAAATATGTGCATGTCGGAACAGCTCAGCAAATAAATTCACCAAGAAAATTTATGAAGTACGCACCACAAATGTATTTGCATATTTGAGAAAGAACATACTACAGGTGTCATTTCCACCTCCACCCTGGTGTACCTGTCTCCTTTCTACTAATGCCTAGATAAATGAATATGCAGATAAGCAACTGCTTCTTCTTTATCATAACACCTGGGAGCTTGAATATTTGATGGTCCAGCTTCACATTTATCTTCCTGACATCTTTATGCTGTAAGAGTCAATTTGTAATAAGTCAACAAGCTACAGAGACTCTATCCTTTAACCTATGGGATAATCTGCATTATTAATACATATGTAATATCAGCAAGATGGTCTTGTGTTTCACAGACTAACTGCTTATATACCTAATGATCAGAAACTTTAAATTTTTAAATATATTTGCAACTGTACTCAGACACACAATACCATAGTACTGAATGGCTCAAGTGGATATGGTATTTAATTAGCAATGGCCTGTAAAAAGGCAATAGTGAAGGACCTCTTTTAAAAGAGTCCCTTACCAGAAAGAGGAGGAAAAAGCTAACTCCATTCCCGAATCCCTGCAGTGTGCCGGAAATCAAAAGAAATAAAATTAACATCATTGAACCACAGAACCTACAAATGCTGGTCATGGTAGGTGTCGTCAAATATTTGAAAGACTGTCATGTGAAACAGGAGTTAATTAGATTTACTCTGTTAACTCTGAAGGGCAAGGCAAAGAACAATAAAAAAGAAGTTCCAGAGGAAGCTAATTTTTGCTGCTGTATGGGAGACCATATAACACCTAGAGATCTTTGTAAGTGGTTTGTGCTGTATTGCTCTGCTAAGTAAGAAAACTCCCAGTGTCTTCAAAGCCTTTGAAGAGGCCGATTGTGACTGGGAATAACATGGGCACAACTGTTGTTCCAGTGGAAAGATTTGCTTGTGGACCTCTAAATCCATTCCATGTCCAAGGTCAAGCTACTTCGTGAACTTGGTTGTTGAGGAGATATAATGGCATCCAAAGAAGCTTGTTTATTTTATTTTTCAAATTCTTGGATAGTTGAGAAAGGACTCTTATTTCCAGCTGTCTTCTGTATTTTTTTCCTATTGGAAAAAAATAAATGTTCTAAGAGCTCTTCTGTATTTTCTGTGATATGATTACCTCGGGCGGTGTTTCAAGTGTAATTAAAATTCTGTTTGCGTTCCTTGCTACACAGATAAGCACTGCAGAGTGTGATTATTGCCAACCCTCAGATCTGGCTAGTTATCTAATCCTGGCTGGGGACAGGCTGAGTTACTCCGGATCTGTGATACTGAAACGAAGACAAATTCCCTATAACCACTGCTATACGTGAAGGTATGAGTCTACCCTCCATCGAGAACAAGTTTGTGTTCCCTCAGAAGAAACAAAGTACAAGAGATCACAGCAAAGACATCGCTAGTTACTCTGTCCTTACAAACCAATCTGGATTTTATTTTAAAATAAACATTACAAATATGTGTTCTAAAGCCAGACAGAGACTCACTTGCATAACAATTGAGCAAAACTGAGCTGTAAAAACTAGCTAACTAAATAAATAAACCAGAGGTTTATTTCTGCCTTGGAAGAGTCAGTAAGAATAATAACTCACATTATCAGAAAGGGCAGTACAAAATTACTGTGCAAAGAATGAGTAAAGACTTCTTGCTTTTCTTTCTTAGCCTTCCTGCTACCAATTTAAGATCAAGATCTTAGAAGGAATTACATTCCATCTTAGGGAGAACTGACAGAAACACATTTTCAATTACCAGCAAGTGACAATAGAACAACAATGTTAGTAGGGTTTTTTTATAAGAAAAAAAAAAACAAGATTATTTTCTTGCTTTACAAAGGTGCCTGTAAATGACTGGACAAGATTGTTAACAAATAGTATTCCTCTTTTCAAAAAGTACAGATATTATAGCTTGGGATACTGGTTTATACCTTTCTTATTTCTTGAGGCCCAAAAGAATAAAAAGTTACTCTAATAGAATCATTTTCCTTTAAACTTATAAAATACTATTTCTAATAGATCCAGAGGGATCTATTAAAACACATATAGCACTAGTCATTTTGATGAAGGGAAAGCAGAGTTCATGGTTCCATTTTTTTTCCTTTGCTGTTGTTGTCGTGGATGTTTTGGCAGTGGTCAGACTTGTCAGAACACGTTTAAACTTTTGCATAGGTAGGAATGAATGAACATAAGTAAAATGAATTAATATAATGTAAGTAAATGATACAGCTGTGAGACAGCTTCTTCTTAAACCTCACAGTTTTATTTGTGTAAAACTACCCATCTGTGATTCCAAAAGTGTCCCCCACTCTCTCCCTGCACAAATCCAGAGACAAATACTTTGTAACCCTCCCCCCCCAACAAAAATCTCTTTTTTTTTTTCAAGTTATTCTCAACTTAGACTGTACAGAGTAGTGTTGGCTCCTATTTTGTATTTTGATGAAGTCGTAAGTTAAAAGTAGCCTTACCAGGAAAGCATCTCTGAAGACAGATACAAAAGTCATCCTGTGCTTCCCCTGGCTGGGATCATTTTTCCTAACAGCTTCCAGTTATTTGGGTGCATCTCCTCAGACACGAGTTAACGTTCAGAATTAGCTTAGATTATCTCCCATCCAAGTTGAAGGTTTGAACCATGCCAAATTATCTTACCACCTTTTTCCTTCCTTGATTCCATTAACCTTAGTATTTTAGAGCAATCTAATTTTGGATAAATTGCTTTCCTGTGTTTTGGCTGCTAGCTTTTGACAAATGTGTTTTAAGTTTCACTCAAAGGCTAATTTTTCTTATTTTAACCACTGAATGCTTTGCAAATTATGCTAGCAAGATGTCTTGTATTTCTCAAGTTTTAGTTACTGAGAGATTATAATTTTCTAAAGTTAAGAAAAAACTAAAAATCTTGATACTGAACTAAATACCATTGGCTAGATTAATTGTAGCAATTTATTATTAGGAAAAATGTTTTGAACTATCTCCTAGTTGACAGTACTTGGAAAACGCATCGATGAAATTGCTAGAAGTTCTTTTTTCTCCTCTTTCCTTTTTATTTCTTTACTTCTTCCCTTTTCTTACTATGAGAATACAAAGTTAGATATGACCCCCCATTTCAGAAGTTTCTGGCTAAGTCCATTTCTCTCTCCCTCTCTCTCCCTCCCCCCCTCTCAATTTCCCTCCCCCTTGCACATGCACACACATTTAAGGTGGGCCAGAAAAGATTTTTTTCTAATGAATTGCTATTCAAGGTACTCACTGGCATTGTGATGGATACAAACAAGAATCATAGACAGTTTCCATAATCATCTAGTTAGGGAAATAGACTCGTCCTCTCTCCAAAGGATGGGCAATGTGCCACAATGACGTACCCGCAGTAAGAGAGGTGGACTCTGAACCAAGACTTTTATGTAAATTATTTCAGTCTTCACCTATTTCACCAGTAAAAAAAAAGGAAGAAAAAAAGCATACAGTTTGAGAGTTCAGTTTGCCCAGGAACAGATAGCTAGCTAGTACTCAGCTTCAATTTTGTCTCAAAAGCCTATGGCTCTATGCTATTTGTTTAATGTTTCGTTTCAGAATATCCTAAACATAGAATTTCAAAGATTGGACAGATCACATATAGAGACAAACTTCACCCAGAAGTTGGAATCTGTTTTGAAAAATTAAGCGTATGTTGATAGGGTATAGACACTGGAGATTCTATTTTAGGCAAATAGAAACAAGGGTCTGAGGCAATACTTGAGGCTGGGGTATAGAGATATTTGTGTAGCTATATTTGAGTATCAAAGCCCAGTTTGGTCTAATGAGTGGGATTAGAAATGATCGATGAGACAAAAGGAATGACAGTAGGTAGGTTTATTTAAATATATACTGTGTGTTCAGCATTAGAAATCTGAGAGGCAAAGCATGACAAATAGTAAAGTTAGGCCTATGTAAATAGTGAAAACTCCAAATCACCATCTGAAGTCAATTACATATTTATTGTTGCTCTTCTTCTCGAGTGAACACCTTTATTGTATCACCAAAGTATTTTTTATTTTTTTGTAGAGAAAAATATCCAAAATATGAATGTTACCAAATGGAGATCAATTAATTCCTTAATATGTGCTATTAAGAATAATAGAAATGTATTTAACATCTACAAATATGAACAATGGATTTTTATCCATGCATTCATTATTCATAAGTCTCTGGAGAGAATTTATCAGTTAGTGTGTACTTAATTCTATGTTTTGTTATCTGGCCCAAACCTTCTTTATAAACACCAGGGAACAATATTTTATTCATGGTGTGATTGAGGTCAATACCTATTAATAGCATGGGTCTCTTGAAAATCCATTTGGAACTATTTGGTTGTTTGCCCTTCTAAATATGATAGATTTTTAAAGTACTAGCATAATTATCCCCAGTATAAATTGAAAATGCACAAATGATTATGTTGATTTTTTTCCAATGGGTTATTGGTGATTATTTCAAAATGTTAAATGAAACCTTTATCAGTGCCAAGAATTTGAACTTAATGGAAAAGAAGGTCCATATTGAATGATACTTTTCTTCTTCCTTTTGAATTGAATTGAAATAATTTTCTAAGGATGAAACTTGTTTGCCATATCATTGTATCAGAGACAGATTTTAGATATCCATCATTTGATTAGGCAGGAAAAACATAAACAAGCTCACTCATGTGTGGAAGCTTCTAATGGAGTTCAAATATAAATGTAATTTACTAGTGCCAGAAGTGCAAAATTTGCTTAATTTGCATGGCAAGTGCAGGGTTAATAAATAGGAAGGAAAAGATAGAGAAGCTGAATACAGAGAGGAGCAGAGACACAGCATGGGACATTCCCCTGAGCTGCTCTGAAACAGGAGTTGATCAAGCCCTTAATATAGTTAAAAATACAAAAAGCCCACTTGGATCTTAACCTACCCCAGAAAAATGATACAAACCAAATATATACAAATTGGTTGACTAAGACAATTTCCCAGTGAGGTGGAAAAGTCTCACAATAAAACCCCACCCAGAAACCGAGTGCATGGAACGAGGTCATTGGACACATCCTGTCAGTCAGCCTTGGGTATTTTATGATTAATTAGCCGGTGTGGTTCATTTTCACTAAAAAATCAACTGAAATTCTAGTTGGAACAATAAATAGGTTGAAATTTTTCTTTCCACCCTACACTTCACCCCACTCACAACCTTTCCTAGGTAAACATGTTCTATTAAAAGATAAAGAGTATCAAACATTGGAGTTGAACACTTGTAGCTCATACCTCTAATCCTAGCTCCTCAGGAGGATGAGATCTGAGGATTCTGGGTAGAAGCCAGCCTGGGAAAGGAAAGTCTATGAGACTCCAATCTCAAATTAACTACCTAAAAAGCTGGAGGAAGTAGACATTTGGGTCAAAAGATAGAATGTCAGCCTGAAGCAAATAAAGCTAAGGGACAGCTCCCAGGCTGAGCTCTACCTTAGTATCGATTTCCCCCACCCCCCAAAAAAAAGATTATTAAAGATTGGGGCCCTAGTTTTAAACTTTATGACCTTCAGTTGCCAAAAATACAAAATAATTCCATATTATGTGATTCCAGATTCCAATGGACTCAAATAATAGCAGTCCCTTGTTTCTGGTCAATGCTTAGATTTGGACAACATAGTTCCAGTGCTAACACACTCACCGACCCAATCAGAGAACCCACACTGCCTTCATGAGTGCTCAGTGAATATAATGTTGACAAAAAGAAAACATTGAATGCGAAATATACATCTGTCCATCACAAGTTGGGTGGGCATCTTGGGTAAGGCCACAGCTAAGTATTTTCCACAAGAGTCAACTCTCCTGCAAAGCTGAAAGGAAAGTGAAGGGATTTAACAAACTTAATTAAAGTACAGCTAGAGTAAAGCAAATTTGGGTAATTTATGGATAGGATGCAAAATCTACATCAATTTGTGAAATTAAAATGTGGAACTTCAAAGCTGTTTCACCCAATGGCTGCCTCCGGTGTTGCCCTCAGACCTCTTCCTCACCAGCAGAAGAGCTCTTCAGGGAAATAACTCTGCGTGGATGAACGTCGGATAAAGAAGACCCAAGTGGTGAGCCCCAAAGAGAACAGACTCATGTTCATCTGTAAGCATTTCATAACTCAGGCAGCGCTGGAGTGCAGACTCTGATGCGGGAGGTTCAAATGAGAATGGAGGACCAGGATGCACCTAACACACAGTGTCTGGCTGTTCCACAGACTCTCAGGGGTGGAGCACCCATTCTCTCTAATTTGCAATAGGCTGGAAGAAGAAAGAACAGGGTGGTTTGAGGAGGCTCCCATTTCCTCCACTCAGAGCACCCTCCCTGTTGAGACTCCTAAAGGCAAACATTCCTAGCGATTTTTTCCTTTTAATTTCTGGTACTGGGATTTGAACTCAAGGCCTTACCCTGGCAAGGCACATTCTCTACTACTCAAATCACATCCCCAATTCTTTTTTCTTTTTTCCACTAAGGATTCACATGTTTTCCAGGCCAATCTAGAACTGCGATCCTACCTATACCTCCCTAGTAATTGGGATTACGGGCACGGCTACTTCTGTAGCCCCTTTACTTGATTTTGATAGACAACTGGATGTTTATCACATGCCACCTCACCCTTGGCAAAGCCACTGAAGCAAAATGAAGACCTATCTGGCCATCTGTGTAAAGGGACCTGGACATAACAGCAAGAACCCAGCCCAGAGCTCCAGGTAGCGTAAATACCAGCTGGACAGCAGCAGGATAGGCAGGAGAAATAGTGTGGCCATCAGAACTGGTCCATGCTCCCTGCATCCTCCACTCCTCACCCCAGGATCAACTCTGCTCCAGCAGGAGCAGGTTTTTCTCTAGAACCTGCATACCCAGCTGGCATCATGAGACATGATGCCAGTTGCTCAAGTGTATTAATACTCTGATGTCCAGGTTCTCAAAATTTACAGTTTTACCAATGAGTTTAAACTTTGTAAATGAAGTCCTATGGGATGACATACAGTGTACCTGTGCTGCATGCCTGTCTGCATGCCCTCACTACCCATTCATGGATGGTAATGACAATGCCCCAGAGCACAGATCATTTTGTGTAAGCACAGAGTTAACGTGTTTTATCCATGAGGAAGGCAGTAGGGGGCTGCCAGCCCTGAGAGATGGCTTTCCACCTTTAAACCAGAACTAAGCTTCCCACATGGAAAGATCATGGTGGCCTCCAAGATGACCAAAAAACTCTTCACAAAACCCTTCTATTGATTATGTCCCTGAATCTTCCAGTCATCCTGATGACACGTACAAAGAGTGCAGAGAAGATGGCCTGTAGCTCCTTTTCCCTCAGTCCTGAGTTCAGTAAACCAAAGGAGAGTCTGTTGCTAGAACGTGTACTTAGGAAAAAAGTGAAACAAAAACAATTGATTGTGTGTGTGCGCGCACGTGCACACGCACGCAGGATTTCTATTATTTTGCTAAAGAACCAAATGCATATGCATGTTGGAGTATGCCTGACTGTTCTCATTTTAGTGATGCTGGGTAGTTAAATATGTTTGCATTTGCATTTAAAACTGGCAAGGTGCAATATAAAGGATGCAGGGTAGTTATTTGAATTTTCTATTTTTTTCTTTACTCGGGGCAGCATTAAATAACAAATAAGAAACACCAAGAGATGTTGAGAAAATAACATAGAAGGAAGAAAAATGTATTTTTAGTTCATTTAGCAGCACTTTTCCCCCCTGCTCTTTGAAACACAACTCCCCCCTGCCCCCCTCCTCATTTTCATCTCTTTGCAAATTCTGTAGTCAGCCTTGCCCGGGAAAGATAGTAGGAGCCCATCCACTTACTCCCTATGGTCTGATTAACAATGTGCTTATATAAAAGCTTACAGCAGAGCAAATTCATTAGCTTTCTTCCCAACCCATTCCTAACAGCAGACACTCCGAGCCGACGTGGAAAACGGGGCTCAAGTTCAAGGCCAGCTCACTGAGTTCCATTTGATTTTCTCAAGCCTCTCCCAGAAGATAGATTATTTCATTTCTATTAAACTCACACATATTGCTGAGTGCTTTTAGAGACTGATATTTTAAATAGACGTTGGCTGTCACAGCCATGGTGTACACATACAATGGCATTTCCTAATGGCACCCATCACATTCACTGGTACCCCATTGTCAAAATGGGAAACCCAGAGCCAAAGGAGAGAAGACAGATACGAGGAAATTCCTGCAGCACGTTCTTCTACTTTCCTGATCTTCTGTTCTGATCTCCTTTGTACTTGCCAATCTCCTCATTCATTTCTGGCCTGGACTGGTGTGAGAAGCCATCCCTTTCTGTATACATCTGCTTTCTCCAGTCCTATGTGCAGAGATGATTTCAGTGTTTAGTTTCTTCTTCTGACCTTTCCCTAGCTCGTGTCTTCCAACACCACCCCCCACCACCAATGTTTCAGCCCTCCTCGGTGCAACTGGCCATGACTGAGAGAATGCTTCCAAACAGAAGGTCATATTCTGCTTCATTCTCCTTGTGGTAGGGAATTGGCTAAGGAGGAGGGCACATTGTGCTCTCAATGTTTTCATTTCATTGTTCTACTGAACACTGGAGCTGATGAGCTTGTTTTCTAGCCTATCAGAAATTCTCTTCACCCAGCAGTGGTGAGATCAATGAAAACAGATGAGATATCCAAGGTATCTACGGCACCCTTTCTATAGCTGACACTTAAGAATAACAGTGACCATCCCATGCCTCTGTGATCAAACATCGTAGTCAGCAAGCTTCCTGACATGTCTGTAAAAGCTTAAGGCAGTGTGGTCTCATAGTCTCCAATATGTAATTAATGAATGTGTTGAATGTGGCTATGTTTCAGTAGAACTGTCTTAAAAACAACACAGATGGCAGGCAGGATTCGGCCTATAGATCTTGGAGAAGTGGCCCGCTGCAATCAGCACCAAGAAAATCCTTCTTTATCACAGTCTCCCTTGCTACAATACCATCTCTCATTCAGTCTGTTGCTTGGATCAGTATCTCACCTCACCACTTCCCATAATTCATCTAGCCTAGATAAGGTTGAGGGGGTCATCAAAGAATGGATATATGTTGTTGTCAGGGAAACAAAGCCCTGGATCTATCAAGATGTCCAATCCTGTGAGAAGAGAGCCAGAGGAACCAAAGCAGCCAGTCACCATGCCAAAGGTAAGGGGTCACATGTCAGTAGAAGAGAGAGGAGTGGAGGGATCTAAGTAATGGACAGAGAGATTTTTCACCTAACAGTTCTTGTCTTATCTGGCCCCTAAGAACTGGAACAGGAATGATCAGCATTCAGGACTTGAGATCTTCCCAGTTTTCCATAAGACTTTATCAGTCCATTTTCTTTGACAGTGTCATGAGGAGAGATGATCATGCGAAGTATGAGCCCTCCCTAAAAGCAAATCTCTCCAGCATTATTTTTCAACCCTCTTCTAATAGTGTCCTCTGTTCGAATTATGAACCTTCTAGTTCTCCATTCACACACAACGGTTGGATTTGATGCTCCAGCTCTTGAGAATCCCTTACCCCATGTCCACCTGGCAGATGACTTTCATCCATCCTTGTCATCCATCTCAGTGGCTTTCCCTGAGGATTTGTCCCTGGTGCTTCCCAGTACCATGTATAAACCCTCCTTTCTGACACTGTGATATCTTCAGTTACACTTAGCTTATTATGATGTCTTTACAAGTCAGTTCTCCCTAGTAAATCTTGAAATCCTGCATGGTTAGAACTTTGAGCCTTTGAATCTTCCTATCACAGAAGTAAATCCTTGATAGAAATATTTGTCATTAATAGTGTATGAATCCTTAATAGAAATATTTTGGATGATGGAGAAGGAAGGAAGGAAGGGAAAGAGGGAAGGAAGGAGGGAGGGAAGGAGGAAGGGAGGGAGGAAGGAAGGAAGGAAGGAAAGAAGGAAGGAAGGATTGACTTTAATTGATTAGAAATCAATTGAGTTGGAAATTTTTTAAGTTTCAGTTATGTTGTGCAATTTTATTAATCAAGAGCTGAAAGGCAGTGTATATGGATATGAACACTTATTATCATAAATAATTACCACAAATACATTTTCACTATATAAATTTATGAGCTGTGGAAAACACAAGAAGAATCTGGCCAATATTTTAATAGTGTAACAGTTGCTTCAGACAAATTATTCAAGTTTTTTTCCATGTAATATCTTGAAATTATTTTGGCTTCCATAATAGTCTGTATGTTGAGAAAAGTATTAATGTGGCATTTTCTGTGCTTGAATATGTTTTGTCTTTATCATGATGCTTTTCATCTTTAATATTTTCCTGTATCTGAATCTCTGTGTCCAGTGTCACCAAGAGTGCTAGACACCTTCATATTTTCTTATCTGAGGTTTGTTTAATGTTTTATATTTCCTTATCTGAGGTCCATAATTCTTGATGTTTATACACTGAGACAAATGATAAACAGTGAAATAAAAGCCCATTTACTTCTTTTGGGTTTTTAAAATAATTTTTACGATGTGAATTTGATCTTGCTTTCTAAGTTTTTAAATTTATGCAGTGATGACTAAAGTGAGATTTTATTGTATATTCTAATTTTATATCTTTTTCTTGAATGATTCTTTGTTAAAGATAATGTGAATATATATTTTTAAATTTGGCAATGGAAAGATTAAATCATTTTATTCATAATTGATGGCACATGAGAATAGCAATGGTCTGTTTCTGGCGTGTTTCTTTGGTGCTACTAGTTTGAGCTCAGGACCTTATTCTTGCTAGGTCATGCCTCCAGCTCTCTTTTGCACTGGTTGTTTTAAGATAGGATCTTGCTTTTTGCACCTGGACTATAATCCTCCTATTTTACACTTCCCACTATACTAGGGATGGCAGGCACATACCATCATGCCCAGATTTTCATTGAAAAGGGATCTAGCAAACTTTTTCCTGGGCTAGTCTTAAGCTTCTGTCTTCGCTGTCTCTGCCCGCTAAGTTGCTAAGATTATAGCCATTGGCCATCACCTGGCTAATCATTTTGTTCTTGTAGTTGTTATTTGATTTATTCAACCATTCTAACAGGTAGAGATGTATTTTTACTTTTCAAAATTGTTGAAATAGGGCCGGGTGCTGGTGTCTCACACCTGTAATCCTAACTATTCAGGAGGCTGAGATCTGAGTATCGCGGTTCAAAGCCAGCCCGGGCAGGAAAAGTCTGTGAGAGTCTTGTCTCCAACAAACTGCTCAGAAAGCTGAAAGTGGCGCTGTGACTCAAGTGGTAGAGAGCTGCCTGGAGCTGAAGAGCCAAGGACAGCGCCTAGGCCCAGAGTTCAAGCCCTATGACCGACAAAAAAAAAAAAAAAGAGTTAAACTAGGTCTTAAAGGTTATGTTAAATAAGTAAATGTTTATATAGTCATTGGGATCATTTTCTTACCTTTCAATGTTTATAGGCTATATTATCTTATACAGAATACTTCTCTAATAATTAGCTACTCAATAATCCTATTAGTTCTTGTACTTGATTCAACTAGGCAATGCAGTAATTAAGTGCCTAGGTTCGGGAGTCAAACTCAAAGGCCTGATTCTCTGCTTCTGTAATGTAAGGATCAATTACTTGAGGTGATAAGAGTCGTGGGTTGCTGTGAAGGCTGTGTGGGAAATTTCATGTAAAATGTGCAGTGCACACACTTGGTGAGCTCCCAGACCATGTTAGCCATTATCAATATTGTTGGATGCCACTTGGGTGTGTGCACATTAATTTCTTTCTCATCTTCTCTGAATAATAATTCCGGCAATCAGCAATTTTTTCTCTGTTTAAGTTCAATAGAAAAGCTATTACCTAGAGGCCTCAAAATTGCCATTGTTTGGAAGAAATCAATGAGGCAATACGAGCCCATTTCTGATATGACTGGATTGTAGCCAATACTGTGGCTGCCTGAAGAGACCTTTGACATCGATGTGCTAGCCTGCAGCTCCATCCTGGGTGGATGCTTTTCTGGCAGATTGTCTGGAGATTTCCTTCAGCTGTCTACATCAGTATGCAACTTTCAGTCTCAGACTTGGAAACAGGATGGTGGCAGAATCTACAAAGCCAAAGATTCTGGGTCTCTCAGGGCAGCTATTTCTGTCATTCACACCCAAGGGATTCAAACACTCAACTAATTGTTTGAGAGCATACTTCTGCCTCTCCTGGGGATTCAGCCAAAATATTCTGAGCCTGGGCAGACACTTAGAGCAGTATTGTTTCTGTGGTACAAAAAGAAACACATTGGTCAGATAGAACCCAGACACGCTTTGCAACATTATTTGCATAAAGAGAAGCCTGGATTCTTTTCCAAGAAAATTCTAGAAATAATGGTTAAACCTTCAAAGTAAAATTACCTATTTGGAGCTTAGGTTTAGAATATATAGCATAATAAATTTCAGATAGATTAATGAATTAAACATAGAAAAGAGTGAAAATATGTAAACCTACCAAGTAGTGTGAGAGCTAGAAAGAAAATGTGGTTTCCTCATCTTTAAATGGAGAATTTCTAAATTCAGGCACAGTGCAACAAATCCCAAAGGAAATTGTGTCCAGATATGGAAGGTTATGTGCTCTTTGAAGTATTAATACTTTGAATGTTTGTACTTTTGTTCTTTGTTTATTTTGGTGGAGGTACTGGATATCGAACCCATGACCTGGTACATGCTAGGCAATCACTCTAACTAATACTGAGCTATATCCTCAGTCATTAGAATTCAAGTCTGCTTTTGATACAAGATTTAGTAACTTTTTCCAGGCTGCAGTGAAACTAGTACCCCTCCTGCATTCACCTCCTGAGTAGCTGGAATTACAAGCATGCACCATCATGCCCAGTAACACATTGGGCATTTTTGAAATGAGAAGAAAAAATTAGCAAGTATTTGCCTAGTACTCTGGTTTCTTCTTAGACCATATAAATCTTTCACCTTTTACTTCTGTAAAAGCACTTGCTCCCAAATAGCAATTTATTATCCTTACTTTATAAAATATCTATAATCCAGTAATAAAATTCCATTATTCTAAATTATAGATGGATTATTTTAAATAGATGTATGTACTTATAACCCTTTTAGAGATGATATTATTACCTACTTCATGGAATTTTCATAGGATTCAATTTAATAATGCCTGTAATATATTTAGCACTCTGCTAGCACGCAATTTAATTCCAGCATTAAGCATTATTTTTACACATATGAATAAGAGTTGTGATCTCCCCATCATTAAGAAGGTTAAAAGTGTCTGTTTCCTGTGATTCTAAAATGTGCATAAACTTCAACTTCTAAACACGAAGGGGATATAGACTAAGTTGTTGCTGTTGAGAACAGAAACAGCCACCACAGCTTGAAGAAAACCATGAAGAAACAATATGTGACTAGATCTAATACAGGGGTTTTACTCTGGTAAAACTGAGGCAAAAATGATTCCACATCCAAGAGGCATGCTCTGAGACTCTCACCCAGACAGTGCTTGAAATGGAAAGCCAGCCAACCCCCTTTCTTTTCTGTGGACTCGGGTAAGAATGAGTATAAAAAAGGAGTCCCCTAGCCTGCTCAAAAGCATCCTAGAATATCTCCACATATTGCACACACTGCATGAGATTTTCAGAAAATTTCTTGAAATTTTAAATTTTAGCCCACTTTTGTCTGAAAACAAAAACGTGCTTCGTTAAGTACAATTAAAGGAGTCTAGCAAGACAAAGAATATGTGGACCAACAAAATGCTGGAACTAAATACAGAGGAAATAGAAATACTGGCTTGGCATAGAGGGTACCTTAATACCTCTGACACAAATAGTTTTACCTAATATATTCATTATATTTCTCTACATTTCCATTTTAATTATCCCGAAGAAAAGGCGGCAGCCCTTTTGCCAAGTGCTATAATTTATACTTGCTCTAGCAAGATAAGTAATACCACTCTAAATACATCATAAACAAAATATTTATTAGGAAAACCTCATTAGCATGCATTTCATTCTGATAATAAGGTTTAGGAATTTAAATTAATATCAGTGTTATTTGAGAACATGGCTATTAACATTTAATAATATTTAGCATTTATATAGTCCTTTGTGTTTTCGAAGTACTTTAGTCGTTAATTAATTAAACCCCAAATTATCATTGTGAGCAGGTTCAGCTCATGGCTCCTTCAGTTATGAAATTATATTCATGAAATACTTTAACTTTCCCAACTAGAAGTTCTCACAAGCCGGTGTTTGCTCAGAAGTTCTTTCTTGCAGAGTGAGATGGTGCAGTCAGACCAGTGGTTGCATTTGTTAGCTGTGAGGGGCAGACAGGAGCCAGACAGGGACAACTGGCCGCGGAGAGCTGCTGAATCCATCTTTGAATGTCTGGACTCCTATTCTCTCACAGTTGCGTCCATCCCCAAATACTGCAGCGCCACATACTGACACCACCCAGACTCCATATTTAATATGTAGGTCACAAAAACACCCTGTGACTCAGAGTACAATGGGCTCAAGCCAGAAGACATCCATACCTGGGCAGTACCAGCTCCCCTTGCAGAACACAGAGAGATTTAGTGTGACATTTTCAGCCCCATGCTTAGGCCCATAGGCGTAGATATGAGCAATGGGAATGCAAAGGGCATCTCAGCCACTTCCTGTCCTGCAGGAAGTACCTCAGAGAGCTCTTGATTCTCTTCCAGAAACAATGTCAGGCAGGCACTGAGTGTCAAGCCCATGGGGCACCAGCTTTCTCAGATGGGGAGGGTCAAGGTGGGTTGATTTACCTGTGTGGTCCAGGATAGCCGGCAGGAAGTGCTCAGCTGTCACAGAGTCTCAAGGTTGCCTCATACAGCGGATCAGGGATCAGGCAGAAGCCGACCCCCATGGGGTCCCTCCCTAAGGGGCCAGGACTGAGACTTCCGTCGCTTGCCTCTGAAGAATTATTTTGTCAAGGCTAAGCCGAGAAAAACTCTGGCAATATCCATGCACTGGGTGGAAGAAAGCCTAAATTTATTATCAGCAGGCAAAAAGAAAATTATTATCATCTATCAGAGTGGCAAGGAAGACAGGAAAAGCGTCTTAATGCAGTCACCCTGTGGGTAGGAGCTGGCCTTCCCTGGCTCTCTACTGGGGTCTCAAACGCCTGTTTTAAAAATACAGCCCTATGCACGGGAACAGTCACAATGATGACCTGTAGCTCCAGTGGTCTGGAACCTCCAGAAGGGAGTCACTTTTATACTAGATCAACACAAACGTAACAAAATTATTTTTCTTCTTACATAAAGCGTACTTGGCATTATACGGCCATATAAATTCCAAGCATGCTACAAATTATCATCCCGGGGGACTGGCATTTCTGGGCTGTGGAGATAGCTGTTTTCCATGAGTCCTCACTACTCTGTTAGTAATTTGTAACTGTGCTTAAGGCCTCCAGTAAACACAGACTTTGTTTATGGATGGGGTGAGAGCAAGAGGAAGAAGAGGTAGAGGAGGGAGAGAGACCGAATTTACATAACCTTAATTTTTTTTACCTTAGTCTGAAAACCTTATAAATGTTGAAATAGGCTGACACAGAAGATATTCAAATATTCATCTCCAATCCAAACCATAACCCTACAGTGTTTAATGGGTTCTGATAACTCACATGACATAAAAAGCTATATGCTGTACAAATCAAGATTCCTCAGCTCTCATATGGAAACCTACAATGCTCAAGCAGACAGTCTGCCTGTTCTGAGCACGCTGCGAACATCCTGGTC
Organism: Dipodomys spectabilis; assembly: GCF_019054845.1. NCBI lineage: Eukaryota > Metazoa > Chordata > Mammalia > Rodentia > Heteromyidae > Dipodomys > Dipodomys spectabilis. The sequence continues at coordinate 2,113,969 of NW_024870979.1, forward strand.
ACTGGGTTCTCATCTGAGTTGCTTCTATATCCTGAAATACTCGTGTGTTTTTCAGTTGTCCACAGTCTGGTGGCTCCTAGAAGAAGTGGAATGTTAAACTTTATTCTCCACACCACAGGCAGAGCTTTTCGAACATGGTAGACACATAATGCTTTTGAAAAAAAATAGGATTGGAGTCTAAAATAATTGACCTTTTTTTTTTTCTGTGCTTACTACTGAGAAAGGGCATTGAACTCCTAAAGGAAAGACATGTCTCATGAAACTTTTTCAAGATATATATTTTTTAAATGTAAACCCAACAGATTTGGAGGGGGTTGGGGTCAGTAACCGGATGGATGCTCTTCAGAGGAAACCTAGCAAAGGAGGCTTTTAAGAAAGAAGTACCTTATAACCTTAGCTAGCAATGGATTAATCCACCAGGTGAACATCCACCTTCTAAGATGGGGAAAGGAGATGAGAACGCTTCCCACCCGGCAGCTGGATGAACTCTGTGTGGGCTGAAGCTACTTGAGTTCCTTAGGTCTAAATCAGGTGACAGGCAGCATTAAGCCAGTGGATGTATGAATCATGAATCAGTTCTTAGTTGGCATTGCAGTTAGAATGTTTTGTCATCTTTCCATGGGGTTCTATGCACCAGCCAACTTTGTGGTACTGTGACAAAATGCTTCAGATAAACCACTTCAAAAGAAGTGTATTTTGTCAATGGTTTCCGAGGGTTCATCCGTGGTTTTGTAGTCTCCTTGCTGTGGGTTGGGAAAGGCAGAGCATAATGGCAGGGAAGGCATGGTGGAGCAAAGCTGCGCACCTCATAGTAGCCACAAGCAAAGCAAGAGATGAGGGGCCAGGGTAAAGATACAGTCACCAAGGGCTTGCTCTCAGTGACTTCCTTCCTTTGACTGGGTCCCACCTTCTACATTGCCCATCACATCCTAATAGTGAGTTCAGTTATGAACTCACAGAATGGATTAATCCATTGATGAGATCCGAGTTCTCATTATCCACTTACTGTCCAAAAATCCATGGGAGGGCAACCTTCTTAAGAGGACATTTTAAACCTAAACCATACCATTATATTTATGAATTGTTTCCTTCTTGAAATAGAATACATAGGATAAAAGCCTTAAGATGTTAAGAATCCATTTCGTTTGACATCTTAAATTATGCATCTGTCATAGGTTTCTGCTTTGTGTAGGGTATTAGGTTAAGTACTGTGGACTCAAGGGCAAAAACGTGTCTGTGCTGAATTCGAGAAGGACATCATCTATTTAGCGGAAGGGCCTGATGTATAAACAAGAAACAGTGTGACATGTTTCATTGTATCAGTAAGAATAAAATGCTATGGAAACACAGAGCAAGAAGCAATGTATTTCGCCTGAAGAGATTTTATAAAAGGAAATGCATTACTAAAGAGCTAACTGTGGGGACGACTCAGAGAAGAATGACTTGCAACAATAAGAAAATAAGAAACGTTTTTGGTGTTTGGAGATATTTATAAGCCCTTGGGTTGAGATGACTGGTCCATTGAGTGACAGATGTGGTAAATTCAAATGCCTAACAAACAACATCATCCCATAAAGCAAACCTTAGGGGATCTGAGGCAGATTAGAAGCTGAGGGTCTGATGTAGAAAGGCCAGCCACCAGATAGCTCTGACTGAGTAGTTGCCACAGCCAAACTGCTGGAAGCACAGAAACGGGATTGAGAGAGGGGGAAAAAAGAGAACAAAGAAGAAAAATTCTAGGTTGACTGTATGAAATCTACCCATGGTCTCCTTTTCAGTTATTCAGAAATTGTGATACTGTATAACCATCAAACAGAATGTGTGAGGATTACGTCTCACCTGAAGGTGCATGTATGAATTCCATGACGCAGGAGATCAGGCTGAGGAAGTGAGCAGTTTGTTAGAGGAAGAGACAAGATCATGAACACGCTTTGCCTTCGTGGCTGGTAATAAGGGTATTTAATAATTTCAATGGTGATGATGGGTTCACCTCTTCTAAATATTTCAAAAATTACATTACAACCGTGTATGTTTGACTGTTGATCAGTTATACCTTTATAAAAAGTTATTGTCACAAGTGAAAAATAATACATTGAGGGAGAACACAAAGGCCCAATACCTCTATGCTTCTGGTCATAAAAAATAAAATTTACCAAAAAAAAATATTAGTCTGGCCGGGTGCTGATGGCTCATGCCTATAATCCTAGCTACTCAGAAGGCTGAAATCTGAGGATCAGGATCATGGTTCAGAGCCACCTTGAGCAGGAAAGTATATGAAACTCTTATCTTCAATAAACCACTCTGAAAATGGGAAGTGGCGCTGTGGCTCAAATGATAGAGTGAGCCTTGAGCTGAAAAGCTGAGAGACAGTGCCCAGGCCCAAAGTTCAAGCCCCGCCACCAACAAAAGAAAAAACAAAAACTACTCTATTTAGACATAAAAAGTATCAAAGTTCAAACAGATACATTTTCCACTCGCAAAGAGTCTCCAGCTTCACTTACATCCGGTTCCTTGCTCAGGTGGCTCAAGACAGGATCAACACCAGCCCACAGGCCAAGCCTTCTGCCCCAGACTCTTGGGATTCCTGAGAACGACTCAGAACAAAAAGAATAAACGGAGGGAAAGATGTGATGCCTGACTTTCGGTCTCTGTGTTTCTTTAGTTTCCTGTTTATATACTTTAAGAACAAATAGAATCATTTGGGATGGATGAAGAAAGACAAGGGTAGGCAGGGAAGTGTAGAAAGGCAAGAGTCAAAAGGAAGTACAATCAGGTTTGGGCCTACCTCAGGATCCTGTGCTGCTCTCTCTGTGTTCATTTGACAGTCATTTTATCCTAAATGCCTCCTGAAATCCGTATTCTGGACCCATCACAAGAAGTGTAAGCCATGATGGGAATAAATTGCTCTAAAGCTGCACAGATTATGGTTAATCAGCTCACCCTCCAGGAGATTGCAAATGCAGCAATATAGCTCACTTAAGACAGAAAAAGGGTCCAGGGCTAATTTATGATGGTAAGATTTTCCTGATGAGCCTATTTTCCTGTTTCATAAGCTTAATTAATTAATTAGCCTATCGTCTTTCATTTTTATTATATGTAATACTATGTGTTCTCTCATGAGAAACACATGCAAGCAAAAGAGAGAGAAGCTTGTAACTGGTCTCACCTATGAGAGGTCTCTAGGGATTTAGGTGAAGTGAAATTCCTTTAAGTGAAGTTAAATTCTATAAGAGAAAAAAATTACACACTATCCCATATACAATAGATTTTTTTTTCACCCTGACTTTTCTTCTTGAATGAAAAAGCAATGCTAGAAAATAAAAAGTAAGGTTCCAAATTATATTAAATCCTTGTATTTACATCAGTGATACAACTGTATCTAGTATAAATTCCTAACATAACGGATGCAGTTCTGCTCCAAGGGTCACATTAACATTAATAAAGGCCATTTAATTCCACAAATCACATCAAAAACTGTCTGTACTGGATGTTGAACCATGGGAAAAAACAAGGGAGGAAAATGGATAGGTCAAATGACAGGTAATACAACACATCAAAGCTCAGTTAGGAGGAAGCTTTCTAGGGAGTGAACACTGATCAGATAATTGTATCTATAATGTTCAGTAGAAAGCAAAGGCTGTCCAGGTAGGTGGACTGTTTGATCCCAAATGTCTCACTTATTTATTTTGTGGTCTTGGAAAATCATTGATTTCTATAACTCATATCCCATGACATAAAGTAAGGACACTGTTTGATGTTTTATAAACATACAACAAAACATAGCTGAAGCAGGGTACTGCTGGTTCTACACCTGTAATCCTCAGGAGGCTGAAATCTGAGGATCATACTTGGTTCCAAGCAAGCCTGGGCAAAAATGGCCCTGGGACTCTTATCTCCAATAAACTACTCAGACAAAGCCAGAAGTGTCCCTGTGGGACACTAGTGCTCAAGTTGTAGAGCACCAGCCTTGAGCACAAAGAGTCTCAGGGACAATGCCCTAGCTCAGAGTTCAAGCCTCAGGAATGGCAAAAAAATAGCTGACATTATTAATTCATAGGAGAGATGCTAAAAATATCATTTTATTCTGCCAACATCTTCTATAAAAGAATTACATTGCGACTTGATAAGTAATATTGTTTGAATAAGTTTGTACAATTAGTCAGGAGCAGAGCTAATTGGAATAGAACATGAAATCATGAACTTTCTATCTCCCTTTGTGTTTTCTTTTAGAGATATTTGTCTTTTGTTATAGCTTCACTGAAGTATAATTATCATAGAATAAGCAAAAGTTATGTAAAGTGGGCAACGAAACAAGAGCCTCACTCAAAAGATAATGAACAGATCCTTCACTCACATGTTTCTCCTCCCTTCTACATAACTGACCTCTCCCTTCAGAGGACACTGGACAACTGATCTACCTTCTATTAGTAAGACTGAATTTAAACCAGCGTCTAGGAATTTTATAGAAATGCAACCATATAGTATATGTGCATACATTATAAATAGTATTTTTATTGGACTGCCTTCTTTTATTTGGCATAATTAGTTGAGACTTGTCCATTAGTTCATTTATCAATACTTCATCCCAGTTTATTGCTGAGTTATATTCTGATCACAATTTGTTCATCAATTAGCTTGTAGATAGAGATTCTAGTTGTTTATGGTGTAGGGCTGCTATAAATCAATTTGCTGTAAACATGAGGTACAAGTGTTCATGAGACATTTTTCATTTGTTTGGAGTCAATGGGGAGGAGTAAATTACCTGTAATAATTGGCCGTTTGGCCAACTGGAGGTGGTAGTTGTCATTTTGACATGAATTACCCAACTGTTATTTTTTTTAATTATAGTGCCATTCTGCATCCCTGTCAATGGTGTTTGAGATTTCCTGTTGCTCCAGATCTCTGCAGATCTGTGTAATGGTCAGCTTCTCTTAGACTTCCATTGCAGTGTGACAAATTTCCACAGACTTAATGACTTCAAACAACTTACACGTATTAGCTCATATGCATGGTCCTGAGCTTGCTTTAGAAAAGCACACAAACACTGGAGTCATAACTTAGGCCCTTTTTCTTGTTTGTGTTTTTGAGATTAAATCTTATGTTGACTTTGCCAGGGTGAATGTAGGACCATAATCCTTTGGTCAGCCTCCCAAGAAACTCGTGTTCCGGGCAGCTATCACTGTGTTTGCCTGAAAGTTCTTAAAATGTAAATTTTGCTTCTTCTGAATAAGCTTTGAATGTTTATCACTAAAAGGAAAAATGTAATTTTTTTTTTTTTTTTTTGGGTCCGGTTGTGGGGCCTGAACTCTGGGCCTGGGTGCTGTCCCTCAGCTCTTCAGCTCAAGGCTAGCGCTCTACCACTTGAGCCACAGCGCCACCTCTGGCTTTTTTCTTTTTGTTTATGTGGTGCTGAGGAATCGAACCCAGGGCCTCAGGCATGCAAGGCAAGCGCTCTACCACTGAGCTACCTTCCCAGCCCCGAAAACTGTAATTTTTGAAGAAGTTACTCACAATAATTTGTATTGTCCATGTGATTTCTGCAAGAGATGTAGAGATGTCCCCTGTAATACTTCTGATATTCATAGTTTATCTTTTCTTTTTTTCTTCTTTTTTCAGTTCATACTATCTAAATGTATCAAGTTGATTGAATTTCTCATGAATTCTGCTTTTGTTCTACTGATTATATGATGATTTCTTTGGTTTGTCCTTTTCCATTATTTCCTTCCTGCTTTCTCAGGATATAATTTATTTATCAAGTGACTTCCTAATGCTGAATATAAAACTGTTGATTTTGTTTCTTCATTTATAAAATGAAAGCATTCAATGTTATACTTCAATTATGAATGCTTATTTATCTGGATATTAAGTTACCACCCTGCTATTAGTTTCTCCTTAGTCTATATATTCTTTATTCCCTTTTTCTTCTTTTATGCCATTTTTGGAATGAACTGTTTCTAATTTGTAACTTTATCACCTTTGTCAGGACTATCCAGGGTATTTCTAATCTCAATGTGATATTTTTTTAACTCTGGAATTTAATTTGAGTTTCTTGCCTTTGCTATTATTGCTTCTTAATACACTTGAACAATATATTTACAATTTCTAAAAATGTCTTGGCTTACTAATCCTCTTACATTTTCTATTTCTGTGTCTTTCCTAGTGATTGAATTTTATCCCTCTTAAAAACTTTTTTTTCCTGTTTTCTTATATGCCTTTTAATTTCTGCATAGATGACTGACATTGTGAATTGACACTGTTGGATGCTGAATTCTTTTAAATATTTTTGGGTTTGTAGGAACAGATTGATTCTTCTGAGGCTTGTTTTAAAACTTTGATAGGCAGAATGGGAGCAACCTTTCAAGTAGAGTTAATACAGACCCAGTGACGAGACAATCGCCTTCTGATTTGGAACACCAGCCCTTGTGCAATATGAGCTTTCTCAGCTCCAGTGGAGAAATCAGCATCTTGACGTTACTCTTCTGTTTCTCCTTTTCTTTTTCCTAGCTCTGAGTAGTTTTGTCTTGGTGTGAGCTCACTATTGCTGTGTTGAAGATTTCAGAGTTCTCTTTTGCCAGGGCTTTAGGGCTTTTTGTTTCTGCCATGCTTTTCTCTCTGGTATCTTGCCCAGCTATTTCTAGACACCTTGAGCTCCCCAATTTTACAACTGTGTCTCTTCAGCTCAAGTATTCTCCAAACTCAGTTGTGTTTTTATAGTCTTAGCAATGAGCTCTGGATATTATAAGATAATTAAAAATGAATGATACAGGTTGAAGTACTATATAGTTAGAGTTGAGATATGTTAATAGGCAATGAGGTGAATTTGTAATAGAATAAAGTAACCCACATTAATATATTTTACATTTGCAAAGCTTAGAAAGACGAATAGCTTGAATATCTCCTGTAGCAGAAAAGGAAAAGTAGCCTAATGTTTACATACCAATAAGGAGGATTAATTTTCTATTGGTTTTACTAAAAGGTTACACCTCGCTGTTTGGGCAATATGAAGCAGTATGAAAAAAATCTCTTAATGTTTTTAAGTAGAATGGAATTACACAAATCTTAAGGAAATGAACACATTGAACTCCTTTCCCAAGTTTTTTGACTTTTTAATCTTAAAAAAATGTTAACTAATTTTCTTTAGATATTTTAACTTTAATGATAGATAATGAGAGAAAGACAAGGTCTTCACAAAGAAAATAAAGTTTAATATACATTTCTTTCCAGATTAGTATAGGAGTGTTAGGCTTCTGAAGAATTATTGTGAGGAGAAGACTATCAGGAAAAGGAGATACTGTGAAAGATAGAAAAAAAAAACGGCTAGGAAGGTGGCTCAGTGGTACAGTGCTTGCCTTGCATGCATGAGGCCCTGGGTTCGATTCCTCAGCACCACATAAGCAGAAAAAGCCAAAACTGATGCTGCGGCTCAACTGGTAGAGCACTAGCCTTGAGCTGAAGAGCTGAGGGGCAATGCCCAGGCCCAGAGTTCAGGCCCCATGACCCACCAAAAAAAAAAAAATTGTGATAAGTTACAAAGAAAGCCACATTGGTGGTAGGTCCTGTGATTAAGACTTGGCTTTTAAGATACTCATATTTAAGATCTGGCTTACAGAAAACAAAATTATCCAAAACAGCATTGGTAACAAAAGTTCATGTCCCATATAATGACACTGATATTGTTTTTGGTTTCTGTTGTTGGTATTTAGAAAGTCTTTCTTTAAATTTTTAAAATCAAGACTTACAAAGGCTTCAAGCAGGGAGACATTCATTTATTCATTCATCCACTTAATCAAGCATGTATTACACATAAACCGTGAATCTGAAAACAGAATGAATGGAAGTTTATTAAATAGATTAAAGAGATCCAATAAATAGGAACATTTTTGAAAAAATTATAATTACAGATGAAGTAGTTACAAAAAATCCACTTACCATCTTATAAAGTGCTTTTGTTGTTTTTCTTTTCTTTTCTTTTCTTTTGGTCAGTCATGGGGCTTGAACTCTGGATCTGGGTGTTGTCCTTCAGCTCTTCAGCTCAAGGAGAGTGCTCTAGCACTTAAGCCACAGAGCCACTGCTGGTTTTCTGAATGGTTTATTGGAGATAAGAATCTCACGGACTTTCCTGACTGGGTTGGCTTTGAACTGTGATCCTCAGATCTCAGCCTCCTGAGTAGCTAAGATTACAGGCATGAGCCACCAGCCCAGCTATTGTTTTTCTTAAATATCCCCCCAAAAAGTGGGCCCATCATAATTTTTTTCAGATCAAAATAATCCACTTACTACCTAGTTCAGTACTAACCTGCAGTACTGCTAGAAAGAGCGGGGAATGGATTGGTATAATCTCTTCTTTGTAGGCTAACATTATAAAAACAAGTTCCATACAGGGTAGCTAACAAATTATGACACATTTCATGCCATTCCTACAGACTCTCCTCACAAATATGTTAACTGGCATAAGTAGTTCTAACTGTTTTGTGCCAAAGGTACCCTAAGCATTAGGCCTTGGTAATGGGAACTGCAAACCCATATTCTAAGTTCTCGTCTTACACATTCTGTATTCTTGGTTTTTAGGCATTAACCATTACACGCAGGGTGCAGCCAGGGATTTCCTACTCACTGTAACACGTTCAATGCCTCTATGATTTTATAATTCCTAAAGGTCTGCAAGCTCAGTTGTTGATATACACTCAATGGTTTCAAGTACTTTAAACATGGCTACAGATGGACCAGTTACAAGGGAAGATACTTTCTTTAAAAATAGAAGTGAGCCAGGTGCTGGTGGCTCACACCTGTCATCCTAGCTACATAGGAGGCTGAGATCTGAGGATCTTGGTTCAAAGCCAGCACAGGCAAGAAAAGTAGGTGAGACTCTTATTGTCAATTAACCACCAGAAAACTGGAAGTGGCGCTGTGGCTTAAGCTGTAGAGCACTTGCCTTGAGCTGAAGAGCTGAGGGATAGCATCCAGGGCCAGAGTTCAAGCCCCATGACCACCCCCGACCCTTGTCCCCCACCCCAAGAAAAAGAAGTGAAGAGGGAGGAAGGATGAAGCTAGTGACCTGGCAAATAATCCAACATATTATACAGATTCCATTAGTTCAATACATATAATGGCTTCTAAACCCATCTATATATATGCATCTACCTGTACGTCGCTGTACCTTCCTTAAAAATGTGTGCACAGTACAAGAACTGCGTGAATGCTCTGCTGAGATGTGACCTCTACCATCACAGCAACTAGGTAAAACCCAGGTTCTGTCAGTACATAGAAGGAAATGAAAGGGAAATTACCTTTGAATCATATCTTGATGAAAATGAGGAAGAATTCATGAGCTGAGGAAGACGAGGATATTCAAGTGATAGAGAATAGGAAACAAAAATACGTAAATGCATACGGAGTTCCTGATACGTCATGGCTCCCGGTGACTGGGGTTGGGTTCTCCTCTATCTCTGGCATTTGAAAAGAATATGGTTGTCAGGTATACACTTTTTAGGTGCTCTTTCCCATCAAGTACTGAAAGAGATGTGCTCTCAGAATGACCCTGTGTCTCTTCTTCGTTCCATTCATTTTGCTTTAAATATTCAGAGATATTTGCTGTAGATATTTGCTAAATACATTTGCTACACATACATTGTGTACACACCTAGAAGCTACCATGGTCATATCTTCTTGCTGAATTAAACTTTGTAAATGTTTTTTCTTTATGTCTACTTCTGATTTCCTTATGAACTATCTTGTCCAAATTATTATTGCAAAACCAGCTTGATTTGGATGAGTGTTTTCATGAAGTATCTTTTTTTTCCTGTTCTATTTTCAGTGTTTTTATATCTTCATATATTAGTTATGTGTTTTTGTAAACAGATTGCACTTGAGATTCTTAACGTTTAGTTTGTCAATCTTTGTATTTTAATTGGCACATTCGTATTTATGTGCTTACTGACTCTTTAAATTTACATCTTATTTGCATTATAACTGTGTTATCAATTGTATACTTCTTGCTTTTTTGCCTGTTTTATATTTTTAAAATTAATATGCCAAGAATTTTTTTGTCTCATAAACACTAAAACCCCCTAAATTTCCTATCAGTTGCTTTAGATTCTCTGATGTCATTCTCTCTTAAAACTAGTTCATTACAGGGACTTACACCAAGACTATGTTCTGACTTTATCTCCCAGTAGGAAGAATAGGTTCTGTTATAAAAGTCTTATCATTTGGGGTTTTATGTAGATATATTCCAATGCTGATAAGAGTGGGGAAAAAAATCTCCGCGGCCTACAGTTCATCCTCAGAGTGACTAAACTCATAAACATTTCAGCCATGATAGTTGTTGTATGCTCTGTAGCATTAAATGTGAGTTTCAGTGCAATGAGGAGCAAGCAAGAGTCTAGGCATAGTGATTCACACCTGCAATCGCCTCTAGATAGAGATTAAGAGGATTAAAGTTTGAGGCCAGCCCAGCAAAAAGTTACCCAGGCCTCCATCTTAACCAATAGACTAATCACAGTGGTGTGTATCTGGGATCCTGGTTTGTGGAAGCCATAGGCAAGGGACTCATGGTCTGAAACAGGCCCCGGAAGGGATGGGAGCGTTATATTAGGAGAATAATTGCTTTGTACCCAAGTGAGTGGTTGTAGGTATTGTTTTTATTACTATAAAAATAATTGATTATAGTTTTGTTTTTACTATAAAAGTAAGCAATTTTAGTGTTGTTTTTATTACTATAAATGCTAAAGTCTTTCCCATCTTCCCCTTAATGCCTTGTTTGTCTTTTTTTCATATTCAGTAAAACATCGAGAGCTTTGTCTTTCTTATGATGTTTAGGGATAGTTTTTTTTTTTTTAAGATATGACTCCTCATGTGTAAATCAATTGAAAAAATTGATGAATAATGATGAACTGTGTAATTATAGTTCAGAGAAGGAGATGAATGTCTCAAATATATAGCCATGTACAGAGCTCAGGAGAGGTGAAAAAAATAACGAGAGACTAGACTGTAATCCAATCTTAAGAATAGTAAATTCATTAAGGATACACATTACCGTAAGAAAGTTTGGGGGTAAAGAAAAGAGTAAGGGTCATCAGAAAGAATAAAAAACTCATTTTTTTAAGGCTCAATTTCCAACCTTAGTGAAAGAAAGGGAATCATTGAATACATTCCAAATGCTAGTTATTCCATAGCAAAACAAAACAAAACAACAAAAAAAAAAAAACTCAAGGAATTGTTAGCATACAGGGACTTTAGTCTGGCTTGTCAAAAAAAAAAGTGGGTAAATAAGATTATGTTCCTGACACAAAATAATTACTAAAACATTTAGGGAATTATTTCCAAGATTATGAAACAAGCCATTGAATCAAAGATGGAAATCTTCAATAAAATGAATATGATAAAAATTGTGAAAGAGGCCTGGATAGAAATATTGATTATGATAGCAACACATAGTTGCTTTTTTTTTACCTTCCTGAAATTGCATATTGTGAAAATTAAATATGTTTCCAAAGACAAATAGTCTGTGGCCAAGTAACAATAAGTAAAAAATCAATTTTAATATGAATTTAAATGTTTTACAGAGCCCCACTCTATTTTATGATTCACACATTTCACTTTAATGGAACAATTTTTTTTTCTAAAAAGTAACCCTGTAGTAAACAATATCAAGACACCTTCACAATTCTATAAATCCTTTCATTTGTATAAACATCAGATTTAAGAGATGAGCCGAGTATGCTTTTTTAGTCTCTGCATTATATTCCTTTAAAAAAATATGTGCCTGGCAGTCACTTCAGTTCTTCTGAGTTGTGTCTTGTGGTTCATTATGAGTACATGCTCTCCTTGGACTGGAGTGGGAGCATGCTGGGAAATAACTCACGCACCATTTGCTTTTCCCTTACACAGCATCTGGATATTGGTAGGAGTTCTCAGATCCCAGTACAGAAGGCTAGACCAAGTGAAAACAGTAGAGGAAGACATAAGATAATGATTTACATGGTACCTGCCACAGAGAAATCCTATAATAGTTACCTTTGTATCAGATCTTTCTCTGAGGAAGTCCTGCTAGTATCTACCGTCTTCTACAATCATGAGTGTTCTGAATAGAAGTTCTCTGTTACAAGCAACATACCAGCCACTGCCTATGGCTTCTCACTTTATCCATGGAGACAGAACAGATTTGTATAGTTTCCAGTACAATCCAAGGACAGAGTTCACATTGTAAAACACTATCCCCTGATGAAAAACGATGTGTTGTCTGTCCTTATGTCTTACAACTATGACTATTTATTTGTAAGTAGCCTAGTGTGCTTTGAAATATTAAATAAAACAACCTGTTGTACTTTTCTGATGATAAGTAATTTAAGATGAACTCTGAATTTTAATCTCCTCTGTAGCCAAGTATATAAATAAAAATCTGATTTATGATCCCACATTATGCAGATATAAAAGGTATTCAATTTGGTAATGTGCATCTAATCCAAATTGATTGTGTTCAGCCCCAGCATTCCAACCACTAAATTATCATTTATGTTTGCCTGTTAATAAAATCACAGATTCTCTCATTGTGTTTTTAATCTTTTGAGATGACTGTTGTCATCCTGGTACATCTCCAAATGATAACACTGGGCAAAGAACACGACTTCTTAATGGTAATGTTGCCAGCCTGCTTCTGATAGCACTTGAGAGCTTTGTCCGTTTATTACATTGGTGATGATGTATGGAACGGGAAGTAATGCCGTTAGATATTCAGGATTCCATTTGAAAGTAGCATGGAGGGAGGCACCTCAGGAAAAAAAAATGAAGATCTTCCAATATAACACTATCATCTAGAAGAATCACTATCAATTCATAAAGAATCCAAGGAAATTGCATTAGTAACAAAATGTTTGGTCTAATAGAGGTCAATCATTATAGTAGAGCTACACAAGGAATTGTCAACCAGTAGGAATGAGAACATGGGTGACTTGCTTTAATTGGATTAAGTTAAAAACTTAAGGAGCAAAAAGTACATCAGTGTGAAAGAAAAATCTGATGACATTTTGTAAAAATGAAATATTTAGAGCTATAGCTAAGTAGTAAAGTGCTTGCCTGGTGTGCATTACATCCTGAGTTCAATCCCTAGTGCTTAAAAAAAGGAAGAAAGTTAAGGGGGTGGGAAGGAGGAAGGAGGGAGGGAAGGAGGAAGGGAATGAGGAAGGGAAGGGAAGGGAAGAGAAAGGAAGGAAAGGGAAGGACTAAAATCCTAGAACAAGTACGAACTAATATATGATCTCAAAAGTGAGATTTATAATGGAAACAAAGTACATATTAGCAACAAAATAGTAAGGATCTGGAAGAATTTCAGAGAGAAAACAATTTTAATGCATCTATTTTTGAACTCAGAGAAACTCACCATGGAGTTATAGATATTCTCTGACTCTGGGCACATGTTTAGTGTTGCCCTGCTGAACAAAGCTCAAAATCTAGGGAATGAACCTAGAAAACACAAAAGAGAAGGAGAAACTGAACAGTGAACACGAACTGCATTGTTGTTGCAAATGGTAAATGCTATGATGTGCAACCAAAAATAGAGGATACAATGGCATGCATCTGGCAAAGATAGCATACATGTGTCCTGCAAAGATGGGTTCATAAAATTGAACCTGTGCCTCAGGTAAACACTAGATGCAGAGTCTGGTCTAGAGACCCTGGAGCTGGGGACAATTAGGCCAATGGCACTAACTCTTCCCTAAAACAATGAACACTGCTCTAGCTAACCAAGAATATTCTTGGTTCTCTAAGGAAAGCAATAGAGCTTGGAACAAATAGAATCTGTATTGTGAAACATGAGTTGAAACAATAAGATTAATAAGATTTAAAAGATGCATACATATGAATAAAAGAAGAGAATGAAAGATGGACATGTATAAAAGAGAAGAAAAATAGGAGGAACTCAGAAAAATAAATATATGTATAAGGGAGTCTTTGTTCAGTGAGAAATCCCTCCTCTCCTTAACAGATTACCTATGCAACAAAGGACTAAGAAAGAGAAGCAGTAACTTGTGTATTCACATGCCACATGAAAAATAGAGACAAAGCTTTCTTTGCTTTTCGGGATGCAGGCAAAAAGACAAAATATCCTGGTGATAAGAGAACTGGGCTACTGGGAAAACTGTTGGAAAATCCGTCTGTCCTCTCCCGGGGACAGAATGAATCAAGGCTGCAGTGCACAGCAGATCTAACAGGCCCTGGAGCAAGGGCAATCATATAATTTATCATCCACACCAAGGAACTCTGGAGCAGCGAAGGAGATGTCTAAAAATTATACATTCATAAGCCAACTATCTGCAGCAAACAGGAGCATAAGATAACCTGTCCCGCGAGGCCCCGCCTGCCCTGTGAATCCCTGGGGAGGGGCCCATGCCACAGGAAGTCAGCTTCTGAAGCTCAGCTGAGAGGCTGACGTGTGGGCTCCAAGTATTTCAGCAGTGACAAATCACCGTGCACACAAATCTTCCGCACAGAGATATCCAGGTCATCGTGAATGTGAAAGACAGAAAAAGGGACCACACGTTAGTGTCAGTCATCAGATCATCCTTGAAAGTTGGAATCCCACCCAACTTGCTTCAACATCAAGAAGTGCAAAGTGCAAAAAAGACAGGGTCTAGACCCTCTGTGGGTGGACGTGGACCATCCATGCCATATGCACAGGGAGAGGGCCATGGAGTGGGAGAGAAAGTGGGAGCCCAGGTACACAAACTGGGGCTCAGGTGAGGAAGGTGCATGATTCAGAACAGCCATCGAGGGAACGCCTGGGGAGGAAGCCAGAGGAGCTGCTCTGTGGACGGGAAGTCAGGATGGGACCGAGATCTCACGCAGGGATGAGAGGGGAGGGAGCTACAAGGGAATAGCTGGCATTGGTAATTCAAAGTGGAAATCCAACCCGCTGACGATTGCTTCTCTGAGAACAACACTCTGCCACAGGAGCACCAGCTGACAAGCTTCCTAAAAAAGTCCCAGTGGTAACAATGAGATGTACAAGACACTTTGTTGAAAACGAGCTTTACAACTTGGGTTGGAGGGAGGAGTTGGGGAGGTGGGAGGGAACGAATGGTAGGGGAAAAACAAAGGAGAGGTAACCATGCTCGGTAGGAAATGTACTCATGACCTTACTCATGTAACTGTAACCCCTCTGTACACTATTTTTACAATAAAAAACATTCAAAGAAAACAAAAAACTCCTAATGGCTGGCCCCCACCAATGCTGAGGAAACAGAAGCTCTGCAGGTGGAATCTGGACACTGCTGACTAGAAATATCCTAGGAACACTTAGGATATTTTTAGGTAGTTCTAGAAATGCTGGAGGAGGAAGACAGCAAGATTCAGGACACAAACCACTCCTTTGGGTTAAATGTAGGCCCGAGGAGGAGGCAGTTAATGCGGTGGAGGTCTAGAAGCCATGACAACCGGCTGATAGTCACTCGGCAGCTCAGGAGGCAATGCCCCCCATGATGGGAATCTGACCCCTCACAGCCCCCGAATTCTGCACATGCCATTCCCAAGAAAGACGCAAATGGAGCACTAGCCGTATCTGCCAGGCTCACCATCCAGATACTACCAGGAAGACACCTGTGGTCAGACAAAGCTGGGTGTGCACACCAACACCCTAGAGAACAGGAATCTGAGGGGTCAGAGGCCCAGGCTCCCGTATGGTCTTTGGGAAGTCTAAGGGAGCAGGAAGGAGTGCATTGGGGGGAGGGGTGCATACAGTCAGGGGTTGGGTGTCATATATAATTGGGTAGGTAAATGATTTTTACTTAGGAAGGAGGAAGAATGGAGCTAGTTTTACATTTGAGAAGTGAGCAGCAAACACCCACTTGAGTTCTAAAGGGGTTGGGAGGTGGTCATTTAGGTGGTTCGTTCTGATCTCTGTTCAGGTGTGATAGCTGAAGGTCTTGTTTTTGTTTTGTTTGCCTCGCTCCATGGTGTTCATCTGGTTGTGGTGTGAAGGAAATGGTTTAGTCCAGGGCTGTGATGAGTTAGCTGTACCTGCCCAGCCACCAGCGGATTGCATGAAGGCTATTTTTTACTTCCTTATCAGTGACTTCGCGGCATGCATCCTGTGATCCTTCCAAGGACAGAGGAGAGTGAGACGCCTCAAGACAGTAAAGGATCTTCCCTGAGCTTTTCCTGGCCTGGTTAAATGTAAGAATGCCCACAGGCTTATGAAAGAGGAAGTTTTTGCGCAGAGGGACCTTCAAGCTCTTCTAGTGCAATCGACTTGTTTTTAAAATGAGGACATTGTATTTTCGTGGGGTTTTTGCGCCCACTAGCTAGAGCAATTGGCTATCCTTGGGGTCCGAGAATGCCAATACTCAGTTCCAAAGTGAGTGACACAAACGCATCATTTATTTATTTACTTATTTGTTTTTTCTGGCCACAACCCTGGTAGAATACTGATCTTAGAACCCCTGAAAGTCACCCTGTGGAGGCAGCCAGCCTGGGCTTTAGGCCCGTACAAGTGAAGTAAAACCGAAAGATACAAAATGAAAAAAATGCCAAGTACTTTCACACCATACAAGAGCCAACCATACTCAGCATGAATCCCTTGAATATTTGGTGACATAACAAGAGAAATTACATTTTGTTTTGGTTCCTGTTGGTTTAAGCTGGTTTGGGTTGTGTTGCTAGGTCAAAGGAAGCCGCCAAATAAAAGAGAAACAAATTTGAAATGAAAGGGTAGGGTGGACATTTTCAAGAGTGAGCTTGTCTTCTCTTCTCGATAAAGACTTAGCAGTTCGTATTTAGCGCTGGTCTCACTGCAAAGGTACATTTATTAAAGGTCTTTAGGAAAGGGACATAAAAATACATCTTTGACTATACATTGACTGTCTTAAAGGCAAAAAGGTTATCTTAAGTATAACTGTTCTCTGATAGTTGGGGAAAATAAACGGAATCCAGTTCCCCTGGGGTATGTTCATAAGGCAAGCTGTATCTCTTAAAGGAAAAACGCTTCCATTTTGAACCTGTTAGAGAAGGAAAGGCTTTTATACTCCTGGGGCAGAAGGACAGGGTGTCTGCCCTCCAGGAGGAGTGACATCTGCCTTCTCTAGACTGATCATGAGAGTGGAAATGAAGTACAAGTGACATCGGCACTGGCTCCTTGTAGAGGCTTCGCTCCTCGGTGGTGCCCTGCTGGCTGAACGGCCACCTAAGTGTCCGCGGCTGCTCCTGGGATTTCCCGTCTTCTTTATTCACTTCTTGTTTTACTAGGGTATCTGGAGCCTCAGCCACAGAACCACCTTGGACTGGCTCCCATCTAGACTTTGATCATGACTTCTAGGTGATGCCTCTGTCCATCCGAGACAAGGACATCCTGAGGGCCAGAAATAAAAGGCCTCCATTTGCCTGACCACAAAACTACATGGCTGCACCTGTCTGTGCTCTGCCTAGGTCTAGGTCGGTCTGAAAGTTGGTCTTCTCTCAGCATCTCAGATGAGAAGAGACAGATCTCCTGCCGCCTAAGGGTTTATTTTATTCAAATCTTCTCAACTCTTCTCACAAAGAAGGGAGTATCTGACTGGCTGCCTATTCTGCTTTCACTCCTCATAAACACTAGGACAGGAAAGAGGGCAAGGTTTAGCATTTGTTTCAACCTATGCCATAATTTCCTCTCTAATCCCCCATAATCCCTAATGGTGGACTTCTTCTTACAGTAAAGGAAGTGTTCTAGTTTGGGTCTTCTCATTGACTAAATGATTTACACGATCAAATCATTTTCTCAAGGCCATTGCCCTCCTGGGAAAAATTACTGCCTTGCCACATAATCTCATTTTCATTGGCTTTTCTTTCTGCCTTTCAGCTTCCACAGATCCCAGAATCACTTTGGGCAGACGGGAGCTGAAGCCCATCGGGGTCCAGGTCTCACTCCTGCTGAAACACAAAACGTAAGTGCACTAAACATTTAAAACTCCACCATGGCTCTGCCACAGAGCTGCTCCTGTAGAGGTGTTTTCACATAAGTATTCTCCCATGTTTTGGGAAATGGCAGACAATCCCACAAGATATTCATGAGAAGGTGAGTCTTAGAAAGGACAAGAAATTTGAACAAGGCCACACTGTCAGAAACAGAGCCAAATAGGAATTTGAGTTGATTTGAACCAATGTCTACACTAATAGTCATCATCTATGACTCAAGATTGGGAGAGAAATGGATATGTTTTATGAATCAGATTTACAGTTTGCAATAAGAACATGTCCAAGATTTAACTCAAATAAGATAAAATATAACAGGCACACGGATACAGTGAGAATTTAGGTTTAAAAGAAATAAGCAAGTTGTATATGAATCAGATAAACAATTCCAGTGTGTTTAGTAAACTGTAAATGTGGTATAAACTATCAACCTGACATGGGTGCCAAAGTAAATAAATAAGGATTAGGGGAAAAATAATCATGTGAGAGTGTCTCTTAGGTTTTTTAGTTGTTGTTTTGAAGGCGTTGTACAAACAGGTGACAATTCCGTAAGTCAGGTAATGAGTACAGACATTTCTTCAGCAATTGCACTTCCGTCATTCTTACTGTTCCCCCCCTGCCATCACTACCAGCAAGTTACACAGTTCATTTTTTACATACAGCATATTGAATACAACAACGGCATCTGCTTGCCCTTCTTTACTCCATTTCTGTCCCTCCTCCTTTTTCTCCCTGCCCCCAAAAAGAAAAATCAAAACTAGACAATCATGTTTGCGTGTCTTAAAATTTTGATAAACAGCATTTTAGATAGTCAGAGCAGTTACACCTTTGGATTTCCCCCTTACATACACCCTCCTTTATTCAGTTTGTGTGTGTATAAATGTATAGAGTCTCACACATACTATCATGTCTAGTTGTATCTAGAACTAGCTTCTATCTATGATAGAAAACATGTACCATTTGTCTTTCTGAGCCTGGCTACCTCATTTAGCATGATTAGTCCTAGGTTCATCCATTTCCCTGCAAATGACATAGTATTATTCTTTCTAATGGTTGTGTAAAATTCTGTTGTGAATAGGTACCACAGTTTAATGATCCACTCATCTATTGTATGGCATCTGGACTTTCCCATAACTTGGCTATTGTGAATAGTGCAGCAATGAACATAGATATGCAAGTATCTTTACCATATCCTGACTTGTAATGTTCTGGGTAGATGCCCAAGGGTGATATAGTTGGACTGTAGGGAAGTCCTGTGTTTCGTTTTTTGAGGATTCTCCAGACTGCCTTCCGGAGTAGGTGTACTCATTTACATCCCCACCAGCAGTGCATTAGAGCCCCTTTTCTCCCACATCCCCACCAGCATGTGTTACTGTTCGAATTCTTGATGTCGCTGAGATTTTTAAAGGGAACTAGCTATTTGGGGAATGCAAAATTTGATTCTCCATAAACCAAAAACCTGATTGATTCGATTCAGGACTCCAGGACTCTCCTCCTATTAAAGGAATGACCTATAAGCCTGTAAACCAACCTACGAAAATATACTCAACACCACATACGAAATGGATACCTTGGGAAGCAATGAGGGTCTCGGGTGGAACTAGACTAGCCAGAGGCTGGAAATATCTGTATTCATAAACCACCCACAGATGACTAAGATTAGCTCAGCCAGTCCAGTGGTAATCACCTGGCCTGAGGGGCTTTCCATGTGCCCCTCCGGATCCATTCTCTTTCCTTTATCTTTCTCTCCCAGGGCCTGAGTGGACCATCAAACAGGGACCTGGATCCCCATGTTCTCTGGGGGTTCACACAGGCTGAACTTGCAGATGAGCTGACTGGGAGGGAAGAGACTGAGGTCAGACTTTATCCCCCACCTTCCCACCTCTGTCTTCTTTCCTCATTGGAAGCCAGCTACAACCTCCATAGCTCATGTAACCTTCTAAATTCTTTCCCCAGAAAAGAGTCCAGTTGCTTCTCCCCATCTTCATACTTCAGGCCTTAGGGTAAAACTAGAAACAGCACTAGTACCTACTTTGGGGTTTTGCCCACCCATAGCTTTAAATATAATCTTTTTGTTCAGATCCCCAGTTGCTCACTATGAGTATCTACTTGTCTCCTTCTGAAATCCCTACCTTTTCCATTCATGATTTAAGGAGGGCCCTAACTTTGGAAAAAACCCATGCATTACATTGGCAGAACTTAAACACTTGATGTTAACAAGGTTTTGGCAAGATCCTAGTCTAGTAGAATGCTTGCAAACTAGTGGTAGGAGTGTAAGTTGATGCACTATCTCAGAAAATAATTGGTTACTTCCTAGGAAAGCCAAAAGTTCATACCTTAGGTTCCAATAAACCCACTTTCAGGGATAAGCAAGAATGTGCATCCTAGCCATGCCGTAAGAGAAACAAATCCTGGAAACAAATATCCATGGGCAGAAGAGTGAATTAATAAACCATGGGCTGTTCACAAGATGAAGTGCTTTCTAGCAATGAAAAATAAACAAATGCATGAAAGCCACAGACACACACATAGTTGAAGTTCAAAACACGATGTTGAACAAGAAAAGCAATTTTCAAAACATCTGCAATATGATTCTGTTTTATAAAGTCAAAAGGCGTGCAAAAACAGATGAGATCTTATTTAAAGGCTACATATATATGTGGTAAATCTATAAAGACAAGCAAGGGAGTGATAAATTTTAAAAATGCAGGAACTGTTTACTTCCAGTGTGTGATGTATTATGAACCATATAGCCAAGAACCTTATTGAGGCTGGGAAATTCTCTCTTAAGCTGGGAGGCAGTTGAATTATGGCTTACTTTCTATACTTCGCCTGTTTTAAATGTTCTTTTGTATATATTCAAATTTGTAACAAAAATATCAAAGGAAAAATGTTTGAGCCTACCTTAAAAATGTACATAGGATCGTTTTTTAGCAGATTATAAGGAAACTATATTATTGTAGTAATTTTATACTATTTCCTAACAAATGTCCACCCACTTTGTGGCTTACAACATGCACCTGCATTCACATTTTCTATGGCATCTGAGCACCTCCAAGTTTGTTGATTTCAACTCAAACTTCACTGGTCTCTATCTACTGTTTTCTATTTCTGCTTACCTGCTTCATTGTACCTGTCACTGTTGCAATTACTTACTTTTCTGTTTGTTATTATCATTTTCCCCTCCCCTGCACAGACTAAAAGGTGGTAAAGCTCTTATAGGTGGTACCAGGAAATGGTTATGGCCACAGAACAAACCAGCAGGAACTTGGGACATGTTTGGGACAGTTAGGAGCCACACAGCCAGTTTCTGAGTTGGAGATAAAGATCAAGGTGTCAAGTGCTAGCAGATCCAACTTCCTCTACCCAATTCTTACCCTGCCATCATGACTTTTTGTTTTAGTCCTGAGACTTGAAGTCGGGGCCTACACAGTTTCTATGAGCTTTTGTGCTCAAAGCCAGCATTCTTCCACTTGAACCAAAGTATGACGCTGGCTTGTTGGTGGTTAATTGAGATGAGAGTCTCTCAGACTTTCCTACGTGGGCTGGTTTTGAGCAGCAATCCTCAGATCTCAGCTTCCTGTATATCTGAGATTATAGGCATGAGCCACTGGCACTGGCATCTGTGACTCCTCCCTACCATGCCACTGGACTCCACATCATACTTACAGCGCAAGGTGCTGTATCACCTGGGCCACACAGCCTACCCCACACCAGATTCTTCACTTTTCATTTGTTTTTCAGATAGGGCCTCCTTCTTTTGTCTGAGCTAACTCAAACCTCAAATGCTCCTCGTGTCTATCTCTTAAATATCTGGGATTACAGGCATATGTCACCACATTTGGCCCCATCAAGACTTTCCGGGTGACGTGGCCACAACTGTGAGGAGGGCCTCCAACCTACGTCAGACTTCCATGCAAGGAGTCAACTTCCGTAATGTTATGTCACTTTGCAGAACTGAGCTCAGACTGAATTTCCAGTATGCCATGCCCTAGATCTTCAGAAAGCCTTCAGATGTAAGTCTAGGACATTTGTGCAAGAAAAGAAATGTGGGGAGAATTTGGGAAGGCAGGAAGGAGGGGGGAAAGAAAGGAAGGAGGAAGGAAAAAAAGAGGACAGAAATAAAGAAAAGGGAGAGAGAAGAGGGCAAGGGAAGAAGGGAGGGAGATGAGGTGGGGTGGAGAGAAGAGGGCAAGGGAAGAAGGGAGGGAGGGACAAGAAGAAGTTATCACTAAGTCACTTACATTCAAGGAGGTGCTCGTGCTTATAGAGGGGCTGCTCAGTCACCATGTGCACGCTGATCTACCAGCCACGCTCCTCCCTTGCTGTGGAGCCATTGGACCTGAAGCCTAGCACTACTATTGCCTAGACATGTGGCCTTGGGAAAGTCACACCCCTTTCCAGTTCTCCTAGCTGGTAAAATAAAGATAATAACGGGTTTTTTTCATATGTTATTATCTTTAAGTAGTTGTACAGAGGAGCTGCCATTTAACAAAGAAGTTTAGGAATATATCTTATTCCATTTCACACCTTCCAACATTCTCACCCATTCCTTCCCTACCCATCCCTTTCTTCACACTTCTTAATTTTGTAGGGTACTCATTGAATTCTTGATTACATTTCCCCTCTCTTCTCTGAAATTGTCTACCCCTCTCCCCCTCACCCCACCTCCAACCCTTTCAATTAGCGATCATAACATTTGTCTTGCCAACTTAGCATGGTCATTGTGACTTTATTGCAAAATTCTGCAAATGCTTTACAAACTGTAAATTAATATGCAAATGGGAAGTATTATTATGTTTCACTTCCTCAGGCTTTACTTTGAGATAAACCTACCAGACAAGAAAGTTACAAAATCACATTAGTGAGTAAATAAAGGAATGGGGAGGGAAGAAGAGCTACATAAACAGTGAGTCAATTTTATTTCTAGGTAGAAAGATATGCATGGTATAATCAAAACTACATCATATTGTTTACTAATAATGGAATATAGGTTTTTTATTATCTAGAGTATTAATGGAGAGTTTATACATATTTCCCCACAGGCCTTGTGCTCTTATTACTGGATAGGTGGTAGAGGTTGGAGCAATGAAGTGTAGAATACTGGCCTAAATAAGCCCAATGGAAGGGTAAGGAAGGAAAATCAAGACCATACCAATGGGATTGTTGTATTTCTCCTCAGATTATCAGGTTTAGAGTCATACCCTGGGAAGAGCAGAGAAAACTTTTCCAGTTTAAAAACATTTATATAAAAAGGGTAATTGTGCCAGCAAATGTCATCAAGGCCCACCGGAGAGTGTCCAAGAAATAATGTTAGTTCTTAATATTAGACTGTCTGACACTTGTGAAATCACTCTTTCCATTCACAAATCCCCCTCTGTATCTCTTATGTGCCCAGTCTACTGGCGTAGTCGTAGACTACGTTCTATGTTCTAAATGAACATCCTCAGTTGGGAGATGATGAACATGAAGAGAAGTAACCACATATATGTAGTAATTAGGGCCCCCTATTCAAGATCTTATTCCATACATATTTATTCTGTACTCGTGGATGAACATATTAGCCTCAAATCACGCACATCAACAGGCATCATGAGTCTACACACACCAAGCTTCATTGTTCATGGGAGGAATCACTGCTTAAGCCTGGGCCTGAGCAGATACTCCTGGAAGACAAGCAGTTTCTCTTTCTATAGCATGGCCATATGCACACATATTTGGTGGGTTTCCAGTAAGTGGGCCTCTTCATGTTCTGTCTCTCTAAGGTTTTTGATCAAGTACTAGAGTACTGAATTTTTCAACAAAAAGACCTCTGTTGTATGTTTGTTGTTGTTGTTGTTTGGGGGGCATTTTTACACATTTTTATAAGCATCTATCTAGTTGTATGACAGGTTTTATTTGGACATATCCATATTTCTTTACCATGTACCCTGATCAGATTCACCCCTTACATTGGTCTTCCTCCTGTCTTTTTAAAATAATTTTATTGGGTTTTGATGCTTCTATTTTCATATATGTGCCCAGTGTGTTGGACTTTGACAATACCAGTCCTCTTTTACCCTTTCTTTTCTCCCTCCCTTCTCTTACTACCCCCTTAGAGGACCTATTTTACATTCTGGGTCATTCATTTTTTTAGGTGTTTAGAAGTTATTCAAAGAGACCTCACTGTGATATTCCACACATGCATCTATTATATTTATCAGATTAACTCCTTGATTAACTTTTTCCCTTCCTCCCTAACCTTGTCATTCAATTTTTCAGTTACTTTCATCATGGCCATCTTGATACATTGATGTACTATATTTCAATATCATTTGCCTTCTGATATTCATTCTTTTCTCTCCCCCATATCACTAATCCCCTCATACAGTCTCACAATTATAAACATATTCTTTCTGCATATGTACATGTGATTCTGAATGTATGTATGTATATGCATGTGTGTATATATACATATGTGTATGTTTGTATACATAGCATAAAACCCTTGTCCTTCTAACCCTGACTTATTTCACTTCGCACGATAATCTTTAGTTCTGTCCACTTTCCTGCAAGTGACATGATTGACCTTTCTTTGTGCAGAATGAAATTCTACTCTTCTATTATGTATATGTGACACATTTCTTCAATCCGCTATCAGTTGTGGGGCCCTGAACTGTTTCCCTAGCATGGCTATTGTGAATAATGCTTCAGTGAACATGGACGTGTAGATAACTCTCTCTAGTTTGTCCTGTCTTACACTCCTTTAGATAGCTTTCTTTTCAGTTTTCTGAGGAACCTCCACACTGATTTCCACAGTTTTGTACTATTTGCGTTCCTATCACTGGTGTCTAGGGGTTCTTTTGTTCTCTGCTATCTTGCCAGCATTTGTTACTGTTTGCATTTTTGAAAATAGCCATTCTGAGAAAGAAATCAGAAAAATAATTTCATTCACAATAGCCTCAACATTAAAAAAAAGTAATCCCTAAGTGTAAACTTAATGAAGGAGGTGAAAAATCTCCTCAATGAAAACTGTGTAGCCTTGAAAGACTAATTGGAGAAGACACCAGAAGATGGAAAGGCCTTCCTATGTACATGGATCAGCATAATTAATATCAAGAAAATGACCATACTGCCTAAAGCAATCAATAGATTCAATTCAAACCCTGCCAAAATCCTAAGGTCCTGAACAACCAAAGCAATCTTGAGGAAAAACCCCACAATGCTGGTGGTATCATGATATCAGACTTCAAAATATACTATAGGGCCATCGTAACAAAATACCTTCTTTTTATGTACCTGCTGCATAGAATGTCCCACAAAGGCTAGGAGTTAAATTGATCCCCAGCTTGATTCTCTTGAGAGGTCATGAAATACTTAAAAGATGGAATGCACTCAGAGGTCTATATGTCATGGAAGTGTGACCTTGAAGTAGACAGTGGGATCTCAGCCCTTTTGTTCTTCCTCCTCTTCCTCTTCCTCCTCTTATTCTTCATCTTCTTATATCCTTTTGATGGTACTGAGTTTTGAACTCAGGGACCTACATAATTTACTTGGGGATCTTGCATTTTAAATCACCCTGACTCTGCAACCAAAGAGAGCAAATTCAGTGGTTTTGAGCTTGAAATGTGGGAGATCAGTTCTTTCCATTTCTGAATGGAAACAATAAGAGCAATAAACAGGATGAGAATACTGAGATCTTCACACTACCACATTCAGTTTATTTGATGGTAAAGTGGAGTCTTCATTCATGATATAAACTCAACTCGAGAATTAGGTCACATAGGAATAAGAACACTGAAGTCCCATCGATACAACTCCTTGTTGCCACTCGTTAGTCTAAGCTGACACTGACATCTGCACTCGCCAAGGCTTGGATGACCTTGAGTTCAGGGATGCTGCTTCCCCTGGGGCATGTCTTCATTACAATACTTCCCCAATATCCAAAAATAGCTCTGCATCTTTTCTGGAATCAGAGGTCACATATTCTTCTGGCCATCCACTCAAGCCCAGTTTTCTACCTGTGAAACTTTTCCAGCTCTCAGCTCATTTGCAGACGCAAGGTAGGTGAGAGGTCAGAGATGAGCTCATTAAGCCTTTCCACGTTCAGATGAACTCTTCTCTCTTTCCTGGGACTACCTTTGATACTTCAGCTTTTAGGTGCCCATAGGGAAGTTGCCTTCCAGAATCCTATTACTGAATTTTTTTAAATCAAAAAGGAGATATGTGTGTGTGTGTGTGTGTGTGTGTGTGTGTGTGTGTGTGTGTGTGTGTGTGTGTGTGTGTGTGTGTGTGTGTGTTAATTTCTACCTAGGGAGAAGAAGCCATCAAGTTGCTTGGAAATTTTATTGATGTCGAGTTATTGTAGCAATAACTTTAAAATACAATAGCCTTTATTAACATTTTTGTTATATTTACAGAGTTATCTGAGTAGTAATAAAAGAGTATCTTAAACTTTAGAGTTTAATAAGTGACTCCACTTCTTCCAGTAGACAGAATATGTACAGCCAACTAGGTGTTTTCATTGGTCATGGGCTTCGTCACTGGATGGAGTAAAGCCTGCCAAAGGGCACTTTTATGGACCTGTGGGGTGGGGTGGGCCAGGGAGGGAGTGAAGCCCCATGCAACTAAAGGGAAAGTCCTACTACCTTCCTACACATTCAGCCTTGAACTGAAGAACTGCTGTCATTCGGGGAGAAATATGAATAGTTCTGGGTTTGAAAAAAATCACAAAACTGGGTCTGTGTAGCACATGATGACAGACTCCTTCAGTAATTGCTTGGACTGTAGAAAACATACAAATTATCCAACCAAATTATCAGGACTTCAGATTAACCAATCCATTTTACACACCATAGCCTCAAATACTCAAGAATAAACCTAAGGGGGGGCTGGGAAGGTGGCTCAGAGGTAGAGCGCTTGCCTTGCATGCATGAGGCCCTGGGTTCGATTCCTCAGCACCACATAAGAAAAAAGCCAGAAGTGGTGCTGTGGCTCAAGTGGTAGAGCGCTAGCCTTGAGCTGAAG
The DNA here is from genome assembly GCF_019054845.1 of Dipodomys spectabilis. NCBI lineage: Eukaryota > Metazoa > Chordata > Mammalia > Rodentia > Heteromyidae > Dipodomys > Dipodomys spectabilis. The sequence continues at coordinate 2,140,915 of NW_024870979.1, forward strand.
AGCTGAGGGACAGCACCCAGGCCCAGAGTTCAGGCCCCACGACCGGACCCCCCCCCCCAAAAAAAGAATAAACCTAAGGGTACAGCAGAGAATCCTTAACATCTTTGGCTTTAATCTATACCGTTCTCAAACTGAGTGAAAGCCTAACTTGCTGAATTGAGAAAATACCTGTGTGCCTTTTTGTCTTAATAACTATTCATTGAATCAATGAAACCTCAGTGCTAGCTCACAGTTTGTGTTTGTGGCCATGGAAATTTAAACATATGGGCTCAGGGACCACACTATATTAACACTTTGATAGACTCTAATTCATCTAATGGGTTAGGAAACCCATTAATATGACTAGGAATGTTCTGGGTAGGAAATCTTTAGGCTGCTAAGAAGAGAAAATCTGTATAAGAATACTACATAACTGGGTGCCAGTAGCTCTTACCTGAAATCGTAGCTTCTTGGGAGGCTGAGATCCAGAGGATTATAGTTCGAGGACAGAATGAGCAGAATGGCTTGCAAGACTCCCGCTTCTCAACTCACATCTGTACTCAGTGGCTCCTGTTGGTCATCCTTAGCAATGTGAGAAGCTGGGATTGGGAGAATGATAGCTCCAGGCCAGCTGGGGCAGAAGAGTTCACAAGACTCCATTTCTATGGAGAAAAGCTGGCTACAATGGTACACACGTTATTCCAACATCTCTAGGAAGCCTGAAAGTGGGTGTATCATGGTCCAAGTGCTTATCTCAGCAGGAAGGGAGAAGTTGTCTTAAAAAAAAACCAACTAGAGAAGTATGGCTTCATGGTAGAGCATCAGCCTAGCAAGTGCCAGACTTTGAGTACAAACTCGACTACTACTAAAATCATCACCATCAAGACCTACAAATGTTTAAGATGAATATGAAATGTCCTCCAGCTTACCTGGTCTTTCACGTGATTCCCTACAATAACACATTCTTGGTTTCGAACACTACAAGGGTAAAGTGCAGACGCTGCACAAAGCTATATACCATGTGGTTTTCATTCTATCTTGGTAGAAAACTCCACCATGCTTGATATTCCATTCCTCCTAGCCTGTCGGTACCGGGGCCACCTTCTTAATGCTATATGGAAGGTTATTTTATTTTATTTATTTTTTATTGTAAAAATACCATACAGAGGGGTTACAATTACATGGGCAAGGTAATGAGTACATTTCTTATCAAGCATTGTTGCCTCCTCCTTTGTTTCCCCTTCCCACCCCTTCCCATCTCCCCCCCCCCCAACCAAAGTTGTAAAGTTCACTTTTCGACATAATGACTTGTGCATCTCATTGTTGCAATGGGTCCACCTGTATCCCTATTTAAACCGTTTGTTTTTGGAAGGTTATTTTAAAGTCTACACAGTAGTATAAACTCTCATACTAAGTTTCACGACTTATGATTTAGAGTAAGCAAAATTACCCTTGCTTCTGTTTCAGGTCTCCTTTCCCCCTGGATTGTCAGGCAGATGATGGCTGGAAAGGGAAATCAGCCTTCTGTTGTCAATTATTTACTATGAAACACTTACCACCCATGTCAGGAAAAGGTTTATGTTCTCCACGTAAATCTCTGTAATTTTTCATGCCACCTATCATAAAATATTAGGCCAATTATTTTACCTTCATAAAGTGGCTCATTTCCCATATTTCTTTAGTGCTTGGAACTGGTATGGGTAGTTCCTTTAGTTCCTTTAACTCAAGGCTCAATTTGTTTCTATAAGTTATATAAAAACTGGCAAAGGTAAGGCAAAATCTCAGCATGAGGGGGTCATCAGATTCTTCTCCTTTCCATCTGTATGGCTCAACTTGTCTGTGTCTGGTCTTCGGCATCCTTGGTAGGTTTCCTATATTTGGGGGCCTATTTTTGTGAATAGGAAGCAGCTCTAGCACCCGGGTTCCTTGAAACACCAATGTAGGCTTGTGACGCGGTGTGTAAATCATGTCCACCTGGGCAGGTGCACAGTACAGACTGCTGAGGACACTGCTGCCTGTGGACACACATCACAGGGCAGACACAGCCCTTCCACACCTTTGCTTTGCTTTGACATACATGGGATAGTAGGGCTAATGAGGGCCGATTCCAACAGCACTAAAATGAGATAAAAACCGCATCCTCTCACCGGTGTGGTCTGTGCACAAGTGGGCTGTATTTTATTCTCTAGAATTCAAAGCTTTGTTTTAAATTCTGCACATCACAGCCATACTAAATATCCCCTTAGACAAGACACGGAGCTGCTGAGTAAGACCCCTGCAAATCAGCAATGCTTTTTCATAATACCAACATCCATAATTTATATCTGCATACAATTAGCCTGTTTACATTTATACATTCTCTGCTTCATTTTATGTGAAATATTCCACAGGATACTTGGTAATGCATTCAGAATAACCTTTTTAAAAATAAAGACTCCAGGACCAAACTGTTTATAAAATCCAATACCTAATAAATACTTTATATGAATAAAAAAGTGTTTTATTCATCAGAAACCGTCTATGTGTGCTTGAACTAGCCTCCCTTGCCTCCCAGGCCAATGGCCTAGGATTATATGGATCTTTATTTTTAAAATGTATTCAGGAAAAAAATTACTACTGTGTTTCCTGGTGGTTATTCACACAAAAACATCACATCCTTCCTTTCACCCATCATTAGATCACCGTAAGGATAATTTTTATGACTATACTGATTGACCTTGGCTGAGTCAACCCCTTTTATTAACATGATAAAGAAAGAAGAAATTCACTGGGGCATGCAGAAATTTAGGGTATGCATGAAATGAAAATTCTGAATTTCCTCAGTATATTTAGCTCAGTCAGTAAGTAGATTTCACTACTGGGGATGCATGCAATGGAGAGAGAGAGAGAAAAAGAGAGAGAGAGAAGAGAGAGAGAGGAGAGAAAGAGAGAGAAAAGAGGGAGAGAGAGTGTGTTATAAATATGCATAAGCAAGGCAGTTTGCCAGCAGTGATCTGGATGCGAGAGGGCTTCCACGTTGGCATCCCAGGTGCGCAACAATGAGCAAATCCTTCCCACCTTCCTTCTCACCAGTGAGTTCTTCTCTCCCAATGACACAGACCTGGGATGAGAACCCACATGAAGAGAGGCTGGAACTTTCAGCTGTAGCTCCTACATAATTCTGGGATGGCGTTAGATGCTAACAGAGAGAAGCTTGCTCTGAATCTTGCGTGAGCCCTAAGATCCTGGAAGATAGGAAAGGTGCCAAGGACCCTTCATCCTTTGTGATCTGGAAAAGGGCTTACTGCCAACAACTGGACTTACGAGATTTACTGGCATCTGTTTCCTTGATTCCTAGAACAAGACCACCAAATTCCAGATTTCCTGTTTCTTACTCATGAATGTCTTGGACTACTTACCCTATGAATTGCTTGAAATACACTTTGGTCCAGGTCCTGTCCTTCTCAAGTGGACTTTGGCCAAGGCCAAGCCTGTGCCCTCACACGCCTCTTTCTGAGATTACACGAATTTAATTAAAACACACACCTATCGACTGTCTGATCAAGCCACTATTTCAACTCATGTCCCCTTACTAGCTTTGTATTGTCCTCAATAATCTCTCTCTGCCTGACTTTTATCTTGAGGCAGGATCTCACCGTGTATACCAGGTTGGCCTCCAACCTCCATACCTCCTGCCTCAGCCTCACAGTGTTGGAAACTTGAGAATGTGTGCACCACCACTGCTGGCTTCTTTGCCTGCGTCTTGATGCTGGCACTTCCAACTGTCAGTGGATGGCTGAGTCTCTCCTCTGTCACGGTAGAACCCCTGTCTGTTCAAGGAGCGTTCGACTTGCAATGATCCTCTTGAATGTGTATCTCCTGACGTGTTATTTTTTTTCTTTTTCTTTGGCAAGTCCTTACCTGAATTTCAACTGGGGAGAAACCAAAAAGAAAGAGCTTTCATGAGGTAGCATTGGGCTACACACAGAGACCTGCTCTTGGTGTGAATGACAGCTCTGAGAACTATTTTTTAAAGATGAGTGAGAAATCCTTATTGTGAGTTTCTTAATGGATGAAGCCGGTCAATCCATCTCAAACCTCAGTGCTACCTTCTACCCACAGAGAAGCTGTTCACACATAGCGCAGAACTCAGGCTGCGATCCTTTGCCCTTCTACATAGCGCAGGACATCAGCCATCTAGAGTTGGCCTCCATTTCGTAAGCATCAGGGAGCAGGTGTCAGGTAAGTCTTGAATCTCTTCTTGGTGTCATGTGCTCTTTCCCCAAACAGTGGCCTGCCACTAGATCTGGCTTAGCAATATGGGTTGAAATAGAGACAAATGTCCTCTCCTGAGGTCAGCCTCCATCTGGTAGCATCTCCCGTAGGCCCTGGCCCAGAAATCACAGCAACATCACCTGCTTGGTTTTGAGCATCCCAGTCTGCCTCCATTCATGCTACAAAGAACCAGTTTGTCACACTGGTTTCTGTCTCCACACAAAGCCTGAGTTCCTCAAGGGCCCTGGGACAAATTTGTTGTTAACAGAATAAAAAAGGTTTCCCCCCAAGCCCTCATCCCTGCCTCCCTCTGGCTTTCTCAGTCACACTGGTAATTGAAGATTGCACAGATGACATACTATGCTAAGCAAGCCTAAATTATCTGGGAACATTTTAGTCCTTGTACATCTAAATAAAAACATAAAATGTATTTTTTTAAAAAAGCGATAGTGCACAAAAATCTTTAGTTGGTTGCAGCTATTCACAAAACTGCGAAGAAAAATAGCCTCTCTAACAAAATCATCCTTAGAGTATCTGTGAGTCTTGAGAACATACTATCATAAAAATGTATGTGTTTATACAACATAGAAGTCTTAACTAGCTCTATCTCTGGGTATCTTCAGTAATTAGCGTGCGCAATCATTTAGTTATTCAATCAAGTAATTACTATGAAGGTATGTACAAATGCCAAGCACTGAACTAGCATTTGGAACAGTGAACAGGGCAGACCAAACACCTGCCCTCATAGAGTTTGAGCCAGGGAGTATTTAAAGTGAGTTTCAAAGATGAATCAACAATTTGATATGCGCATAGATTATCATCTGAGTTGCATCTGTCCATGCAAGAAGCGCTAGTTATTAACATAATGGGCTAGAAAATACAATTAGTCAGCAGGCTTCTAGCCTGAGCTCTTGAGACTTTTCCTTCCTTGTCACTAAATCCACGCTTCTATAAGTTTTCTTTCTTTAATTTAAAATCAAGAGCTCTCCTCTCTTCAAGTTAGGGAAGAGAAACCGATGCCAACATTGAGTATCAGAAAGGCAACTGGATAGGCATGCCCCATAGGGCAGGAAGGCATAGAAATGTGCTGCTTTGGCATGTGGTGATGCCAATGTACTATAGAAAGGCAATTTCCATTTCTTGACCAATGGGGGAGAGTTTTCCATCCAGATATTGGAAAACTCACCTTGAGGGTGTCAATGAAGTACAAGACCCTGCAAAAATAAATAAATATATTTTCCTTTGGGAGAAAATGAGTGAAAAGGAGAGGGGTACATTTGTTTTTCCTAAGGAATGTGTGTACATGAAGAAATCAAATTATTTGCTATGCCACCCAAAGATGGGCTTTTTCTTTTGACTATTGTTTGTTTGCGTGTGCTGGTTTGTGTTTATCCTTGTAAGATGTAAGGCAGCTGCCTTTCGTTCTCATGCCTTCCAACATGCACACACGTTATTTGTTTGGGGATTGGTAATTACAGCTACAGCATTCCGGGCTACAGTATAGAATGCTGTCGTCACTTTTAGTCCTGTCCCATGGTGCTCCACACCTGATGATACACAGCTCTGTCAGCTATGACGGTCACATAAAGAGCATCCAGCCCCCTCATTCCCACCCATGTCACGGAATTGAAGGAGAAGGCACTGAGTATCATCACATCTAATTGTTCTCTGGATTCTTAGCCCTACTTCTGAGTTTGTGGATTTTTGAGACTGCCACTCATTTATTATACATGCAAATTCATTATATAAGATTTTATCACTTTTTAATATTTATTATGAAGGTGATGAACAGGGGGGCTACAGTTACATAAGGTAATGAACATAGTTCATTTTGAACAGAAAACAAAATAGTTGCACACTACTTTAAGGGGCCTTCAAATCCTTCCTTGGGCCAAAGGTTCAGAAATAAAGAAGCCTAGGTCGTTTCTTAACAGACAAAAACAGAAGCATAGATAGATGGCAGAAAAGAAATTCTGCCAATATAACCCAGCCATGGGCTCCATGATTTAAATGGTTCTGTCATCTATACTACTCCTCTCAGATGGGAGCATGATCCCACTCTCTTCATGGGAAGAATAGAGATGAGTTTTTAATCACAAGGCAGAAAATGCAGATTCCCAGATAAAAAATTGATAGATAGATGGATGGATGGAGGGATGGATAGATAGATAGACAGATGATAGATGGACAGACAGACAGATGATGGACAAATAGATGTTAGGTAGGTAGGTAGGTAGGTAGATAGATAGATAGATAGATAGATAGATAGATAGATAGATAGATAGATAGATACATAGATACATAGATACATAGATACATAGATACATAGATACATAGATAGACAGACAGACAGACAGACAGACAGACAGACAGACGGACAGATGGACAGATGGACAGATGGGGAACAGATACATGATAGATAGATGTTAGACAGATGGACAAGGAGATTGATTGATTTTTCTGTCTTCTACAGCTACTTTTCCCCCTTCCTCGTGGCACTGTAATCACAATATGAAATTTTTTTACTCTGCATTTCTTTTCTGCTTACAAGCTGTTTCTTTCCACCAGAATGTAAGTTCTTCGTGGACAGGCAACTTTTCTCTTCTTCACTGTTGTGCCCAGGCGTGTTTATAGACAATCTGTAACTACCCTTCACCATCAGGGAGGAGTGAGAACCAAAAGAACTTGTGGACAAATTGTTCACAGGGAACAAGGTCTTCCAACACCCAACAGAAACTCTTCCTTCAATTCATACAGAATATGACCAGAAAAGCTAATGTAAAGACCCAACTTGTGGACATAAAAGCTCACTTCATGTCGAAACAAATCATGGAATGCCTGAAGTTTGTGTTTTCTCCTTCCTGGGCAACATGGTGTTTTGTGCATAATCAATGGTGTTTTATGCATAATCAGGTTGATGTGCCTTACCCGCCCAGAGTCATGCATCTTACTCACTTTTATTAGCACTCTATCTTCCTCTTTGTTCTACTCTAAATTGTGTTTTAATGATTTGATGGCAAATGTGGTTTTTCTGTGAGTTGCTCAGGACTGCCTCTGGTCTGTATCAGAGCTTTCTTTTGTCTTCTTTGTGAGAATCAGGATGCAAAAGGCCAAAGCCACTCTGAGGAGAGAAATATTAATAGAGTTGCTAATGTAAGATATTTAATAATGAAACAGTGGATATTTTGATATTTACTATATAAACAGTATATCTTCTTCTAAGATGCCTTTTCTTTTTTTGTGCCAGTCCAAGGGCCTGGGCACTGTCCTTGAGAATTTCTGCTCAAGAATAGCACTCTACTACTTGAATTACAGCTCTACTTTCAGTATTTTTGTAGTAGTTTTGTTTTGTTTTGGGTGGTTAATTGGAGAGAAGAGTCTCAGGGACTTTCCTGCCCAGCCTGGCTTTCAACTGTGATCTTCAGGTCTCAGCCTCTTGAGTAGCTAGGATTATAGGCATGAGCCACCTATGCCCAGCTAAGATGTCTGTTCTTATTCCTATAGATAGATAATTCCCAGTGTAGCACATTGGTCTGAAAATACTATGTTTAATAAGCGTTTACATTTATTTGCAGAAACATAAGAAAATTGACACCATAACAACTAGGACTGTTGCACAATATAAGGTTGTTTTTTTTTTCAAATTCCACTTGCATTTCCAACTAAAACTAACCCATGCTTACTTTGCAAATGTAAGAAGCCAATATTAAAGGGTTATTTTTGAGATGAGATGAAACCATGATTCTAACAGATATTTAATTAGCCTACTAATTAAAGGAAACAGAAAGATGCCATAATCACTGCAAAGAAGTCCAAAAAGCACAAATACGTGAAGTAAAGGAAAACTAAAATGAGTTATGAATGGACACAAAATGAGTTCTGACCACAGAAAGGAGGCTCAGGAAGGAGATTGGCTGAATGAATGAATTTGCATGTCTTGCAATGACTAAAGCTTTTGTATACCTCTCAGGTATATAGTTTACAGAGTTGTACAATAACTCCAGAGCAATAATCAGAGAGAAGAAAGGTACATTCTAAATAATGCATGATTGTCCACTAAAGATTCCTTTGGTGATCATTTTTGCTTATTCCACAATTTTTTTTATAAGAAAGAAGAGTCAGAGGAAAGCGTGAAAGAGGGAAGGAAGGCAAAGAAGAAAGAAAATTTAAAAAATAAAGTAAAATTGGAGTGAAAATGGAGTCTTCAGACACTCACTACACAAATTAAATCCTGGGGAATATTTTTTCTTGCAAAAATAAATCTAACTAGATTTGGGCATCATTGCCCCATGTAGAAAATCCCACACACTTCTTTATTTCAATTAACAATGTTGTCTAAGAGTGTTTTCTCTTGCCAGACACTCTTTCACTGCATAATATTTTCAGTCAAGCGAATCTTAATAGTTGCCTTCCTTAAACAGCATTGTCTGACCCTCCACAGAGCTTTGCTATGTATGACAGACATTTTTTCTTATTATCCTTAAGTAGTTGTACAAATGGGTTTCAACTTATTATGTCAGTCTGTGTGTGTAGTGGGTCTTGATTAGTGTCACTCCTTTGGACATCTTTCTCCCCTTCTCTCCCAACCTCATCTATCCCTTCAGTTGTTTGCATAATACAAGTGCACCATGTTAATTAATGTAGCATTACTGAACTGTGTGTGTGTGTGTGTGTGTGTGTGTGTGTGTGTGCGTGCGCGCACGTGCATGCATGCATATGTGGAAGAGCTGTCAGTCCTGGAGGTAGGTCTCAGGGCCTGGACACTTTCCCTGAGCTTCTTTTGCTCAAAGCTAGTGCTCTACCACTTGAGCCAGAGCTACCCTTTGGCTTTTGGGGAAGTGAGTAGTTTATTGGAGATAAGAGTCTCATGGACTTTCCTTCCTGGACTGGCTTCCGATCATGATCCTCAGATCTCAGCCTCCTGAGAAGGTAGGACTATAAGCGTGAGTCACTGGCACCTGGCCAATTACTGAATTTTTTTAAATTTTTCTTTATAAATACTGCCTAAGAAAAACATTAGGCCAAACACCTTTATCCATATCTAGCACTTGCCTCAGTAATTGCTAGAAATGGGGCTACTGGGTCAATTCTAGATGTATTTTAATATTCTCTATCAGATGTTACTATGATGCTCTGCAGGTATGCTGTACCCATGTAAAATCCTACTGGTTCTATAAAATTATGCTCATTTTCTTACATTTTTAACCATCACAGAGCATTAATGTTGTTCTTAAACTTAGCTAATTTGATTATCTAAAATTGGTATTTTCTTCCTATTTTAAACCAGTAATTTTCAAACTACTGAGATATTTGTTTGTTTGTGTATCTGCAATACTGGGGTCTGAACTTACTGGTTGTCAGCAAAGTACTTTACCTCTTGAGTCACACTGCCAGCCCATTTTGCATTAGGGTTTATTGTTGTTGTTGTTGTCTGTTTGTTTTGAAATTTTTCCCAGGCTGGCTTAGACCATGATCTTCCTATATTTTCTTCCCCCTATAACTTGGATGACAGACACATACTACCATACCCAGATTTTTCTATTGAGATGAGGGTCACTAAATGCTGCTGCTGTGCTCTCCTTTCCTCCTCCTCCTCCTCCTCCTCCTCCTCCTCCTCCTCCTCCTCCTCCTCCTCCTCCTCCTCCTCCTCCTCCTCCTCCTCCTCCTCCTCCTCCTCCTCCTCCTCCTCCTCCTCTTCTTCTTCTTCTTCTTCTTCTTCTTCCTCTTCTTCCTCTTCTTCCTCTTCTTCCTCTTCTTCCTCTTCTCCTTCTCCTTCTCCTTCTTCCTTCTCCTTCCTTCTTCTTCTTCTTCTTATTATTATTATTACATATTAGGTAAAATTAACATGTCATGAAACTTCATCAGAATGTGAAGGCAATAAGAAAACAATTTTTACATAGTTAGAAATAGTTAAGAACTATTCACAACAATATGCTCAGATGTTTCATTCCAAAAAGATAGGACCAAGCTGGGAAGGTGGCTCAGTGGTAGAGCACTTGCCTTGCATGCATGAGGCCCTGGGTTCAATTCCTCAGCACCACATAAATAAAAAGAAAAAAGCTTGAAGTGGGCTGTGGCTCAAGTGGTAGAGTGCTTGCCTTGAGCTGAAGAGCTGAGGGACAGCGCCCAGGTCCAGAGTTCAGGCCCCACAACCAGAAAAAAATATATAGGACCAAAGGTATGTATGGTGGTTCATACTTGTAAGTCCAGCTATTCATGAGCTCAAGATAGGAGAGTCATGATCCAAGACCCGCCAGGACAAAAGTAGTCTAAAACCCTAGCTGACAAAAAAAAAAAAAAAGACCATAAACAAAATACCATTAAAAATCAATGAGAAAATGTGGCCAAAGTAGGCATGAAGTGCTTAAATGAAACCGTAATACCTCCCCCCATTCACACACATACATACATGCACACATTTTTGCACACACACAAAGATAGGACCAGCCTCCAAGTATCATCTGATATGTGCATACAACAGAAGTGTGAGTTACAGAAGCATGCAAGAAAAAACAAAAACATCTAAGGTACTCTTGAAAATGTCTAAATTATCAAATTGAAATATAACATAAGGATTATATTGGTATGACATTTGTTAATAATGAAACTATAGCACTTATGATTTGGTGAGATAAAAAGTGGGTGTGTACTGAAATATGCATAAAGAGAGCGGTCTGTGGCTTCCTCTTGCCTGGGTCTACTCGAGTGTGCTGCGTGCTGTATTTGGGCTGTGATGGGGTTGGACGTCTTTTTCCTTTCTCACTCATGGACTGGGTGATTACATAACTCCTTAGTAGTATTACCTAACTCCTCCATTTTATTTACAAGTGTAAACTGGGAGATGGAGGCTCCAGTTTTGTGCCTGAAAGAAAAACACTGACATCTACTCCAGTTACCTTTGACATCCTTCAATAGTATCCACTACGATGATGAAAAGGAATGATTTGAAAAAAATGTTATCTTGTTTGAAAAAAAACAAAATAAAATGTTAAAAAAGAGTCAATCCAAAAGAAACAGAGGTTTGGGTTTAAGAAAACTGACTTTATTTGTATTACTTGTCCAGCAGTCTGGATTTCCTTCCATTCTATTGAGCCAGGACCCCAGTAAGAGACAAACCTTTATGAGCTGTTACTTGGCCTCTGTTCTGACAGGAGAGGAAGGGAGAGAACTGGATGTGTTGGGGAGAAAGTATGTCAGATCAAGGCTCCCCAAGCCACCCAGAATTCATTTTGCTGGTCTGGTGTTTATTGGTGACATTACACAATGCACTTCACTAGTTATGGGCATCTTCTTTTTCTCTGTAAAATATAACACATAGCTCTTATTAAAAGACCCCCATAAGAAATATACAAGACTTGATTCATTTGATACACCAATGAGTTCAGAGTAGAGCAAAGTCCTCCTGAGCTTGTTGGAGACACAGTAATTTCTCTGTTAAAACAAGAATGAAGTATAGGCCTACACATGTTCTTAATTTGAAAACAAAAGGCCTAATATTTAAGAATTGATTGCTGCTGGGTGCTGGTGGCTCCTGCCTGTAATCCTACCTACTCAGAAAGCTGAGATCTGAGGATCAAGGTTCAAAGCCAGCCTGGGCAGGAAATTCCATAAGACTTATCTCCAATTAACTACCAGAAAACCAGAACTGGCACTGTGGCTCATGTGGTAGAGCACTTGCCTTGACCTGAAGAGCTCAGGTACAGCGGCTAGGCCCAGAGTTCAAGTCCCACAACTGACCAAAAAAAAAAAAAAAAGAATTGATTGAAACTGACTACTTTGACTTGAAATGAAAATTATATGTTTGTTTCAAAAGGTGATATTAGAATCTAAATAAATCTAAAATGAAGAGAAACAGAAAAACATATCAACGGCTGTTGAAAGGGTAAATCTCTCTCACTGTACCAATATCATTAATTTTATGTTAATAGAGTTTGTGAGCTCAAGTGTCTACTGTTCCCTGTGCTTTGTAGAATTTTGAATGAAAGGATTTGCTCTGGCCTATGGCCCCTAATTGGATATTGTCTAATTATTAATATTCATTTTTCCAGAGAGATTGGTTTCATAGAATTTAAAAAGTTGATGAGTCGGCTAGGGCTTCTATTCCCCTCTGGTTCGTGAGCATGAAGGAATATATAATTCAAACACAACCCCTATAAACAACCCCAATATTATTATTATAAAACAAAATTCAAGATTCCCCTCCCATTTCCTGCCTTTCTTAACTTCCAGTAAAACAGGAATAATGAATTTAGAAAATCTCGTGAATCCTCTTAACAATTTTTTTTTACTTACTGTGGATTCCGTAGATTTATTCTATCAATAAATCGATGCTAAAGTTCTTTAATATTAAACTTTGAGTAGGAAGAAAGAGTTATGTTTTCTCCTCTTGACGAGAAAGACAAGCCTATTGAAGACAAATTATCTTTCATAACCCAAATATAGATGGCCTGTCCTCAGCCTTTAAAGAAGAGATACTGAAAAATAAAAATAAAAACAGCTCTGAGGAAATTCACTGCACATTTCTTGGAATGGGTAGCCTAAGTAGAAACCTTCATAAATGAGCTGAGAAAAATCATTCCTGAATGATGGACAAAATGTGAGCAAGAATCATAGCTGGGAAAGGCAAACGTGTGTGCTTGTCCCTATACAACTGTATATCTCATTGTCCACAATCAAGCACATGAAAGGAGAGCAAAGAAAGATGTCTCTCATGACAGAAATACCGTGCTTTCTTCTTATTTCCACATGGCTTAAGGAAAAGTGTGTGGATTTCCTGTATCAGTCACTTAGAGAACGCAGAAGCTCACATCATAAATTCTAGCCCATAAGATGAAAAGATGGTAAGTCTTTACAACTTTCTTTTGCGATTGGTTTTAAAATGTTTTTTAGACATGGCTTTCAAAAGCTAGAAATAATCTTATCATAGTGAGAAGTTGACTTTAGGCCGGTTCCTAGGGAAATATATTGATGAGACTTTGTATTAATATACATGGTAAAGATTGACTTTCCCTAGGAAGGGCTTTAATTTCTGCACATTATCACTTCCCTCTAGGAGCCTCCTAGGTGTCAAGTCCCGGTGGATCTGTGTTCCTTCTTCCGTTGTGAGCCTAGAAGTAGGACTGTTAACAAGTGACAGGACTGGAGCTCAGCCTCATCTTCTAACACGAGGATCTGACGTTTGTCCAAAGACCTTAGAGAGCCATTGGGAGACTTTCAAGAACATGTTGAGTTTGTAAGATAAGAAGATAGAGATTAGGGAGGTACCAGTCAATGCACGAGGCAATGGAGTCTAAAGTCTGCCTGACTCCAATCCCAAGTCCCCCCCACATCTACCTCAGAACCCTCTTTCCCAAAGCCCACTTTCACTGCATATTACAGACACCAGTCACCCCATCACCCCTCTCCTCTTTCTCACCCGACAGCTGTGATGTCTCCTGCTCTGTGTTAAGATCTGACTGCATCCAGGAGACAAGACCAGCAGGTTAGAAAATCCAGCTTAATTGAAATTGTGAACCTTGTCAGATTCTACTAACAGAGCTAAGCAGAAATGCTAGCCTCCCTTCACCCAGCAAAATAAACCAGGGTTAAATAATTAAGCTAAAATGGATTTTTGCAAAACTGCAATAGAGAGGAAGGAGAAGAAAATATTTATTGAAATACTGCTCAGCAGAGAAACAAGAACCGGCATCTCGCTTTCATGAGCATCCAACGAGCAGCAGGCATAAAATCATGCAGTTCAATCGTGGAATTCCAATACTTTAAATCATGCATACATACATACAAACAAGATGTTTAAAAAATAAATGTAACCTTATTTCAAATCGTCAATGCTTCCCTCCAGAATAAATTTAGAAATTTAGTCCTTACAACCTCGACACAGTTTCTGTAAAAGTATAAGCAATTTGAGTCTCAATTGTCAGATACTAAATATATAAACTATATTTTAAATGTCTATATTTTAAACATTAAAGGGTTTCTGACTCCCACAAATCAAATAAATGTGAAATTACAGCTCAAAAGAGGCTATTTTCAGCCCATTGGTCATGCTTGTGTTAGTGTGGCCATATTTAAATTTCTCATAGATCCACTTTATGAAATGAAGGTTTAAAAAATATGCAGAAAACATGAAATTATCTGCAACAACCTGGCCAATTGAGCATACAAACTAAGTTTTGCCCAATTTTCAATTAGGTTTAAAAAAAAAACTTTTGGGGCTGGGAAGGTGGCTCAGTGGTAGAGTGCTTGCCTTGCATGCATAAGGCCCTGGGTTCGATTCCTCAGCACCACATAAACAGAAAAAGCCAAAAGTGGCACTGTGGCTCAAGTAGTAGAGTGCTAGCCTTGAGCTGAAGAGCTGAGGGATAGTGCCCATGCCCAAAGTTCAAGCCCTATGAACAACAAGCAAGCAAGCAAGCAAGCAGGCAGGCAGGCAGGCAGGCAGGCAGGTAGGCAAGAAGGAAAGAAAGAGCGAGCGAGCAAAAAAAAAAAAAAACAATTTTGCCAGTGTTAGGGTTTGAACTCAGGCCCTCAGCTTGCTTGGCTGGTTAACTCATAATTTTGCTGGTGCCCTACCACTTGAGCCACATCTTCAACCAGCTTTTTGCTGGTTATTTTGAAGATGGAGTTTCATAGAGTTTTCAGACCAGGCTAGTTTAGGATTTCAGCTTACTGAGTAGCTAGAATTGCAGGCACGAGCCACTGTGTCTCTGTGTTTTATACAAACTTTTATTCTTGTCCCAGGCTACCAGAGGATTTTTGCTCTAAGTTTTTGGTACTAATGTAGCTGCACACAGCAGGATAAGCAACTGGTGGTTAAGAACGGAATGATGATTAACAGTTAAAGATGAAGTTCAAACCGATTATAACTCTCTTAACAATAATTAATTGAAATAGCTTAAAGAGACATTAACATAGAAAAGGAAATGGATTTGGGAGCATGTATTAAAAATATAGATTATTGACTCAGCAAACCATAATGGCTTTTTCATTATCGTCAGGGACTTTTGTATGAAAACACTTTTTAAAATGAGTATTATTGACCTGATAGACCACAATAGTTCCAAAGAGGGCATTAGTGTCCATCTTCAAGCAAGTATTTATATTGTTTAAAACCATCATTGGCTTTTGTGCATAAAATCTCCTTCAACTCTCATGCAGAGGTCAAGTGTGGAAAATGGTCCAGTTATATCTATTTTCAGAAGAGTCAAACTCTTCCTCATTTCCCCAAAGTAATAAAAATATATCTGCTTTGATGGATTTATTTCTCATTAAATTGTATTGAATGCATTGTTTCTTTTGACTTAAGGTTTTTTTTAAAGTGTAATTGAATAACATAAAGTAGGTCTTGGTAAGGAAATTCAATCGATGTCTGAATTAACATGGAGAGTGATTCGTGTCCATCTCATCCTAGCATATTTCCTTAGCTGTCTCTGGTGCCTGCCTGCCCACCACTACTCTGCATGTGGTCTCTATGCTTTCTCAGTCTTGGTCTTCTCAACTAATCTCTGTTGTTTGTAAATAGCCAGTCAATACTATTCTGCTACCACAGTGTAAAACAGATTGAGATAAGCGAGATAAAGGGAATTTGCAGGATTTGTGCTCACTGGTGGTATAGTCCCTTGAAAACACAGACATCTAAATTCTCATTTTATAAATCTTTGGATCCATCCACTCACCATCACATACATGCATGTAGAAAATAAAAGAATTCAAACAGTTACAATCAAACAGACCAAAATTCTTACTATTTTGGCAGCATAAGGAACATTTCTGTATTTGTATTAAATGGTATCTGAATACTTGGCGCCCATGTTGTAAGGGTTTTGATGGTAACTTTAAGAAAGCAACTTGAAAGCTGAGAATTTATTCCTTTAGTGGAAAATCTGGGTTTTGGTCTTTTTTTTTTTTTTACTTCTAAATCAACAAGCTTTTAAAAAACCAACAGAGAAGGTAATTTCTGAGAAATCTCACTGAACTTTCTGAGCTATATGCAAAAAAGGAACAAAAAAGCATCTGACAGATCTATTTGGGTCTCAGAAGGTATAACAGCAACTCTTTGCTCATCTGAAATGTTAAAAGTCCAAAATGCCAGAACTCTCTTCCCTGGTGAATAAGTATATGCAGATTCACAGATTTTCAGCTTTCTCCTAATAAAACTGTTGGAGAATTGGAAACAAGTTTCTTACTTGTTTGGAATTAATTGTTCACACTAGATTAAGGCTAATTTGCATGAATTTCTTTTTATTTTGGGCAAATGTAGTTATTGTTTATTTCTTTAAAAAATAATATTTCCCTATGATGAAAATAGGCAAACAATTCAATCAGAAATTTTAATTTTTAAAACAATCAAAATCTTCATTAAATCATCTCTCTAGAACTGAGAAAAACAGTTTAATGTTTGCTGTCAAGGCAGCAGAATGTGGATTTTGATTGGACATAGCGGAGACTGTTCTGTTTCAAGATCTCATTAAAAGCCACCTGCTGCCTTAATAATGATAGCATAATTAAAATGCAAGTCCCAGATTTGGTATAACTTAGACATTTGTGGACCGAAAGAGAAAGCTGATTAAAACTATCTAAATTGAGACTAAGGTTGCAATTTGCAGAAAGACTGTCCTGAATGAGTTTGACAAGTACAGTGGGAAAATGCCAATGATACTTTTGATTTGGAAAGGAAATAAGTCCAGTTACCCCCAGCCCATGAGACCCAAACCCAGGTGTCACCAGCCAAACAGACTTCTTCCCGTAATGTGACAAGAGACCATCTTTCATTTCATTTTAGACTAAACCAACTAATGATTTTCTAAAAATGATTTTTGGGGAGGGAAGAACTGAGCTGGCTGTATTCCAAGATAATCATTTCAATAACAAAGATAGGGAGTGGTGGCATAGGAATAAATTAGGAGCTAAGTAGGGGAATCATGGGAGAACTTGCTGTCCCAAATGAACAATTACACTCAAACTTCAGTGAAGCCAACATCCCTTCTATATTAAAGTGTCGGACCTTATAAATAACACAGGAGCAATAATCAATGGATTACCAAATCAGCTAATGAAATATTTATTAAGTGGAAAGCACTGCTTTCAATGCTGTGAGTAGTGTGGAGATCATTCTTTCCCTTCTATCTTAGTGGCTAATTTCCTTTCCAGGTGATGTCTGCAGCAGCTCAGCACCATAGCTTGGTGGCCTCTCGGACCTCGTTCTGGGCTGGTTAATTCGGCTCCTCTGCGCGCCCTCTGGGATATGTGCACCCTGATCACTTTCCCTCCCAGGCAGGCATAGCAGTCTTCTCCTTCCCCACGCCCTTCCGCTTACACTGTCTGTATGGTCTTTGTGAATTTGAACCCATTGTCCTCCTCTGGGCATCTAGAGACTCCATCCAGCTTAGAAAATCCTGGGTGCTCTGTGCACCTTTCCTAAGTCCACCCAGAGTCTTCCCACTGTACTAATATGGCAACTAGCATTTATTGAGGGCTAAACACTGACCTCAGTGCTTTGCCCATGTTCATCCATTTACTTCTTGCAACAGACCTATCATGTCAGAGATCCTTTTTTTAGGGAGGAGGTAACTAAGGTTTTAAAGAGGGTGATTTGCCCAAGGCCACCTGGAGAGGCTCCCCTCAAGCTCTTTCTGGTCATTACCAAGCTACAAAAATCTCACACCATGGCCAAAGATGCCCTAGGAATAGGGAACTGGTTTGTTCATGCTCTGTCTTCCATACTACTACTTTAGGAGGGCCATGGCTATAAACGAAGCTACTAGGAGATTGTAATAAGGAGAACTGCAGTCCAAGGCCAGCCCAGGCAGAAAAGTTTTCAAGTCTCTATTTCAAAAATAACCAGCCCAAAACAAAACTGGATGTATAGCTCAAGCAGTAGAGCTCTGATCTTGCAAGCAAAAGGCCCTGAGTTCAAACCCCAATTCCACCACAGAACAAAATGAAAATCTTCTTTAGGGCAGAGGTCATATTACAGCTTTGTGTCTGAGAAATTATAATGTAATATAAATTCATAATATGCACTTAATAAATATTTCTTGGAACAACAGAAAACGAGGTCCCTCAGCCTCAAGCAAAAGAGAGAATGTACATCAATGAAAACTGAGAGTGACAGTGCTATTTCTTTTCTTTCTTTTTTTTTGTCGGTCGTGGGGCTTGAACTCTGGGCCTGGGCGCTGTCCCTCAGCTCTTCAGCTCAACACTAGCGCTCTACCACTTGAGCCACAGCACCACTTCCAGCTTTTTCTGCTTATGTGGTGCTGAGAAATCGAATCCATGCATACAAGGCAAGCACTCTACCACTGAGCCACCTTCCCAGCCCTAACAGTGTTATTTCTAATTTTCAGTCTAGCCTTCCTTTCCTCTTGTATGACATTCTTATACATTTGTTAACAAGCTATGATCCAAACCACATCCGAGGAGGGCAGAGGCCAAATTGACTCACCTTTTGTATTCCTGGAAGCTAGCTGCACTTGGCTTTGATCATCTCTAGTCATTTTTTAGGTGACTGATGGCAAGTGGGAATGGGTTGGAGTAGGGGTGGTCTTTGCCGTTTCCATCACTGTCAGAAGTGAAACTCGAGGCAAGTAACAGATATACACCTCTTGTCTTCTACTGGGGCTGGGAAAATTGATCTCTGAAATGCTTTGACTACAGGCAAAAGGAGCTGTATTTCATAAGCTCAGCCTTGCAAATACCCTTTCACTCCAAGTAGGTAACTGTTTTCGATGGGCAACTAGGTAGAAAAAAAAAAAAAAAACCCTAATCTTTATTTTATGACCCTCCTCTATCAGATACAGTGCAAGCTGGGAAAGCAGTTTTGTTTATGCTTGCAATCACTTACTCGTCTGGATTACTTCTTTCTCTCATACATATTTCTGTAATTTCATGCATCTTCTCTTTATTCTCTCATTCTTTAATAGGAAGATCCCTAGAGACACCCCTGGCATGCAGCAGGTATTTAATACATTCCAGAAACTTTGGAAACAAGTATATCTCCCCTCAAGGTTCTCCCTTGGAGAGTAGTCTGATACTCAGCATTAGCTGAAGGGTAGGGCTGGAGAGAGGCCCATTTTCCTGCTGTTGGGCTGAGCACCAGTAAATTGTGCCTGTCATCGTAGATACTCAGGAGGCTGAGATCTGAGGATTGTGGTTCAAAGCCAGCCTGGGCAGGAAGGTCCAGGAGACTCTTATCTCCAGTTATCCACCAGAAAACTGAAAGTGATATTGTGGTTCAAACTAGTAGAGCCCTAGCCTTCAGCAAAAGATCTCAGAGACAGCTCTCAGGCCCCAAATTCAAGCCCCAGGACTAACCCTTCCCCCAAAAAAGCTGATATTAGAAGAAAAAACTAGAGTGTTGATAACAAATTTGTCCCTTGAAGAAACTTGTACAAATTCACAGGCTTGTATCTTGGCATTCATTCTCAGCTGATTCTAGAAGGAGCTAGAGCCACGTTTAATTAGTACCCATCACAAGTTAAACCCTAGTGTTGAGTGCCAGGTTCCAAACAAGAGGACCCTATCTTGGAATCACAGCTGGTACTGGAGTCCAGCAAATCAGGTACCATCGTTGAGTACAAATTTAACAGCATACCAACAAGTTTTCTCACATTGAAGTTAGTAATAATTTAGTGTGATAGTTTCAAAAAAATTAATTCAAAACTCAGTGCTAAGCAAAACATCAACATTTTAGATTAGAGATAGAATCAGTCATTTGGCTGGGCCAAGCCATATTGGAGCCTGAGGGGGGAAAAACCTGTAAGATCCTGTCTTCTTTTAAAATGTGACTATTTAGCTCATCCTGAAAGATTGTGGCAATCATTTTGATTTCTTAAAAAAATTCTACATTAGAATATAATTTCTGCCAGGCATGGTGGCTCATACCTGTCATCCCAGCCACTTGAATGGGAAGATGGCAAAGTCAGGGCCAGTGGGGTCAACTTAGCAGTAGATGTACATAGAGCTTATGAAAATGAGCTGTATTCGTAGAGGCTCCCTGGGAATTGGTCCCAGAGCTCAGAGCATCATCAGGATTCAGGAGGAACATGAAGACTTGGACCAGCCCCAGGACTGGGGTGTTAGAGCAGACTAGGCCAGGCATGTCCATGGACAGAAGATGCCGAGGAGAGGGGAAGGTCAGCCTGAGGGTATCCCAGAGTGAAACAGAGCAGCAAGGAGGCCTCCGGGGTCGATGGGGCCATACTGGAAGGCAAAGCGACCTCCTACCTGGCTACATCATACCATGGCTCAGACGGCTCTTCCGCTCATGTCTCCGCATGCCTGGCTCTCTCACTGCTATGCTGTCGTATAGGAGCTCTGGTCTAGAACTCGTCGGGATGTGTTTTCCTGACAAATGGCTCCATCAGGCGGCCTGGCCACATGCTCTTCCTTTCCACAGGAGGATTTACAAACATGTCAATCCAGAACTGTGATTCCAGAAGTGTGCTTGCTGTAGCAAACCCAAGGATAGCTGGAATTCAATGTATCTACCACAGGACTCTTCTCAGACTTCCCATGCTAAGGACATGTGTCCCAGAGACAATGGCAAATTCGTTCTTTAAATCTAGCTATTGAATGAGGGGTGCGTATGTGTGACTGGTGCCTGGTTTAAAGGTAAAAGAAAATAAGTAGGGAACTTTTAGTGGTGGAGATGGAAGTTACACTAACAGGACAAGATGATCCTAAGTGACAGTATTCTATAGATAAGGGCTCTGGGCTGGAATAATGGCTAAGACAATCAGTGACAGTGCTCAAATTATATTTCTAGAATTCAGCGTTACTTGTTCACGGCCTGTAATGTAACCATGTGTTCCCTTCTTCTTCTATTGAACACTCCCTGGCCCCAGAAATAGCCGTTATGGTGCTCGTGGCATTCCTCCCGCAGAAGGACCTTCTCTGTTCCCCACCGAGGCAATCTCATCCATCTCTGACACAGACCTTGGGCCTTCCACTGAGGCCCTTTCTGCCGCGCCGCCCCCCAACCGTGCTGCAGAACTGATGGAGTGCACTAGAGCATGATTTCACTTCCTTTTTCATTTCAGGAGCTTAACAGTTCCCCATCATCAGAATCAAGACTTCTTGGTTCTATGATGGTGCGAAAGTAAGGCTTATGCTGTAGGAATGGTCCTTGGAATTTTAGATTTCAAATGTTTGGGGAGGCTTGCGTCACTGAGTAGCAGTGCCAAGCAGCAGCAGCAACCCATCTCAGAATTTACAAGGGAATAATCAAGACTCTACAGTGCACTATCATCCATCATCCCTAGGTATCCTCAAGGGCCAGCTCCAGAATGCGCCATCTACCAAATGGGAAGGTCACTTACCCCTCATATAAACAGGTCTAATACGTGCATATAGCCTGCACCCCTCCCCTGACTGATGCCTTAAATCTCCCCTTGATCCCTTATAGTAATAACACTATGTACATTGTAAAGTTACATACAATGTGAAATGTTATGTGAGCGATTAGCATACTACTTGGGGGAATAAAAAGATAAATCATGGAATCAGCACATGCCAGGCACAATACTATATATTATACAATATATAATGTGAGTGTACATGTATGTGAACGTGTCTCCCTAGGGATTGAATCCAGAATTTAATTATTTACTTACCAAATACTTTTGTGGTATCTGAGTTTGCTTGGCTCCATGGACACAGAGTCCTTCCCAGTGGCGTGGACTGTGTTATCAGAAGGTCAGGGTAGTTCATCAGCCTTGGTCTTTGTGGCTGTCAAGAGACCGACTGGGGCAGCACTAGCAGTGGCGGGCGTGGAAGGGATCAGATAGCTTCTTAAGAGACAAATATGGCAGAGAAAGGATCACTGGGCTGCCTGGGAGCTGTGACTTACTGTACCTCCCAGCATGGGGACAGAGAGAGGGAGGGATGGGGAATGATAGTACTACAGAGCTGCGAGCCAGGCAAAAGATGTAAATTTAAAATTCATCCTGGGGTTTCTTCTAAGTAGATTGCTTTTGTGCTATTGTGAAGTTAAAAAAAATCAGGACTGGGAAGGTGGCTCAGTAGTAAAGTGCTTGCCTAGCATGCATAAGGCCCTGGATTCAATTCCTCAGCACCACATAAGCAGAAAAAGCCAGAAGTGGCACTGTGGCTTAAGTGGTAGAATGCTAGCCTTGAGCTGAAGAGCTGAGGGATAGTGCCCAGGCCCAGAGTTCACGCCCCATGACCAAAAAGTAATAATAATTAAAAAAAATCAGAAGTCAGCTGAGCACTGACCCTAACTTTTCTAAAAGTTTTGTATTTAAATCTAACCTATAGGTTTTGGCAAAGAAAATTTAAAATCTTCATACAGTTACACAGTTAAAAGGATCAGAAGGGATTAAATTAATTAGAATGGTTTTTATTTTTTCTTTCTTTCTTTTCTTTTTATCCTAACAAGGCAAGCTAATTTTCTAGTAACTATTTTCAGAACATGGAGTAGAAAAACGGATTGGTTTGGAGTCCTTCAGTGAGTCAGATAACTCTTCATAAATAGTGTCACTGTCACAGACAGGTACAAGAGTGGTTCATTAAAAAATTGTGTTGATACATGTATCGTAAAATGTATTTCCATCCATCTCCCTCAGATTATGAGAAAGCTGCCAATGGCCAAACAGGTCATTACAAGAGTCAAGACTTTTGAGATAACACATCTTGGGTCTTGTCTTTCTTCCTCCCAGATGTGGGAGGAAGGGCAGAATGTGAGTCTTCATGTGAGATTTTCAGCCACACTGCTTTATTCCAATCTTAGCATTGTTTAAAACACCTAAGATTTTTTTTTCTTTCTCTTTTTTGGCCATGAAAATGGATGGACTGGAGCAGAAAGACCATGCATATGATTAGCATAATAACAGGAAACCTACACAAAGCCTTGGCTTATCCTGACTTCTCTGACCTTCAGCACTTTAGCTAGAGCTAGAAATGACTCCAGCTTTTTAGCCTTAGTATGCAAAGGTGGGTGGAGATGGCATAATTTCCCGAAATCATTGCCCTCAGAGAGTGACAAGGTGTAAATTTCCAAAATGTTTGAAATTTCTGTCCACTAGCCGAGTTTCCCTGCATAGGGTAGGGCTCTAGTTAAGGATTTATCTCAGGCTCTGAGCCGCGGGCCAATGAACACTGGTGCTGTGAAGGTGAAAGGCACACAGTCTCCAAAGCTAAAGAGCCATCCATGTCAATTTGCAGCCAGCTAAGTGGCATCAGCGGTGGGAGAGCTATTTACACTCCCTTCCTGCCCGGAGAATTACGGTGCTGTAACCGGGAGGGGAGCGAGGGGAATTGAAGGGGCTGCTCAGAAATATAATGGTCATTTATAGCTAAAGTACCCCCATAACAGTAGGCCCTTTGCTCTCATCCGCAGAATGTCCAAGGAATTGGCAATGAGAGCACACACAGCATGCAGGCCCCTGGAGAGCCCTGCCGCATGCAAGGGCCGAGGGCATTTGCTTGGCTTGTCTGTAGCAACAAAGCCCAAAGATCTTCCTGAATCCTGTCCTCCTTCCACAGCCAGAGAGAGCTCCCTCAACTGGATCCTCCTCATCTTACAAGCAGAACGAGTGAAGGAGGGAAAACCTAGATGGAAATAATTAGCCCACATTCATTGTGCAATTTGAAGAGAGTACTGTATTTTGCAGCCATG
Source organism: Dipodomys spectabilis (assembly GCF_019054845.1). Classification (NCBI taxonomy): domain Eukaryota; kingdom Metazoa; phylum Chordata; class Mammalia; order Rodentia; family Heteromyidae; genus Dipodomys; species Dipodomys spectabilis. The sequence goes on from NW_024870979.1 coordinate 2,164,784, forward strand.
TAAATTATAGCATTTCATTATCAAGATAATCATTTGTTTTTGTGACAAGAAATCACACCATTAAGCGTTGCATCTGCATTGCTTTTTTTTTTTTTTAAATAGGCTTTGGAAATTTTATACATGTCATCTAGGATTCCTGCTAAACACTGAGACCTGTTCCCATCCTCCCTAAATGTTCCCTGGCAGTAAGAATTAACTCTTTCCTCAGGGGGGCAGGGAACCCTGTTGCACAGTTTCTCCCACGTTCTCAAAATAATCCCACCCAAGGAAGATCCTGCTAAGTTATCGGAAAGGGCACCTCTGGGCCTTCTATGCAATTGTGCCCAGGCTTTACCCCCAATAGAGGCTGTTCAAACTGGAAAAGGCATTAATAGGGTGACCCTCCCATTAATTTGGTATCTCTGGGAGAAAGCTACTTTTCCCATTTGTCCTCTGAGTCCCAGGTTATCTTTTCCTCCCCTACAATCCCATGATAATTGCCTTATATTCTTCTAGAATTTGCATTCTCCTTTCTTGGATTATAACTCTGGGTCTGCATGTTTTACATGCAGACAAGAACAATATATTTTAAGAAGTCTCAGTGACTTCAGTTTCTTTTTTTTTTTTTTTTTTTTTTAATTTAATTTAATTTTATTTGTGAACATACTGTATAGAGGAGTTACAGTTACATGGGCAGGATAATGTGTACATTTCTTACCAAGCATTGCAGCCTCCTCCTTTGTTTATCCTTCACATCCCTTCCCAGCCTCCCCCCTCCCCCCCTAATCCCAATCCTTCTCCTTCCTCCCTCCCCCCAGCCCCCCCCCCCCCACCAACATTGTAAAGTTCGTTTTGGACATGACAACTTGTACTTCTCATTGTTGCAACAGGTCCACCTGTATCCTTAAACAACTGGTTTTTCCCCATCTCCTCCACAAGTTATACTGACATCAAATATAGTGAAAGCAAGGGTTATACTGTGGGGGAGGGACATACAAAGCAACAAAGAGATAATCTTATAAATGTGTTAGAAACACATGCATGAAAGAAAAAAACATTAAAATACACATCTAAGGGTTCATTTTCCTGACATCACATTATCTGACCTTTTCCGCTTGACTCATACATATACTAGATATTACAAATAAGGGAAACCATGGGACCTACGTTTCTTTGGGCCTGGCTTACTTCACTTAATATAATTTTTTCCAAGTTTTTCCATTTCCTAACAAATGGGGCAATGTCATTCTTTCTGATGGAGGCATAGAATTCCATTGTGTATATATACCACATTTTCTTGATCCATTCATCTACTGAGGGGCATCTGGGTTGGTTCCATATCTTAGCTATGGTAAATAATGCTGCAATAAACATAGTTGTGCTGGTAGCTTTAGTGTGGTCTTGTTTGTAAACATTAGGGTAAATGCCCAAAAGTGGGATTGCTGGGTCATAGGGGAGCTCTATGTGGAGTCTTTTGAGGAACCTCCATACTGCTTTCCAAAGTGGTTGAACAAGTTTACATTCCCACCAACAATGAATTAAGGTTCCTTTCTGTCCACATCCCCTCCAGCATCTGTTGTTGTTAGAGTTCTTGATTTTTGCCGTTCTCACTGGAGTGAGGTGATATCTCAATGTTGTTTTGATTTGCATTTCTTTTATGGCTAGTGACTTCAGTTTCATTGCTGTCATGCCCTGGCCGTCTGACCCATGACATGTTACAGAATTCCCTTGTCTCAATTTCCTTACCTGTAAACTGGCCACACTCAGGCTTAGCATGTAACACCGAATGAGTCAATATATATAAAGGACTTGGCAAAGAAACTGCCCTAGAAAGGCAAGATTTTGATTTTACTTTTCTTAAAACATAATGGGATTTTACTGAGTAGAGAATCAAGCAACCAATGGCAGGCTTATTTTTTTTCTGTATGATGGAATCTTTCCTGAAAATGATCTTAAAGAGAGTGCTCAGGAAACGTTTGTTCTAAGGGACTGAAATAATAATGAGATTTTAATCAGATACAAATGGCACTTGTGTAAAGTCTGGAGCATAGGTTGCAAGTAAAATTGAGTGGTTGTGGAATATAATATTGAAAATCACTTACAGCTATTGTATGACTGAAAGTAAGGATATTAATTCTTTCTGATTTGATGAACTCATTAATTAACAAAGGAAGATACTGGACAGTGAATTAATGAAATACAATATGACCTTGGCAAAAAAAATTGATTGTTCAATTGATCAAAGCAGTTCTTCATTGGTCACACTCAGAAAAAAAATCACTCAATTGTTGAACTTTCAGTGGTCAAGTGACACTTGAAAGATCAATGCATTTATTAGCTTGAGTGACACCTCTTGATGGACAGTGTCAAGCAAAGAGGATCTTCTCTTCAGCCTAAATAATTCTATTAGGACGTACTGGGATGCCAGAGGGGATCTTGGCTAGAAAAAAGTAAGGCTTGATCCTGTGGTGGCTTCTGCCTGTAATCCTAGCTACTTAGGAGCCTCGGATCCTAAGTATCTTAGCGACTAAAATCCTAAAGGATCAGGATTTGAAGTCAGCCTGGGCTGGGCACAAAAGTCTGAGAGACTCCATCTCTGAAATAACCTGTGATAAACCTAACCAGTTGTAGCACTGAAGTGGTAGAGCATTAGCTAGCTGAGCAAGTAAGCTGAGCAGATATGAAGCTCTGAATTCAAATCCCTGGTAACAGGCAAAAGGAAAAGTGAGGCCTGGTGCAGTCTTATGCAGAATCATTATTTCTTAGATCAAGAAGAAAGCATGACTTGACTAATCTAGGATTACACGGGAGTCTCACAACCAATAGTAGCTCGAGGGCTGGAGGACAGGCGTATTTTGTGATCAAAGAGCAAAAAGCAAAATCCAGAATTCTAAATATACTTTGAGTTGTGTGCCGGCACCTTTCAGGCAGTTGATCTTGCAAATTAAAACTTTCACACGGCCAAGTTAAATGTTTCTGATATCAGGGTTTACACTGGATTTTGAACCGTTTTAACTGATATTCTACCCTGGGCTTATTGTTGATGAGCCAAGTATCAGGGTCCTGAAGAGAGTCGTTATTGCCTGTGGAGAGATCTGCAATGTTCATGGATGTCTGTGCTTGCTTCATTTTCAGAATTTTAGCCTGAAAGGAGTTTTAGTGTCTCACTGATTGGAGGAAGTGCCTTTCAGCTGAAGAAGAGAAGGAAGAAAGGGGCTGTGGCTTAGAAATAGCAAGGCTGGGAGGTGGGCACCGGATTTTAGAGCCGATGTTCAGATCCATAAATCAGGTGTTTGTAAAGGCCCCTATGTGGAAAAATAAATAAGGTCGCTTTCGGGAATATTCAGAAGCCAAAGTCTGCTTGATGAAGATAAAAATAAAGAAAACAAAGCAATAGTAACTGATTCTTTCCATCTCCTTGGAAGACTGAGGGATGTCTTGCAGCACGGATTCCACAGGACACAAAGTCTCAGTGATGCAATACAGTAACAACTGACATTCTTAAAGGAACACAAAGCCTGGATTCCTGCTAAGCATTTCATCTGGAACAAATGTGTCATCCTCAAAGCCTACAATGTATTCCCACTTACACATGGAGCGATGCGGTCTCAGAGAGGTTATTTGCCCAAGGTCACACAGCATCCAAGTAACAAAGCACAGATGCAAGCATAGATGAAATAGCTATACATCATTATTTTGTTGACAAATATATAACATATACTTAGTATTAAGTTTACATTTAGTTACGAAATAGAAAGGAGGTCCCTTATTCATGGCCTAGGGTTTTACTCAGTGAAAGAGAAAGGATTTTGTTGTGCTCAGAAAGAGAGAGAGATAGAGACAGAGACAGAGAGACAGAGAGGCAGAGAGAGAGGGAGAGAGGGAGAGAGAGAGAGAGACCTTTATATCTGAAGCTGTTTCCGTGAAGTGTTATCAATTGTAGGGACAAAACATTTTGGAAAAGCAGCTTGGGTCTGTGTAGCTTGAAGCATGATAATTTATTCAGTTGTATCAAAACATGGAATAATAATACTAGTGCCAACTCTAGTATTAAAATCACACTCAAAGTATGGGGCGGGGGAATGGAAGGCAATTTAAGGGTTGTTTAAATTGAATTTAACCCCAGTCTTACGGTGCTTAACAAACTCTGAAAGTCATCAAGCACAGGACTTTCATCTTAATCATGCACCCTTGTGTCTAAAAATACTTGCTGATGGTTCTTAGCACGGTTAGTAGAGCCTCTTGAAAAACTACTAAGAACTCTTGTTAAGAATTCATGTGCCTTGATCCATGCTTACTCCTTTAATAAGTGAGAGTCCTGTTTATCAGAACTGGTCTTCGGAGGGTGTACATGCTGTCCCTCTTCCTATTAAGGCTCTGAAATTATGAATATGCTCTTCTTCTGTGTTTAAAAAGCAGACAAGCAAACGTTTTCAACACAGCTAAAGTGATCACCCTTTCCACATTTTCTGCAGATAACAATACCTTCATAATTAAAGTACTATTATTACTATTTAATTGTCTGGCTCATTGTTTAATGAATAGGAACTAGTTAATTATGGTGATGTGGAAAGACAAAGGACAGTTTTCCATGGGGGATGCAGAAGCTCTCAATTTTATAATGTGGGCTGCAAATTGCTTTATTTATACTTCTGAACATCAGAACCTAGATTCACACATCCTTGTCAAATTATGAATCTCTTTCAACATGATTTGAAAATGTGTTTAAGTAGGAATTTTTCCCCTCAATTTTGCATATTTTAACAATATCACATTTACCTCTGAATAGGCAAGGAGGGACCTTTCTGGATCCGTTCATCAGACAAGGGTCAGAGCCTCCTTTTCAGCACTCCCTGGCAGGGACAGCTCCCAGGCAGATGAGGTCAAGGACTCCTCAAGTTCATCTCCTGGCCCATTCGCCTGAGGTTTAAACTTCGGTAGACCTTTGGAGGAGTCTGGACCCAGTTGCACAATTAATTCTTCTTGCTTCCCCTGCAGCCTATGGTGCTGAGGTATATTTCTATGTGTTTCAGCTGTGGGTTCCAGAATGTTCCAGAGTATGAAGTACTTTCACATTCATCATGGCCATTTGATCCTTCCAGCCTGTGAAATACGGTGATTGGGCATTCTGAGTACCCTGTAGATTAGGAACCACAGAGGTTGTGTGGCCTCCATTGGTCTTAAGCCTAAGGAATAGTACAGAGGCCTCTGCAAGCCTTCTAGAAAGATGGGTAATTACCTAAAGCAGTTATCGACACTACACTAATCATGTGAACATTTTGCCAAAGCAACAAAGCAGGGAACAGAGGTCCTGGGGAGACTATTCTGTGAAGCTTGTGATCGTCATGTGGAGAGGTGTTGCAAGTCACTTTGTGCAGTGATATTCAAAACTTTGAGGAAATTCAGAGGCATGCCTCCATGCCTCAGATGGAGATTCAGCCCCAAATAGATGCATCTATGCTGAATCATTGAATCTCTCCTTTAACTTTGTGTGTGTGTGTGTGTGTGTGTGTGTGTGTGTGTGTGTGTGTGTGTTCAGAAACACAAGGCTACATCAAGAGAAGTGATTACTGGGAGACCAAGAGGTTCTTCTAAAAACCATACAGTGAACAAAATACATCTTTTTTTAAATTATACAGGGAAAAATAAATCCTATAGGGTGGCATTATACTTCTCAACTATTTCCCTTATGTAATACATTAACCATGTTACAATAAATGCAAAAGCCAAGCCTGGCACTCAGGGCTCATGCCCATAGCCAAGGCTGCCATCTCTGCCAGCACACACCTTCTACTGTTCCCAAGGCCCACTCGCCAGATGTATCACAATCTCCTCCATGAGTTAAATGCCAGGAAGGGTGGAAAGAGGGCTTGGAGAAAATCCAATAGTGTAGCAAAGGCTTATTAAAACTGGTGTTTCTTTAATGAGAATCTCAGACATTGTTAATGTCACTAATGCGAATTTCTTCATTTACCAGCTACATCTCAGAGAAAACTTCTAAAATCTGAGCTTGCTAGTATTGATCTCCACAGGTTTTTCATCTGACATTTTTCTAGGAACCTATCCATACTTGTGCTTAATATTGATTTTAGCATGTTTCTTTGCTGTTTAAAAGTTTGGCATTGTGTTTTATGTGTAACCATGAGATTAAACTAGAGTTGAATGTTAATTGTGCTCTAACCCTGCCAGATACTCTGTCTAGAAAATATATTTCTGTCTTATCCCAACCACACAGCAAGAATTCAGAGTTGATGTTTCTAAGAATCCTTCAATCTGAGAAGAATTGAAAACTATTGTTCTGATGGCCAATTATAACACTGCATGAAAGCTAATTTCCATGGCATTATTATAACTTTTATTACATTCTAGAGCTCATTGTAGCCTACATACAATTTAGGCAAATAAAATGGGTGACCCTATTAAAGATATACTAAGCTGATGAAGGTGATTGGGCATTAATTGATTTTAAAATATATGTTCCCTAAAACCTAATGTTTCTCATTATAGCCACTCCCAGAACCAAATCATAACCTCCATGACCAGATGAGTTCATCTCTGTAGGAATATTGACTCTATCAACTGAAGATTTCAAAACAAAGGTTGTGTTCACACTCTCCAGTTACTGCAATAGAAGTACATTCATTTGTTTGACTAGTCTGAAAGTTTTAACAGCCAACAACCCATATGAACACCATGGGAGTCACAGAGTCAATTCAGAGAGCAGGTGGGATTAGGAACACAGCAAGCTACTGGAGGAGATCCCAACCCTTAGGCAAAGAAGCTGAGGAAGGCAGACAAGATTGAGGAGAACCAATAACAGCACTCTGCAAGGATAAGCAACTAAGAGAAAGGAGGGGAAAGGCCACCTACAAAGTAGAGCGTGAGAAGAAAAGAGAGTATATTTTCATCTACTAAAATTGGGATGCGAAGCAATGTTGTAAAAGAAGCAGAAGCCCCTCTCTCAATGTTGGGGATTCTCAATGGTAGGCAATTCCCAATGATAGGCTTTGCTAGTGGAATCCTGGCTGGAATTCCACACCTGCTCAGGACAAGCGGTACGAGGTAGGCCTGAATGTTTGGTAGTGTGTGAAGTGTGCAGTTGGTGGAGTGACATCATAGGCTGCCAGAACAGAAAGGCAAAAATGTTATTCAGAATCTTTCAATTCTTGCATCAGTTCATCTGAGTCCAAGGAACAAAGTCAGGACTAATGAGAGCCACATAATTGGAATAAGAGGCATGTAACCTAATTTTAGGTGAAGTGTTATGAATATGTATGATCCAAGTATTGTTCTTGTGACGTTGAGGAAATAGTTGGTAGATGAGCGTTAGATGCCTAGGAATTAGGGCTTGATTAGAAGCAACAGCAGTCTATAGAACAGAAGATCAAAGTTAGCAAGACACGAGAAGGTGATGTGAAGTAAGGCAGATGATGTGTGCAAGATTTGGCAGAGAGACTATCAGGCCATGGACCAACTTTTACTAAATGCCTGACTTACTTGAATAGCGTATATGATAGTGGAGGATATTAGCCATAAATACATAACATGATCCCCTATTGTGGGACTTTCCAGTTTAGCTACAAGGAATTTCCTTACAACAAGTAACAATCCTCTAGACTGGAGAAGGACATTGCTAATGGTCTGAATAACAAAAAGTACTTGTGCCAGGAGAGGAAAGAGAATATAGTAGAGTTTAGAATGAGGAGAATTCCTTGGAGCTGTATGTTTTGACATTATTCTTCTCTTAGGGCACAGACTAATATTGGAATGGAAAGAAGGAAGAATAAAAGAAGATATAGATGGAAATTATTTTTTTCAATAACATTGTAACAATTGTTATAGTTGTTTGTTTTTCTAAAGGATATTTGCAATCCAAGTGCTTGTTGTAAAATAATGGAATATGGTACCACTAGGGTTTTTGTTGCTGTTGTTGTTTTCGATTGTCCTGTTAGAACTCAGGGTCTTATGCTCATGCAATCCAGTGCTCTATCACCTGAGTCAGATTTTTATTATTTTGGTAGATTTTTATTATTATACCTCCAGGAAATTTTAGAGAGAGGGCCAAACAATCTTTCCCTTCTGGTCTAGCTTCAAATCTGATCCTCCAGTTCTCACTCTCATGAGTTGTTAGGACTATACAGGCCTGGGTCACCACCATAACTTGAGTTTTGATATGAGCCCAACAGTCACCTCCCCCATTTCCTGAGCATTACCAGGTTGCTCCACTGAACTCCACAAACACATAAGCCAGTTGGTGCCAGTGAGGGAGTTGGACCCTTGGAGCTTAAGAAGTAGCTAAGATGGGAGGAGTGGGGGATGAAGGAATAGCAGGAGAAAAACAAAGGAGGGGGTAACAATGCTCGACGAGAAATGGACTCATTACCTCACTCATGTAACTGTCACCCTTCTATATAGCATCTTTACAATAAAATAAATTTTTTAAAAAAAGAAGTAATTAAGATGGCCAGGATGGCCCCAGGTACCTTCTAAAAACTCAGACTGGTGGGGAAAACACACACCCAAGGTAAATCTTAAATAATTCTCATGAGTAAAGGTCCAATGTAAACTATATGACACACATGAAATTCAAAGACCCATAAGCAATGATCAAAAGAAACAATAGCAGATTCAAACATAAAAGACACAGATGGTGAACTTACCTGATACATTGCGAGCAACGCGTATATAGTACATTATTGAAAGCGAAAGACAACTTACAATATGACAAAATAAAACGAGAGTATAAGTTAAACCACTGAAATTTGAAAAATAACCATTATGCTTTAGAAATTTAAAAATAACAAAATATTAATGATTACATACTAACGTAGAAACAGTAAGATATGCACAAAAATGTAACATAAAAAGAAAGTGATATAATAAAATTATATAAACATAGAGATTGAGCTTTTAAAAATATAAATTAATTTATAAACTCTAGTCAAAGCGATAATTAAGGAACTGAAAGTTAGATCTGAAGGAAATACTGAGACACAACCTAGAGATATCCAAGAATAAAAAGAATAGGAAAGAAAACCTGAAAGTCTTTTAAAAATGAGATAGTCTAAAATATGTTGCCAACAATTGCAGAAAATAAACATAGAAATGAAAGGAGGGAAACAATAGGTAGAAGAGAATATCGTATTATTCAAGAGACAGCAAGATACAACTACATAGTATCATGCCTCTAATCCTAGCTACTCAGGAGGCTGAGATCTGAGGATCGCAGTTCAAAGCCAGCCTGGGCAGGAAAGTCCATGAGACTTTTATCTCCGATTAACTACCAGAAAACCGAAAGTGATGCTATGGCTCAAATGGTAGAGTGCTAGCCTTGAGCTGAAGAGCTCAGGGACAGCACCCAGGTCCAGAGTTCAAGTCTCACGACAGACCAACAAACAAACAAATAAGACAAAACTACATAGTATACATTAAAAAAAATCGCTCAACTTGGGTGGAAGGTGGCTTAGTGGTAGAGTGCTTGCCTTGCATGCATGAGGCCCTGGGTTCAATTCCTCAGCACCACATAAGCAGAAAAAGCCAGAAGTGGTGCTGTGGCTCAAGTGGTAGAGCACTAGCTTTGAGCTGAAGAGTTGAGGGACAGCGCCCAGAGTTCCAAAACCCACAACCAACAAAACAAACAAACAAAAAAATAGCTCAACTTAACTACACACAAGTGAAACAATAAAATGGAAGACAAAATGGTATCAACACACCTGATACTGAATCCCACATGGGCATCAGTGGCTCAAGTCTGTAATTCTAGATACTCAGGAGGCTGAAATCTGAGGATTGCAGTTCAAAGCCAACCCAGGCAGGAAAGCCTGTGAGACACTTATTTCTAACTAACTGCCAAAAGAAACCCTCTGAAAATGGAGCTGTGGTTCAAGTGGTAAAGGGCTAACCTTGAACAAAAATGCCCAAGGATAGCATCCAAGCCCTGAGTTCAAGCACCAATAATAATAGTAACAACAAAACAACAACAATAATAATGGGAACCATCATCTATGTTGGATTTTTTTCTTTTTCTATGGTCATATGGCTCTAGTCTTTCTGTTTAAACTAAGTGTATGTAAATTATTTTTAATATTTGCTTAATATTACTGTATCTTACTCATTTTACCATCAGTATTTCTATTCTCAGTAAAATAACTGGTTGAATGTGATTAACAGAATTGTTAGAGGGCTTATGTATACTCAAAAATATATTTAGAGAGACAAAGCTAAAATGTAATGGATTAAACATATTACATACAAACATGGAAAAAAAATGAAGAAACCAGAGACATAGGAAGAATCTTTTTCAGAAAGTAAAACTACATGAACTAAAAACATATCATATATAAAGGCAATCAACAATTAAAAGTGGGATATTTTTAAAGAAAAGACTTAAACTTTGCTTAGCAAGTTCCAACAAGAAAAGGAAAAAATTAGACAATACTATAAATAAGGAGATGAATTAGTATCCTGTATAAAGTGTAAAATATAAATATAAATACAGCACTTATTTTAAAGACAATAACAGTAATGGCAATGGTAGTTAATACCCATTGATTATTTGATATGTTTTAGGCTTGTTTTATATTCAATACTTGTTATGCCATTTAATTGTCACAACGGGTTTGTGATTTAGGCCTTTTATTATGCTCAACTTTTAAAAGCAGATTTATATCAATATTTTGTAAAACTGAAAAAATTATTAAATTCCTTGAAAAATATAGTTTATTAAAACTGTCAGAAGAAATAAAAGTATAAAAGTTATGTTACCAATTTGAATGTTTAGTTAAAATCATATCACAATAATATTATAATAAAAATTACAATACAATCAAAAAAGAATTCCATTTTAAAATAAATTCTTCCATTTTCTAAAAAAAAAAAAAGTAGATGGGCATGAGTCACTTATGACTGACCTAGCTACTCAGGAGGCTGAGATTTGAGGATCACAGTTCGAAGCCAGCCAAGACAGACAAATCCAAGTGATTCATCTGTAATTAACCAGTAAAAACCCAGAAGTGGAGCTGTGGCTCAAGCAGTTGAACACTAATCTTGAGGGGAAAAAAAGCTAAATAAAAGTACAAGGCCTGAAATTCAAGCCTCAGTAAGAAAGGAAAGTAGAAAACTTTCTAAATATTATAGTGACAAATACAACTGCAAGAGATCTAAGCAAAATACAACTAAACTAAACTTACCCAAAAGCAAAAGCTACTGTCACCTAGTGAAACTGAATTTATCACAGGAATGAAGGGTTAAGACTAGCAAATCTTTATGTAATAGATCACAGTAGTAGTTTAGAGATTTGAAAACACATGTAGTCATTTAGGAAAAAAATACAATCCTCACTTTATCAACAGATGAGTCACTAATAACTTTTAATAAAAAATAAATGTGTGTATATAACACGTGAGTTTCCACTCACAAACATGCTAGGTAGCTTGCAACCATCTTTTTTTTTTACTCCTTTCAACCCTGAAAGCTATTCACGATGATGCTCTGTATTGCATAATCCAGATGTACTGCTTTCACAAATTTAAGCCCAAGGCCATATTACCATTGTACCATTCCTGCCCAAGAATAGAAGATAACAGAAGCCCCTTGGTGGAAGCAATTTGCATTAGTTACACAGTGTCTAATATTGTGACCAGCACCAAGGCATTTTTCGCTAGTTATTGCTTCAAGTTAAAACTGTTTTAGTAGAGGCAGTTGGGGCTCACATCTATAATCCTAGCTACTCAGGAAGTTAAAATCCAGAAGATCACCATTCTAAGCCAGCCTAAGCAGAAACATCCTGAGACTCCATCTCCAATTAACCACCAGAAAGTCAGACTGGAGGTGTGGTTCAAATTGTAGCACACCAGTCATTAGCAAGAGAAAACCAAGCAAAAATGAGACCCGGTGTTCAATCCTCAGGACCAGCACACAAACCCTAGTTCAATTATGAGGAAAAGTTGGATGTGTATATTTTTAACTTGTGTAGACTACCATACATTCAAAAGACAGTAAATTTTTATAGCACTTGTTATATATTTGAAGTATGTCTACATACTAGATTATTGATTTCCTTTAACAAAAAAAAGGAGCACTTTGAATTATGCACATGTGTTCATGTGGAATTTATTCCCTTTATACTTGTATCATCTTATAATCTTTTGGTCCATAAAGCAAATTCTTTCATATGCAAAAGATAGAATTAAGAATTATTCTACATCAATTATTACTTCAGTAAGTATGCACTAGTATAAATTGCAGAGAATAAGTAAGAAACTAACATCTACAAACAGTTTAGAGTTCAGGATCTTGAGGGATTTAGCAAGACTTGAACTTTTAAACTTTGAAGCAAACCCCAAAGGACAACCAGTAGCAGTGGCCATTCTGTAGTTTTAGAAGTACAGCTTACACAGCTATTTGCATATCTGATCATGTTCTTAGGATCTATGGGAACCTTGACATTAAAAACAATATTTCCAGTATTCTGAATCTCAGCTGTTCTTTTATAAGAGCTAACCAAAAGCCTTTCTGGAATTGGTTCTTTTTGTGTGCACGTGTACTTGTGAAGTGTGTATTTGTGTGTGTTCTTGTAGGGTTTGTGTGCTTGTGTGTGTGTGTGTGTGTGTGTGTGCGCGCGCGTGCACCTGCTTCTTCAAGTGGGAGGCCATCTTAATGCATCTATTTCGCTTCTGTCTGTCGAATGCTTTTATGCTTTTCTTGCTTCTGAGATGTTACCAGGCTTTTAAGATTTTACTTAGGTGATGTGAAGAATAAAGAAAAGTTCTGTATGCCCTTTCCTGGCTGGCTCGTAATGTGCAACACAAAATATCACTTAGGATTTAAGAGCCCATAAAATAGAAAGCTTGCTTAACTCGTGATGCTGGTGCCAGCACATCCCAGCACCTCAGCGGTCCTGGGATTTTATGGGTGTTGGCATGTGCAGCGTGAGCCACATACATTTGTTCTGTGATGGGAAACCCGGGTCAGAAACAGCACAGGCTTTTCTTAGCTAGTTCTATTTTCTTGGTCTTTGAAAATATTCCTAGGAATCCTCATTCAAAAAACCCAAATGCTTACAAACTCAGAATCATTCAGAAGTTAGCAATGGGCAACACCACATATACATTTTCTTTCACAGAAGGGAACAGAAATGAACCCAATACATTTTCATAGGAGTCAGAAACATCAGATGGAATGACATTTCTTTTTCAAAACTGGCATGGGCAGACTAGAGCAAGTAGGACCTTAGGTGTGATGTGATAACATATTGCAAGGTTTTATTTGCTGGAAGAGCCATGGAAAAGAAAAGGGTAAGGGAAAGGAAAGGAAAGGGAAAGGAAGGGAAGGGAAGTGTAGACAGCAAGTAGGAAAAGAAATAGTAGGATACCAGAGAGGGAAAGATGCCTAAAAAAAAATCAGAGTATGGGGGACAGTAAGATGGAGGAGAATTGAGTTTTCTTTCTCCCCATTATACCCTACCTACAGAAGTTTCTAAGCCCCTTCTAGTCTAAGAGTTTCTCACTCTATTTAATTTCATGTTTAGTTCCTCCCTGAAGCACATGTTTCTCCAATCCCTTGGATTTCTGAATATTTAATGAAGTATTCTTTGCCTAAAGTTGTTTGGCCTTGAACCATCTCAGGCTCGGATGATCTTCTATCTTATCATCTGTTTGTCTACTCACTGAATTCTTGTGTCCTCTAGAATTTTTATGTCCTGCCCTGGAATTAAGTGGCTGGGGGAAATGAGGAAATACTACACCATCTAGATTTCAGAATGATGAATTGTTTAACTCACCATGGTCTGTTGTTAAGATCAAAAGTTTTTATCACATCAAGTCATTGATAGGTTTGAAAATTGAATAGCTTACTTTCATAAGTTTTATATTTAATAAATCCATGACTAAAATTAGCAGTTCTAGCCATGCAATATTAATACATGCAGCCTTTAAAGATAATAATAAATAAAACACTAAAAACTCATTTTCATTCTTAAACATTTTAATGAAAGGAACAGGCATGCCCTAGTTTTTATTAAATAGATAACAGAATACTTATAGAGAGAGCATTAGGTTTGGGGTGGTGAGTTCTTTTTTTCTGGACAGTGAATTCCTTTAGGGTGTGGCATGGCCCTGTGTGAATGATGATGGTGGTTAGGTGTCTGGCCTAGGTGCTTAATAAGCTTCAAAGTTGTCTTTAGGAATGATGTATCCTCACTTGCAAGGCATTTTCAGCTTCTTTGTCTTAAGAAAAGGGAAGTGCAGAGGGAAGTTTGCTCAGTTCCTGGATCATCTTTCAACAGGAATAGCTACCTTGTGACTGGAATCAGTAACTGAAGGAAAAAGCCTGAGTGATATTTAAGTGGCTTCCGTGGTTCTGCGGGAGCATTCCAAGAGCAAGTGTGTGAAGGCCATGTCATGAGTGTCTGTTTGCCGCCTGGGCTAGTCAGTGTCTTGTAACATCACATTCCCACTCATCCAAGCCACGTTCCGTGCAAGCATGTGGCTGTCAGGACACCTGAGCAGGCAGGCCTGCTGGGACAGTGGCAAGGGTTGGTGGTGGATGGACACAAGCATATGGTAAGATGAAGTTGGAAACTTCCCGCAATGCTGGGGTCTTGAGGACCACATGGCCAGTGTTTGTTAGAAATGGGCTGAGTGGCATAATGCCTGGCTAGCAAGCATGATTTCCTGAGTTCAAACCCTGGTAATACAGGAAGGAAGGAAGGAAGGAAGGAAGGAAGGAAGGAAGGAAGGAAGGAAGGAAGGAAGGAAGGAAGGAAGAAAGGAAGGAAGGAAGGAAAGGAGGGAGGGAGGGAGGGAGGGAGGGAGGGAGGGAGGGAGGGAGGGAGGGAGGAAGAGAGGGAGGGAGGGAGGGAGGAAGGGGCAAGTTCTACACTGGAGAGCTGAGGTTGAGCACAGGAGGACAAATCTTCCTTGTTTGTCCTCTGAACCACAGAACAGGAGGATTTCCTGTCTCCTGTATTTTCCTGTGCATTTCCTCAGCTCACATGGTGCTTGTTAGGCCACTTTCAGAATACAGTGGACCATTGCTCCAACTAGGCTAAAGATTTGACTGAAAGTGTACTGAAATGGTCACTATTCTTCCCCATACCCAAATTATAGGAAGCTTTACAACTAAATTTACAATTTTTTTTACAGAGTGATATATTTTTCCTTGAGGAAATATGTCTGGACCCGACCAAAAAAAAATCTAGGTCAAGTCTGCATCATGATGTTACTACACCAAGAATAGATGGATCGCTAAGTGAGTGGGTAACTTACTTGGAGCAAAGCTATCAATCAATATTAAGAAAGACTGCAGAGAGGATGGGGGGAATCACTTAAAAAGTTTTCTAATGTGATTGTACAAATTAGCCTGAAAATAAAATCTACACATCAGAGGCACATTATGTCTACATAAGAGAAAGTTAAGTTCGGATTCTTTTTAGTATCTGTAGCATATTAGTAGCTGAGTTAGATTATTAGCAAGATTGTGCCAATGAAAGTAACATCCATAATCTTTTGACAATGAGCCCAAAACATAAGCAAAAAAAGAAAACAATAAAAGCCTCGGAGGACTCATCAGGCAGATTTCTCTTAAAAAGTCAGAGGAAAGGACACTTTTATTGCATTTCAAACCTTTGTTTCATGCTTCCTGGAGCTGTTATGTACAAGTTATTTTCTGGGTGGGTGCCTTGCCGAGGAGAATACACATGCATTGTCACCTGATAATGTTGGACTTCATTACCAAGTTTCCTGTGCTGAGACAACATTATAAATCAGAAAAACTAAAATGGACCTGTTACAAACACAGGTTGGCTGAATTTGTGGCACAGTGACATAGAACAAAGATCACTAGATCAGTCAAACAGTTGCATCCTAAGTGGTTGAATTATGCTCTTTCAGAATATGCTATTGTGCTCTTAGGTTGTTAATAATCAGCC
This sequence comes from Dipodomys spectabilis, assembly GCF_019054845.1. NCBI lineage: Eukaryota > Metazoa > Chordata > Mammalia > Rodentia > Heteromyidae > Dipodomys > Dipodomys spectabilis. The sequence goes on from NW_024870979.1 coordinate 2,180,691, forward strand.
ACTTTTATGATGACAAAGACCAGCAAGAAAGAGAAAGAAAACAGTTCATTACAATGTCAATATCATTCTCTTTAAGTATCTGTTACATCTAACCTAGAAGGATACAGTAAACACATCAGACTTGACATCCAAATATGTTGTCAATACATTTTTGCTCACTCAGGGAGAGGGTAATGTTTTGTGGTGATCCATTTATTTTTATTTGATTTATGCAATATTTTCATTGGCTTGCAGAGAATCCCAAATCAAAACTGTCCAGAGAGAATGTCTATTACTTCTGCAGCCTAAAAATTGGGGTTGTGAGATATGAAGAATCAAGGCAGAGCCTGCTGTTCTGTATGGCTTATTTTCTTACTCTGCTCATTTGCGATGTCTAATTAGCAGCTACGCTATTTCTCATTGCTGTTAGCTCCTCAATCAAGGATTTCTGCTGAAGGAACCCTGCTGCTGGTGCTAGAATTAAAAAAAACAACTCAGATTCATGCAATCAGCCCTACGAACACCACCCCTTCATCACCGAGCAAAAAGAATGATATTCCCTTCCTCTTCTGTAGGCATTACTTAGTCCTGTTACTTTCCCCCTTAATGTCAGATCTTAGTCATTTTTAGGTCAGGGTGGGCACAGAGGAATGGACAAAAGGAAGAAGTTGAAAGCCTAGGGTCAAGTGAATTTCCAATAAAATCTGGAGAGACAGGAAAATATTCATTTTGTTGTCAAGTATATCTATTATCTGTAAAAATGTAACACATAGTCTAAACGAATCACTCCAAAGAGCAAAATCATATTTGTTAGATATCTAATTGGTCATTGAGGTAGTACATTTTTACATCACGTCAAAGCAATTCAGAAGAAGAAGAAGTTAGTCCTTCCCAGTGTGCCAAGCATCTCCTTTAGCATAAAGGATGGAGGAGAGTGCAGATATCACACCCTATGTCTGGGAGATTGTGGCAGAGACAGAGAAGGAGCAGACAATAACCAGGTGCCAGGAGCTCATGCGTGTAACCCTAGCTGCTCAGGAGAATGAGATGTGAGGACTGTGATTTGAAACCAGTACAGGCAGTCTATGAGATTCGTATAATCAAAAAGAACCAAAAGTGGAGCTGTGGCTCCAAGTGGTAGAGTGTGAGCTTTGAGCAAAAATGCTCAGGGACAGGGCCTAGGCCCTGAGTTCAAGACCAGAGTACACAGACACAACACATAAAGATATGGACAATAAATGAGTGCAATATGAAAGTCACAGGTGTTCTGTGAGACACAGAATTGGGTAGCCAATTCTAATAGAATTAGCATCTAGACTACATGTTCCATGATGAAGAAGACTACCACAGAACTTCAGAGTGGTGGACTGAAGACTTCTGACGATACATTCCTCATTTAAAGCATAACATCTGTAAAGATACTCTGAGGTATCACTTTCCAAACTGCTGGACACTAACCCAGGGCTTGAAGTAATCTGGGAATAATATTCAGGAAAACCATCCAAACCTCAGTAAGAAGGACGAGCATATCACTGTCCTCTTCTCTCTATCTGGAGTGGTCTTGGGAACTAACAGCTCATAACCATAGGGGCCATGAGAGCCAGCAGCTGTAGCCATTGGGCAGGTTCAGAAGAGATTTGGAGTTCTGCTTTGTCTGCAGGTGATTGTTTCCATTTGATAATTTCTGAAAAGTTTCTTCTCGGGGCATGTCTATATGACACATGACTAAGAGCTTATCCTAAGAGCACTTGTAAAGAAAGACTAAGTCAGGCCCAAAGACACATTTTCTCTCATAGGTGGAAGTTAGAATTAATTTATAAGTGTATAAGTAAATATGTTGGATGGTATGCAAGTGTATACAACTATATTGACCGAACAGTACAATCAAGGGAGAACTCAAATAGCATTATTCCTTAGAAAGGCAAAGTCAACATTCAACAGAAAACACCTGGAGTGGGTACTTGAAGGGACTGGCAAGGGGCCAAGGAGCAAGGCATAGAAGAATGAAGAGATGAAGTGGAGAGAATGCAGTCAAGGAGTCAGTGTATATTCCTACAAAATTAAGAAGAGTGAGGGAAGGGGGTTGGGAGGAGTGATTGAGAATGTTGGCAACTATTGGGAAATGAAATATTCAGAGCTTCTGAAAAGATAGAAAGCTAGAAATTCATTCAAATCTGTGCCTAGTTCAAGAGGGTCCATGAAGGCTCTGATTGTGTTTCTCTGATTGACCATGCGACTCAGTGCAAACAGGAAGCAAAAACTAGGGCAGAATTGGCACAAGCGCATGCACACGCACACACACAGCTTCTCTGCAACGTTGGGGCCAGGTTTACTGATTCCACTGTGACCACTGACCACTATGCTAATGATGAAGAGATATCAGTAGCTGCAAATGACAAGAAGATACAGAAGCACTTCAGGAAATTCGTTAGCCAAAACTCTCATAAAACAAATACACAAACCAACAAAGGCTCAGAGAAGATGAGACTTGTATGCTGATTATATTATACTCCTTAGACTACTCAATTTTCAACAACAACAAAAAATTCGCCAGGGGCCGGTGGCTCACGCCTGTAATCCTAGCTACTCAGGAGCCTGAGATCTGAGGATCACGATTCAAAGCCAGCCTGTGCAGGAAAGTCTGTGGAACTCTTATCTCCAATAAACCACCAGAAAACTGGAAGTGTCGCTGTAGCTCAAGTGGTAGAGCACTATCCTTGAGCTGAAGAGTACAGGGGCAGCGGTCAGGCCCAGAGTTCAAACCCCACAACCGACAAAAAAAAAAAAAAAAAATTCATGAGAGGTGTGAAGAAATAGGAAAGCATGGTATAAAAATGGACAAAAAGGCCCTCAATAAAAAGTTTCTTGAAGGATGTCCAGATATTGGACTTACTAAAGAAAGATTTTTAAACCATTTATTAAAAATGTGTATAGGAAGCTGGATGAGGACAAGTTGGCAGACTAGAAATACCCACCACATTCCTGCATCTCTATGAATCTGAAATCAGACCTCAGGAACATGGCTATAAAATGAAAGAAAAGTAGGCAATTTAGAGAGGCAAAGGATACCCATTAAAGGATACACAGAAACTTTAAAAATCAGATCTTGATCAATAAAAGAAACTAAGCAAAACCTTCACTCAAGTGGATCCCAGAGTCCCTCACTGCATGTAGTGCCAGTCATGGAAATGAGGAAATTGCCCAATAGAACCTAACCTGCTCCATCTCTGCATCTATCATGTGCTTGTGTGGCAGGAGATATCCAGGTGTCCATCAACACTTTACAAATAAAGCTCCGGTCTGGTACACTAAGGAGAAGATGACAAACTTACTGGAAATGACTCAGAGCTAACCAGCATTTAAGTCCCCTGCTCAGGGCAAAGCACTGGCAAAAGATAAACCATACAAGTGGATGAGTTGAGTACATCTGACCTTTTTCCTCCCTGGATCCATTGTGGCCCCACAGAATCAGAAATAGACACAGCACATACTGGAAATGAAAGATTGGAAGCCTTTTGTTTGGATAAGCAGGGGCTACCTGTAGCACTGGGCCACCCATGCAAGGCAAGGAACAGACCGAGAGTGAGCCAAAGAAGCAGGCATATTTAGTGATGTAACCCCTGACTGACTAGCCACTCGTGGAGAAGGAGGAGCCATTCCTTCCCAGTCACTGCCAAGTATGCTTTGAGCTGTGTCATCACCATCAGAATCCAGGATACACTGAAAACATTATATGTTAATTGGTTTCCTTCCTGGGATGCAAGGATAGTTCACCATATGCCAATTGATAAACATTAATAGAGCACATACAAAGAAGAAAAGACAAAAATCATATAATCATCTCAACCGACTTGGTACACACCTTTGACATGATCCTATATTCATTCATGATAAACAAGCCCTAGGACTAAAGCTAGGAATAGAAGGAACATGCTTCAACATAAAAGGGGAAACACTGAAAGCATTTCCTCTAAAGTGAGGAGGGTGACGGGAGCGCCTGCTCTCTCAGCTCTTATTGAAACATTGCTTGCGCTCTTAGCCCAAGCAATAAGGCAAGAGAAGGGAAAAAATGGGATGCAAAGAGAAAGTGAGAAATCAAACTATTACTGTGTGCAAACGGCATGATCTTCTAAACAAAGACTCTGTAAAGACTGCCCAAAACTCTGATAGTCACTTTTAGCAAGGTAGCATACAAAACCAGCATCTCCTAATACAACAGCAACAGACTGGGAGCAAAACCAGGAAAACAGTTCCACTCATGGTAGCTTCAAAAAATAAAAAGTACTGGAGAATAAACACAACTAGAGAAATACAAGACCCATGCAATAAAAAGTACAGAACACAATGAAAAAAAAATGAAGGCCCCCACCCCAGATGAGCGATCCCCTATGTTCTTGGATCTGTAGAATTAACATTACGAAAATGGCTGCATGACTGATTGCAATCTATAGGCTGCTAACTTCATTCTTAATCGAAATAAAAATATCAATTCTAAAATTCTTCCAGAAGCTTTAAAGACCCAAATAGCTAATGCCATCCTGAGCAAAAAGGAGGACAAAATACAGTAGGAGGTCTCATAAATCTGACTACAGAACCATCATAACCAAAACAGCATGGCATGGCCATATACATGGAGGAGAACTGAGCCCTCAAAACACGAAGTTATTGGAAAGGTAATGTGAACTTCCGACAGAAAGCTAAGGATTCTATACGCCCATAGCATCGTGCCTGGGAGCTCTTTACTTTGAACCAATTGTCTTCTCAGCCAAACTTTCATAGGACTCCAATTCTGCCAGTAATGAACAGGGCTGACGTTCTAGCAAGTGGCAAATTTGCTGAGAGCATTGGATAGGCAGGGCCTCTGTATTCTTCAGCAAAATTTGGTGGGGTGTGATTGAAAACTCCAAGCTTAAGAAAGAGATGCAGTCTGAGACAATGGTCTCGCTTCCTTGTGGCATTGAAATGGGAATGCTGGACGGGTCGTGTTTGGTTCTTACCTCCAGAGACTTTTAGGCTGCTTAACAGGAATTTCCAGGTGGAGTCTCAAGTCCTTTCCTCTCGGTCATGTACCAGAATTGGGATGGGTTTTTGCTGTGCATTTGATGAAATGGTTGGGAGATGGAAAAGGGCCAGGCTGAGATGGGCTTTGAATTTCCACCCATTGGAATGTGGGTACCTTGATGGAAGCAAGCAGAGAACAGCACCTGTGAGAATTCCCTGGTGCAGACATCTCCTGATAATGGGCAGAGTCCTGTGGCTGGTTCTGTATGTCTGCCCACCCTCGACTCGTTGCTTGAAAAGGAGGAAATGTGGGGATCTCATTCTTCATCATCTCCTGGCTTCTGTTTCCGAGAAATGATTTAAACAAAAAAGAATTTAATTTTAAAAAAAAACACTCTCTTTCAGATCCTCTATCTCCATCAGTCTTTAAAGTCTGCAAGAATATGCTCTGAAATAATATGCATTTTAAAAAAAAATAGAAGGCTGGAAAACAGCAGAGAAATTCACAGTCGCAAGCCAAAGGAGCTAATTAATAAGCTCCTTCCTTCTCCTTTTCTGCCTTCCCTTCCCACAGAGCAGTTCGAAATACTTGACGTTGAGTTGGGTCTTTATTTATTTATTTTTATTTTAAATGATCGCCTCTGTACCCCACAGCCCAATCCCTGAGATAGATTGGCCGGGTACACGAACAGCTGGTGTGCTCCGGGGATCCCGTAGCTTTTATTCTAGATGGGACTCGCCGTAAGAAACTGAATTTAGAAAGCATTTTGGAGGGAACTAAAAATGCAGCCGCTGAATCAAACCCAAAGAAGGGGCTTTTAAGTGTGTTTTTACTTACTAGAATTTAATGCATCAAAAAGTGATGTTGAGTCTAAATGCAGGGGGGTGGAAGGGGGAGACAAAAGGGAAAGAATGAGCTTCACAAAAATAAAAATCTCCTGAAGGCATTTATAGTTTTCTTCCAGAATAAAGTAAGTTCCAGGAGATAAATAATTTCACATGAAGTAAATGTACTGTGGGTTCAAAGACTACACACAACAAGTCCCATTCCTTATCTCCTCACCCCACAGTGGCGTGTGTGTGTTTAACCTCCTAGAAGCAGGGTCCTACAAAGTTTCATGTGGTAGAGGAAACCTGAACTTCAAGAGATTAAAATAACTCATGTGTTGTGCACATGGCTCAGTCACCTTCTACCAGAGAACACACAGCCACACCAACGCCTTTGGGATGATCTCATTCCCTGCCTTTCCTACCCAATGCAGACACTTTTCCACCCTGCCCACTTCCACAATGGATGAGTCCATAAAGGTTAAGAGGAAGTCAATCAAGAAAGGATGGCACATTAGGAAATATTTGCGTTCTTCCTGTGTGGGAGAACAGGTGAACGAGAAATCTCCTACCTTGCTATTCAAAAGCGAGGGAGCATTGACATCTGGGAGTTGATTGGAAATGTGTTCTCTCCCAGGTCCTGCATCCAGTGCAGAGCCTGGTGCCATCTGCATTGAAGAGGATTTACAGGGATCACTTGAGAAGCACTGGTCAGTCACAGCGGCTTTCCTCAAGGAGCACACAGGCTCAGTGAGAGGAAAAACTCAAGTGGCGCAGGAGGCCATATTCAGCAAGGGCTAGAGGATGATGAGGTCTTAAATGGCTTTGGGATTCAGAGGAGAGCTCCCAGTCAAGGAGGAGGCACAGCAAATGCCGATACAGGGGAGTCCTTGCACGGAAGCATGACACAGAAAGAGGAAGCATGGAGAGAGAAGACGAGATGAGGGGAGGGGAGGAAGGAGAGGGAGGGGAGGAAGGGAAAAGGAGAGAAAGGAGGATGATAAGAAGCAAGGTAGTAGGCACCATACCTGGACCATCGTGTGGGTAGCATAGTAGACTTGGAAAGGCAGACTGTTTGTTCTGGGTGAAAAGGTAGAAGAGGAAATAAGAGCAAGTAAATAAATCAATTGTCCCTCTGAAGAGGTGCTATCCCCCACAACCTCAGTCTTCATCTGAGACAGAAACAGAAGTCATCTGCTGACTTGTTTTGCTAGGATCTGCAATTTGATCGTTTCCTATAAGTACCAGGGGCTGAGTGGGCAGTGTATCACAGACATATTATAAAAATGGAATTTTTAATCAGCCCACATCAGCCTCTTTTCTAGAAATAATGTTATGCCTCATACTTGCCAAGAGAGAATAAACAAACTGCTTATTCAGCAGTATGAAATATAGAATCTTTTGAATATTTCATGGCAAGACTTCAGGTATAAAATTTCAGGAGTTGAAATCTGTAGAGTAATAAGTAACTGAAAAAAATAAAGGAAAGAAAATTATCAGCAAAACAAAAAAAATGCAAAAGGTGGCTCAACTTCTGAACTAACCAGATTATGGAAAGAGAATATAGGATTGTTTATTATGGCACAAGGATATACAGAGAGAGAGAGAGAGAGAGAGAGAAAGAAAGAAAGGGAGAGAGAGAGAGAGAGAAAGAGAGAGAGAGAGAGAGACCTTGTATTTCTATTTCCAGATAAAGTATCAGATAAAGTAGATGTGTTTAACACAGAGAATCAAATATGACTTGCTACTATTGCAGGACACCAGTGATTTTAATATATCCTATTAGAGATGGCATTTAGGGAAAAGAAGTTTGAAGTAATTTACTACGGTTATTTACTAAGGGTTATTTTTTATTCACTTATTTAGTCATCTAAAGTGTTTACTCCACAGAATAAAACAATGTTCTCTCTAGAAACTTCTCCAACCTCAATCTAAAATAGATTTTAAGAAGTTCTTAATCTCATAGTACTAGCAGAGCACCAAGCCCAAAGGAAAGCCTGGAGCCAGAAGTATTCACAATAAAAGAAGTTATTTATCCAATAGAACTAGATTAAGGAAATCAGCTATCTGTATTTCTCCCCCACAAAACCATGTAGTTCACAAAAGAAAAACTATGCAAACACCCAGGACCTGTGCTTTTATACACAGATAGTTATATTGTGTGAGTAAGTTATATGCACTATTTTTTTTAACAAAAATCATCTTCAAGTAGCTGTGCAGCAGGTCGATTTGTGAGCACGCTGCATCATGGCCAATGTCAGCCCTTATCTTCATTTGGAGAATTAAATGTGACATTAAAAGTTGACATCTGTCGGTGCCAAAAGATTCTAGATATGGACTACCTTAATCCAGGCTTGGGGCATAGCTCCAGTGGCAGACTACTTGCTTAGCACACAAAAGGTCTTGGAACCTGTCCCCTAGCTCAAACTCCTTCCTGTATGATCACGTGAGAAGAGGCAAGAATGGGGGCTCTCCTGAGCCTCATTTATGAGGGGACCGATCATGAGGTACCTGGTCATCTCCCAAAGCCCCACCTCCTGATGCGATCACCTTGAGGGTCACGGTGTCGGCGTGTGGATTTGTGGGGGAAGTGAAAATCCAGGACACAGCAACAATGCAGTGTCAGATTCTTGATGCCTTCTCCCCAACTTCAAAAAAATAAATGTATTAGAGTCTAGAGAGGAGGAAATGAGTTATACAACTTACAGTAGCTGTCTGCAGGAAATATGTCTTTTATTATACAGACAGATGTGACATACTATAAACAAAGGCATTTGGTTTTGTTTGAACATGGGAGTTCATATTTTACCATGTCGCATCAGTATAATGACACATAAAGTTATAAATGTCATTCCAATAGCATTATTTTAAGAAAACCTTGATATCCCAGTACCCAGACATCTCCCACCAATTAGTCTACATGTAAAGAAAGAAAGAAAAATGTCAGGAGACAGCCTTGGAAGACTCAGGATGGGCATGGGGGTCAAAGTTTGCTCCTGTCAATAGGGAGGTATAGGGGCTGGGAGGGTGGCTCAGTGGTAGAGTGCTTGTCTCCCATGCATGAGCCCTGGGTTTGATTCCTCAGCACCACCTAAAAAGAAAAAAGCCGGAAGTGAGTGCTGTGGCTCAAGAGGTAGAGTGCTAGCCTTAAGCTGAAGAGCTGAGGGACAGCGCCCAGGCCCAGAGTTCAAACCCCATGATGGACCAAAAAAAAAAAAAAAAAAAGGGAGATGTACCATTTTGGAGAATGTCTTCCCCAATCTCCTTTTCTAATGTGTCAAATTGGATTGATACTGGAAACTTCCTCTTAATGTGAAGGTGAAAATGAAATAGAATAATGAATGCTTAGTCAGTCCCTGGCAGTGTTGACAAGATCTGTTGACTTTAGTCATATATATTATGCTTTAAAAGATGGAGGTGAGAAAGTGCACACAAAGCCTAGGACCAGAGATGTTGAAAAACCTCTGATCAAAGAGTAGTTAAGCCTGTCATGAACTGTGGTGATGGGAGAGAAAAGAGCTCTCACCTGTACTGTCCCTCAGCTCTTCAGCTCAAGGCTAATCGTCTACCACTTGAGCCACAGCACCACTTCTGGTTTTCTGGTGGTTTATTGGAGATAAGAGACTCACAGACTTTCCTGCCTGGGCTGGCTTTGAACCGCTATCCTCAGATCTCAGCCTCCTGAGTAGCCAGGATTATAAGCGTGAGCCACGGGTGCCTGGCTCTAGCTGCTCTTTTTGAGCCAGATTTCCAAAAGAAAAATACCTGCACTGATGACCATACTATATTTCCCTTACACTGATGATTATACTGGTACTTGTGAACAGAGCTATATATCCAGCAAGTAAAATACGGAATATTTATACACTTATCTTCAGGAGGTATTAGGATTAGACAATTGCTTCACTCATGACTTTTAAAGGCAATAGAAAGAAGGTGGGATATCTCCTGTCAGTGAGCCTTCATTGATTTAAGTCCTCTTTGCAAATCCGTTGGTAGCCATATTACTATGTTCTTCAGCTATTTCCAGAAATATACACAGAAAAGGGGGATCCAGGAGAGGAGTTGATGATGAGCTCGTGGTGTGACCACACCCTAAATAGAAATTCAGAGGAATGAGGGATAGATAGGCTGAGATGCATTGGCATGGTGTCTAGACACTGGACATTAGTCACAATGATTAAAAAAAAAAAAAAAAGGAGCAAGCAAAAGAGCTTTCAATGTCATTAGTGACATGGAACAATTCAGTCAACATCCCCCAAATTGATAGCATAAGATAAAAATTGCTTCAACAAAGGAGTCACATGGGACTAACTGAACCAATGCTTCAGCCAGCTAACCTTTGGCACCACTTGCTGATGTCATCCTATCGACTTCACTCCTGTGTCGGAGCTGCAGATGGATCCTGTGGCTGCCTGGGATTTGCTAGGACTGTAGCAGCAATTCCCGAGGCCTCCTGGGTAGGTCAGCCCAGTTCAGTGGGTTTGACCTGAGACAATCCTGGGAGCAAGGCCCCTTTCTCTGTCCGCCTGTGTCACACAGAAGCCTGTTATTGTCTGGTTGGCCTTGCCTCCCAGGCCATGGCACTGTTCCCCTAAGAAGATGCAAACTTGGATTTGTTCTGCTTGAGAATTCCGCTGTGCAGAAGAGAGTCAATTGTGATAGGAGAATTAGCATTATTATGGCACAAATTGTGGTGGGACTTCTAGAGCTTATATTCAAATTAGAGATAGTAAATAGAAAGACTGATCCTCAGAAAAACAGAAATAGTGATATTCAGTAAGTTTCAGAACTGTCCCGGATTTGGAACTGAGGAAACAGACAAAACTCTTAAAACCAGGGAGAGAAAAGACAACAGAAAAAAAGGTTTTTTTTAAAAAAATTGCTCAGAATCAAAATCCTATCTTAGAATCGTAGTTCTTTCTGAGGAATATAGAAAACTGAAGTATACCAGAAAGTCAAATGGAGTTAAAAGTAACATTTTGGTAGTTAAATAACTCGTTAGCAAAGAATTAAAAGAACTTTTTATACTCCAGGCAAAAAATCAAATAATCCCAAATTTACAGGCATAATGAGGAAAAAAAATAGAAGGTACAGAACTACTTGTCTTAGTCTATTTTCTGTTACTGTTACAAAGCACCACAGTCTGGGTCATTTCTAAAGAAAAGAACTTTTTTCCTCATAATTCTGGAGGCTGGAATGTCCAAGATCACAGGCCTGTCTGTGGCCAGGGCCTCCTGGCTGTTTCAGAATAGGGTGGAAGGCATTACATGGAGAGAGGAAAGAAGAGAGAGACAGAGAGAAAATAATGCACATTATTTAAAACAAACAGAAAGAAATAGACAGAGAAGCCATGAACATGCCAGAGAGAGCTTTTGTAACAAAACCTCACCCTCTACAGCTAACTCCATCCCACAACACTGGCATATGTGCACCTAGGGGACTAGCGTCCTCAAGAACTAGTGACCCCTTAAAATTCCCACCTCTGAATTAAACCACAGTGGCAAGTAAGTTTCCAAGGGGCCTTCAAACCACAGCAGCCCCCTCCAAATCCAGCCACTGAATACATTCTGAGTAAGGTTATTTTTTGTGCAGGAGTTTTCTAAAATTAAGCGTGCTTCAATCATGTCTACATTGCTACATCTTAGCAACAGGGGAGAAGAAATTTGAAGACTCAAGAACGTTATACTCAATCAAGATGTGGATGCTTGTCTATGTTTGTATGTACCAACAATGGAAATACATTTTGGATATACATGGCTCAGAAAATATGCTAATCAGTTACCCCACCATAAAAAGAAATTGAAGATGTTTTCCATCTGGCTACAATTCAACATACAAATATGGGAATGTTATATATAAAAACTGCAGGAAGAGTTGATAACCAGTTATATATAGATTTATGTCTAGGAAATTATAGCAGTACTATTTATGCTCCCATTGAAAAAAGAAGAGAGATATCCACAGCCTCAAGATTGCTTTTCATTTGTTCAGCCAAAACAATTGGATGTAGGATGCAAGACAATGCTCACCAGAAAAGAGTAAAAAGAGTTATCATTATTTGTATATTATTTTTTATCTAGAAACCACAAGATCATCAACTGCAAACCACTGGAACCAACACAAAATAATTCAGTTGGACTGCTGATTATGAAACAAATACATTTTAAAAATTACTAATTGTCTCAGCACGCTGATGGCTCACACCTGTAATCCTAGCTACTCAGGAGGCTAAGCTCTGAGGATCATGGTTCAAAGCCAGCCCGGGCAGGAAAGTCCGTGAAACTCCTATCTCCAATAAACCACCAGAAAACTGGAAGTGTTACTGTGGCTCAAGTGGTAGAGTGCTAGCCTGTGCTGAAGAGCTGAGGGACAGTGCTCAGGCTCAGAATTCAAGCCCTATGACCAACATTAAAAATAAAACAAAAATACTAATTGTCCTATGATATAGCAAGAGCATGTTAGAAATAGAATAGAAGAAGCCACTGTAATAAGAAGTAGCCTCATTACTGGCAGGCATTAAACGATATTTGGATAAAAAGTAAAATGATCGATATTCTTTTCTTCCATAGCTGAAAGTTTTAACTCTACTCAAATAAATTTATAGACTTGTGCACTTCTTGTGGGATTCTAATGGAATTTGGGGGCAGAATGTAGTGCTGATGTTCACCTGAAAAAAAAATGTAAGCGGTAGCTGCAGAAACTTGGTGAAATAAACAGAAAACAAGGTAGATCTTGCTTTAATATTTATAAAATGTGCATAACATAAAGCAATGATAATCAAAACAGGACAAGAGCAGAGTGGTGTATTAACAGTGAAACCAGCAGCAAGATGGGAAGGGTAATGTAACCCAGGAAGACCATATAAATAAATCATTCTGGAACAATCAATTAAGGGAAAGTCACAGTACATGAACTAAGCTAAAATGAACCTGAGAAAGTACATTTACAATAAACCCACAGGACATTGCCGAGTCAGTTATCTGATCTTGTTCAGAAGAAAATAGGGGAAATAAGACATGGAGAAAATTCAGGACATTTTGCTAGAGAAAATTGAAAACTTTTCTATCTCAAAATACATGACAGGAGTTTACTTTCAGCAAATAGCTAACCATGTGTGCTGACATTTTGCTCCGAATTCAGATCCTCACCTTGGTGATCAGAGCCTAGACAGACTAAGGCCTGTGCCCGTGCTTGTGGGTGACTCCTACTCATCGAGGATGCCAGTGTCCTGGGAAGCCTTGATCCCTGGTCCCTCTGCCTTGTCCTATCCAGGGTGGCTGGAAGGATGCAGGGAGGAGCTTCTGGAGAGCGGGGGACGATCTGGCTCTTGATCTGAGGTCGACATGTTAAGAACTTAGAAATTGTGTGATTTTATGAGCCAGTAATTCACACACACACACACACACACACACAGGAATTTTAAAAGTGACTTTTTGAAAGCAAGACTTTGATATTATAAAGTAGATAACTGGAATAAGAAGAATAATTCCTTAGGGAGAAGCAGGCCCTGGGGTCCCATACAGATTACCCATGTCTGGGGGGCCAGGGCCTGGGCCTGAGCATGGGTTTTAAAAGGTCACATTAGCATAGGGGACAAGAAGCTAAGTGTGGGGTCTACGTAGACCATGAAATCTGGATCTGATTCTCTATAAGTCTAGCCTCCTCTGAAGGCAAAATCTTCAGTGGAAGGACCCTGGAAAAGTCAACCCACAGAAAACCCCATTTTCATCATGGACTCCGGGTATAAGAAGGAAAAAGGATCAGGTGTCCCTGAAGAATAGCTAACTATAAGCTTATGTCTGACTCTAGAATTTACACTGTTTCTGTGGCCTGAAAATTCCAAATCAAATCTTTTTTTATTATTTTATTTTTTTCCGTCATGGGGCCTGAACTCTGGGCCTGGGCACTGCCCCTCAGCTCTTCAGCTCAAGGCTAGCACTTGCTCTACCACTTGAGCCACAGCACCACTTCCGGCTTTTTCTGCTTATGTGATGCTGAGGAATGGAGCCCAGGGCCTCATGCATGTGAGGCAAGCACTCTACCACTGAGCCACCTTCTCAGCCCCAAATCTTTATTTTAAGGTGGTCTTCAGGCCACCTCACGAGGGAAGTGTAAATGCTTTTTATACTGCAACAGTCTTGAAATTCAGGTTTTGTTGTTGTTTTTTTAAATACTATACACAAAGCCCAAGCACCATCATCTTACAACAACAATAACAAAACTTTTTTTCTTTTCTTTTGCTCTTTCTTTTTTTGTTGTTGTTGTTTTTTTTGTTTGGTTGGTTCTGAGGCTTGAACTTGGGGCCTGAACACTGTCCTGAGCTCTTTTGCTCAAGGCGAGCCCTCTACCACTTTGAGCCACAGCACCACTTCCAGTTTTCAAATAGTTGATTGGAGGTAAGAGTCTCACGGACGTCTCTGTGATCCTCACAGCTCAGCCTCCTGAGTAGCTAGGATGACAGGCGTGAGCCACCAGCACCCAGCTTACAAAACTTTTTTTTTTAAAGATCAAACACATCGGGGGCTGGGAAGGTGACTCAGTGGTAGAGCACTTGCCTTGCATGCATGAGGCCCTGGGTTCAATTCCTCAGGATCACATAAGCAAAAAGAAAAAAGCCAAAGTGGCACTGTGGATCAAGTGGTAGAGCACTAGCCTTGAGCTGAAGAGCTGAGGGACAGTGCCCAGGCCCAGAGTTCAGGCCCCACGACCGGACCCAAAAAAAAAAAAGATCAAACACATCACCATGATTAATTGATAGCAAGAAAGTATGCTACTGAAGTAGATCCATAAAGGCAGCAGATATTGGTATGTCCAGAACCAAAATGTGCGTAAAGAAATAGAAGAACTGGACGGCATAGCCAGGGAAGATGAGCAGGCCGGGGCTCAGGAAATATCCCAACGAAGGCGGCTTCAGAAGCAAAGGTTTTCTCTGAGACTCTCCTGCTCCCCATCTCTTGTTTCCCCCACCCCCCAGGTACACTATGCAAATTAGAACCCTTCCCTAAGCCAGCCACAAAGTAAAAACTATTACCATTCCTCCTTCCTTTCCTTGTCCACCTTTCTGTTCAAGAGGCAGCCTAAAGAAGTCTTCTGAGCTAATTCATTTGATTATAGGTCTGAAGTCCTGCCTTTCAGAAAGGATCCCGCCCCATGCCTAGAGGAGAGGGTCCAAGACAAATCTGGAGTAGTCAGGACTTGCTATGTTTCCCCAGTCTGTGTCCATTAACTCAGATCTTTCTTTTCCAGTACCTTCCTTTATTTTTGATAGACTCCAGTTTGAACTCAGTAAGTAGGCTGGTGCTCCACCTCTGAGCCACAGGCAGCCTCTTTTGTTTCTGTTTTTAATTTTATTTTATTGTAAAGATGCTGTACAGAGGGGTTACAGTTACATGAGTAAGGTAATAAGTACTTTTCTTGTTGAGCATTGTTACTATGCTAGTTATTTGGGCCATAACTAGGCACATGCCTAGATTATGATTCTTTTATTTTTCACTTTCTACCATGGCTGAAATAATGGATGCACAGCACACACACACACACACACACACACACACACACACACACACACACACACACACACACACACACACACACACACACACACCTGCTTTCTTCTATTGAGATGGAGTTTCATGGACATTTCTTTCTGCACTGGCCAAGAACCCCAAACATCTACACTTTCAGCTTCACGTGTACCTAGAGCAATAGACATGTGCTACCATGTGCACCTGTTGGTTTAAAGGAGTCTCCAGAGTTTTGCTGCCTGAGCAGGTGTCAAACCATGATCCTCTCAAACTCAGACTCCCACATAGCTAAGTGTGAGCCACTGGTGCCTGTCTTTTTTTTCCCCATTGAACTTAAGCCTAAAAATGGATAGTTCACCCAGAGTGTTTTGGTCTTCTTTCTAAAAGCTCCATGACACGTGAAACTGTGATCTCATAAATTTGTTACATTTTTCTCTTATTAGGCTAGTCCTTTGTTGTAAGGATGTCAACCATATTCTTTTAGCACAAGAATTAAAATCCCTAGAGAACCATCTCTCCTTTACCAGGGAGATAATATAAAGAAACAAACAGAACATCTACAGATAATAAATATTATGATTGAAGTGAGCAACTTGAATAGATTAGCACATTAGACTCTATTTCTTTTTTAATATGGTATTGGGGCTTGAAATCAGGGCTTCATACTCTTGCTTAGCTACTTTGCTCATGACTGGTGCACTATTGCTTAGGTCACAAGCTCCACTTCTGGCTTCTTCCAGTTCAAGTGGTGATAAGAGTCTCTTGGATTTATCTGCCCCAGTTGGCTTCAAATCGTGACCCTCATATCTCTGGTTCCTGAGTAGGATTACACGTGTGAGCTACCAGTGTCCAGGTTAGACTATTGATAAGAGAATAAATGTGTTAGGAGATAAGGGGGTAGCTAGAAAGCAGCACAAAGTGTTAAAAAGTGGAGAGGAGGACACCAAAGCAAGGATAAAACAGGGAATCCCAAAACACATTAGTCTTTCCAAAAGAAAAGAAACAGCAAAAAATTAATAATAATGAGAGGGCAAAGTTTAAAGATACAGTGGCTAAGAATATTCCAACATTGCTGGAAGACGATTGTCAAATTCAGAAATCCCAGTGACACAAACAAAATGAATCAAAGGGAAGATACCCCGAAAATGTTTTCATGAAACTATAAAACTCCAAAGACAATGGAAGAAATATGATGCCATTATTCATGTCAAAAGAAATGCAAATTACAACTACCTGGAGATACTAGTTTTCATGCATCAGATTAGAAAAATTCAGCATTTTACAAAATATGGTTGGAGAGGCTGGAGGAAGACAGGCCTTCGCATATCTTGTTGTTGAGGATATAAAATAATATAAAGCTTGTGGGAGAGAATTCGACCACATTAAGCAAAAATAGTCATCCAACAGTTCTAGTGCAAGAGAAAGTCCTCAAAGGTACAGTTACAAAAATGTTAAAAGCATGAACAGCTTTTTTTTTGTTTTGTTTTTTTGGTTGGTTGTGGGGCTTGAACTCTGGGTCTGGGCGCTGTCCCTGCATTCTTCAGCTCAAGGCAAGCATTCGCTTGAGCCACAGTGCTACTTCCAGTTTTCTGAGTGGTTTATTGGACAAAAGAGTTTCACAGACTTTCCTGCCCAGGCTGGCTTTGAACCATGATCCTCAGATCTCAGCCTCCTGAGTAGCTAAGATCACAGGCATGAACCACTGGTGCCTGGCTATGAAGAGCAATTTTAAACGCTGTTGTAGTGTGATTTCTGTGATACCACATTCAGAAAAAAAAGTATAATGTGCAGGAGAAACAGATATAGTCTAATTTATCTAAAAATATGAGGAAATTTAAAAAGAAAGATAAAATATGTATAGGGCCAGAACAAAGTTAGCTTTCTCTGAATATTCTTTGTTTTGGAGATTTGACCTTGGACCTCTGCGTATATTTTAAATAATTATAAAACAAAAATTAAATTTGAAGGCAATTCTGAAATTCTGAAGCATTACTCATAGGTACTATGATTTCCTGTGAAAATGTTCCAATATAGGCTATAAAATAGAATGAATAAGAAAATTTAAGTTTGCCAGCTATTAGATCAAGAGACAAAAGCAACAAATAGAAAAGCATTTTCAAATGATGATAAAATTCATAATAGCAAGAAAATAGTGAAAGCTATCTTAGAATACATCTCACCAAAAGATGTACAAGTGATTTGTAATATTGAAAAGGGAAATTTATTACAAGATCTTAAAGAAAACATAAACGGAAAACACAATGCTGATGTATAGGAAGGGCTATTATTACTCTTGTTACTATTACTGAATACAGCTGCCAACAGGGATACAAAGAGGCCAGAAGCAATCTCACTTTCTTTTTATTTCTCTGAATAAAAAACACAGAGCATGGAACACCTAACGGAGTCCACCAGGATGGTTCAAGTTGGCAGCACAGTTTATAAGAGCACAACAATGTCAACATTCCAAATGTTTGCCATAGAAATTGAAGACACACACACACAAACACACATACACAAGTGAATGGCCTATAACATCATGCATAAGCATGGACAAACCTTTTCTAAGAAAATAAAAATACAGTTTCTTTGAAAATAAGCCACAATCTAGCTGGGAAGGTAGACTCGGTGGTAGAGTGCTTGTCTTGCATGCATGAGGCCCTGAGTTCGATTCCTCAGCACCACATAAGCATAAAAAAAGCTGGAAGTGTTGCTGTGGCTCAAGTGGTAATGTGCTAGACTTGAGCTGAAGAGCTGAGGGACAGCACCCAGGCCCAGAGTTCAGCCCCCACAACCAACCAGAAAAAGAAAAAAGAAAAGAAAAGAAGCCACACTGCATACTATACAGTGTCTACCATCTACTGCCTACAGTGTCTTGTGTCTACCACGTGCCATTTAGGATGTAGACATTTTTAGGCTATGGGAAAGCAAGGCACCAATTTATACTAAATCAATATAATGGTTACCTTTGGGTTAAGGGGGTAGGGGATTGGGATAAAATGGTAAGAAAGGAACATAAAAGAACTTTAAGGTATTTGTAACTTTCTGTTTCTTAGCTACTTTGGAATCATGAGTATTTGTTGTATTATATTTTTACTTCATATATAGTTATATTCATGTGTATATATGCTAATGATAAGTGTAAACTGCACAATAAAAATAATATTGCCAGGTGTCAGTGGCTCACATTTGTAATCCTGTCTACTCACAGGTTGAGATATGAGCATTTGGTTCAAAGCCAGCCTGGGCAGGAAAGTCAGTGAGACTTATCTCCAATTGACCATCAAAAAGCTTGAAGTATAGAAGTAGTGCTGTGGCTCAAGCGGTAGAGCATTAGCCTTGAGCACAAAGAGACTCAGGGACATCACCCAGACCCCGAGTTCAAGCCCCATGACCGAAAAACAAAACAAAAAGCTTGAAGTGGAGCTGTGGCTCAACTGGTAGAGCCCTAACTTTGTGCACAAAAGATCAGAGGTAATAGTCAGGCCCTGAGTTCAAGCCCTAAGACAGACAGATATACAGACAGACAGACAGACAGACAGACAGACACACACACACAAACACACACACACACACACACACAGTGTGTATAACAAATTGCTAATATCTATGCTTCATTTAGCCACACAAATCATTTTTACAAACTTTACATTGGCCTAAGAATGCAGCAAACTGTTTCTTTTAAATGAAAACTATAACCAACCATGAGATATCATTTCTCATCTATAAAAGTAAAGTTTTGTTCTTAATGAAAAATAATGCATAAGTTTCTCTTACAATTCAATAAATTGGTACATACTTCCCAAAACAATGCATTCCTACAGTTATATTCATGAACTTTTAGAATTGTATTCCTATGTACAAGGATTTTTATTATAGCATCATTTATGATACATAATATAATGCTCTTATACAACATTTAAAGAATAGAATATTGAAAACAATCTAAAAGTCAAGCAATGTGGAAAGGTTTAAATAAATTATGATATGGTGAAGTGATGAATATTGAATAACATATAAAAGCCATGACTATAGAATAAAGCCATGGGAAAGTCTGATAATATTGTAAATTTTAAAACTCAGATTTGGGCTGGGAAGGTGGCTCAGTGGTAGAGTGCTTGCCTTGCAGGCATGTGGCCCTGGGTTCAATTCTTCAGCACCACATAAGCAGAAAAAAAAAAGCCGTAAGTGGTGCTGTGGCTCAAGTGTTAGAGTGCTAGCCTTGAGCTGAAGAGGTGAGGGCCAGCACCCAGACCCAGAATTCAGGCCCCACAACTGACAAAAAAAATTAAAAATTAAAAAAACTGATTCCAAACTATTTAAAAATAAAGTAAACTTTAAAATATCTCTCCAATAATTAAATGCGTTTGTGTATAAGTATTAAATATACATTGAAAAGATGGTAAAGGAGCTATTCTAGAATATTGACAATAAAAAGCTTTGGGTGATTGTATCTTAGATAATTTTATTATGTCTTCTCATTATCCCTGTAGTTTCCTTACTTCTGTGTGAATATGTACTATGGGTTTCTCTTTTTCTACAAGAATTTGAGATTTAAAAGTTTAGGAAGTACTATATATGCAAAGAGCTTTGTAGAATGAGGAAGGATTGGAAATATGTCAGACTCTCCCACAAAGACCATGGCTGATTGTAAGGGATAAAACTCATAGTCGAAAACAAGCGCAGCTACAAGTTAGACCTGCCACATGCTGAGAACAGGTACTTGTGGGTCTTCTGGGAAGAGGGAGAAGGCAAGTACTCACCTGGCTGAAGGAGGCGGAAGCGAAGAGATTGCAGGTCTTGCTTTATAGACCTTTAGGCATAAAGCTTTTATCAGTGGACATGCATATCACTTAACACCCTTTGCTGTGTGCCTCTGTGTGTGTGTGTGTGTGTGTGTGTGTTGTGTGTGTTGCACACAAGAGCAAGGTTTTATTAAAAAACGGAATCAAGTTTCCTGGAAAAAGTAAGCAATTCCAAAAGTTATTCGTGCTTTCATTGTAAATGAGCCTCATTGCATGTGTCTAAATTACTTAATTCTTCATTCAGATATCAGTGTTATTTTTATTGATAGCCACAAGGAATGTATGTCTTTTCCTTTCATGGGGAGAAATGCATGTTCTAGTTCAACAGCAGCAGGAGATGGTTACTTAACGTTTAAAATATTATGTGCACTATTTTTACATGGTAACTATAAAAATCCTATATTCATTAAATGTGCTAAGCGCTTCTTTGGTGACTGAGAAAGCTGACATATTTTCACGATTTATGTGGTAGGGGAAAACAACTTGAAGGTGACAAATATCCTCAGGTTAAAAATAGAATGCCCCCTCTGACTGATGAGAGGAGTCACATTTGTTTTTATGAATGTGTTGGACTAATAAATACATGGAAGACAACCCTGCAGTAATGTTTGTTACACACACAAATGATAACATACATCAGTATATTGATTATCTGCTATAAGGTTGGTCCACAGCCAATTTTCTTTGAATGAACACTTATTGATCAGCTGTATTGAGCAAAATTGTCCTAGGCTCTGGGGGAGGGAGGGAGGGGCTTGGGGCTGGGGCTTTTAGTGTGGGTTGAGTTTCTAAGAGGAGGATTGGTTATAGAAGTTCTTCAGGATTAGGGCTGGGGACACATCAAGGAAGGAGTGGCATGTTTCAGCCGAAGTCTCAGCCTGGTCGATTCAGCTTTATCCATCAGAGGAGCTCTGGAGTGTCAAGTTCTAAGTGAATGAGAGGCAAGGTGACAAACTGGCAAAGAGAGAAGAGGGAGAAAGGGAGGAGGAGGAGAGGGAGGAAGAAGGAGAGAGAGAAGAGGAGGGAAAGGGTCGGAGGGGAAGGGGAAGTGGGAAGGATCCAGGAGAGAAAGAAGAAAGAAGGAGAGGAAGAGAAGAGAAAGAGAGGGAGAGGGGGAGAGAGATTTAAATGCAGGCTTCCTCCTCAGATTGACTATAGTTCATGAAAGGGAGAAAGAACTGAATCAAGGCTGGAGGGTGATGAGTTGACCCCGGCTTGGACAGAGACCACGGTGTGCCTCTGGCCCCTCTACTCCCTGAAATTTGTCCTTGACAAGTCTTGAAGGACAACTGCAAGAAGTGAGATTTGACTACCAGAGAAGATAGTGCATCCCTGTCATTATTTAGTAAGCTGTAAAATTCTAGAAAACAAGCAATGCGAACTATGATGCCAGACAGAAATCTAAGTCAGGAGTTCACTAGGGCACGTGTTCTAGTTTTGTGGGATCTAGAAAAGGGACATTTGGGGGCAGAAGCTGATTAAACAACATTTTGAGAGCCAACCAGAAAAGCAGTGAATTCTGGTCAAGTGAAGATTATCAGAACAAAACCAGGAGATGTGAAGCCCATTGCTGACCTCCCTTCCCACATCCTCTCTCTATGGTGGGATGTGTGTTGGGGCAGCGCCTTCAATGAAGCTCTGAAGTTCAGAGCCATTCCATTGGGTAGCAGCCCCCAGTAAGGTAGGACATGCCCCTATCAGAACATAAATCCGGCCACCGGACTCCAGCCTCTGCTTCTTAGATCTTGTCATACTCTTTCATTTATAGGAATTACTTGTAAATTCATCATCTGGTAGCCTATGAATGATACTTCCTAGCCTCAAACTCCAGAGACAAAGACCACAGTAAATATAAAGAAGAGCAATTCTCATTTTTCTATGTGCTGTTGGAAGGTGAATAATTAACTTGATTGGCCTCTTCCATTGTTGACCATTTGTCTGAGCCTGCATCTTCCTTAACATATTGATCATGGGTATTCTTGGCTTTTATCATCCTCTGCTCAAATCATAGCATTACTTGAGCTTGTCATTTATGTGCTCATCAACCATTTGTCTGGAGTTTACAAGAACCCTGATGGGTTACTATAGGTTATGCATCCTGGCTGTGTCTCTGCGTGCTATGTGCTTCCTGGATCTAGATAAAAGAGAAATAGCTCCCTTTTTCCATTTGTAATGCATACATACACCCGCCAGGGCACGGGAAGGATGGAAGGGCAAATTCAGAGAATTATTTGTTATTAATGACCTCCTCTACCCCCAACATATATGTGCTCTTTGTTTTCTCTTTGTTATCTTATTCTATTAGCAAAATAACCCAATAAGTTAAGTTTATTGTCTGCATTTGCAAACCAGGGGCAGTGGGTAACAATGAGATCTGAACATTTAGAAAACATTGGGTACCATAGTATGTGTGGCCAGCACCAGGATCAGAGCAATTAGGGAAATAAATCTTGACCTCTGAGAAGTAAAATGTATCTAGAAGGGCTCTCTCTCTCTCTCTCTCTCTCTCTCTCTCTCTCTCTCTCTCTCTCTCTCTCTCTCTCTCTCTCTTTCCCTCTCTCTCTCTCTTTCTCATATACACAGAGTCATGTGTTGCCTAACAACAGAGTCATGTCCTGAGAAATGTGTAATGAGGTGACTCCATTGTTGGGTAAACATCATACACAGCCCAGTGCATTTGGTATGGATCAATCAACAGACATGGCCTCTGATTCAACCACGAGATTCAGTAAACACAGGATGTGCGAGGCTGCTTCTGGCATAACACACATGCCATATTTTTTTTTAAAAAAATGCACATCATATTTTGGAAGTTTAATATGCAGAAGGAGCACATTTTAAAATAATGATAAAAAATATAGTGTATACATCGCCCATTAATACAGTCATTTCTACCACGTTCTGTGCACTGCCCATAAATGTACTGCTATGCTTGTATAGGACAGCAACATAGCAGGCTTGTTTACATCAACACCGCACAGGTGCGCATGAGCGTCACAGACACAGCGCAGCATTCACAGGACACAAGGTCACTCAGCCAGAGGACATTTTCAGCTCTATTACAATTCTACAGGTTCACTATCATACACACAGTCTGGGGTTGATGAAAATATCTGTGATCTAGTGCTGTCTGTTAGGGTGGAAAGTCTGTGTCTACCCTAACTTCTAGGATTCAATAAAGAAGCTCAGAAAAAATATTAATAATATTTTTGTTTTTAGAAATGAATATAGAATGTGCATTTGTATATGAGTTTTCATGCTATGTGTCCTTATGTGTGTAAACTCTTGTTCCGTGTCTTCTGAAGAACTCTGGCTAACACATCCGTCTTGCCATCCTGCATCCTCCAGTGTGAATACCTTGCTGTCCATTAACACTGGCTTAGCTTCCTTTCAGCTTCGTCAATGAGTCACAGAATTTAGGGCATGAGGAGAATGAATGTTATCCGATGGGCTAGCTTCCTTCCTTCAGTGCATACAACCTAGTCTTTGGACTCTTGGACCAATGCTCTTGTATTGATTTTCCTTGTTCAATTATCTCTAGCCAGATTCTTGTTGTTCTTCAGACTGCTGATAGTGCTGAATTCACAGTAGTTTTTCTAATAACTCATCATGTGGGAGCCTGCCAGCACTGGCCTTTGGATTGGAATGGGTAATCTTCTTATCATTGACTTGGGCATCTATGTACTACTAATGTTTCTACTGAAAAGTATGTCATACCATTCAGAGAAATGCAGATGACACTTCAAGCTTTCTCTTAGCCCTTTGAGGTATGCTATTGGAGAGAAACTACTGCTGTGTGACTGGTTTCTTGCTCTCCAATAACTCTACATTTAGTTTGAAATCATAAACATCCTCCCACTTTTACATTTTCAGGGAGTGGCATTTTCTGGCTACTCTTTGAGTTGGATTGTTGGGGAAGAAAGTCTGGAAGCTTCTTCAAGCTTCACAGAGACACCATGAAGGTTGAATATGCTGCCCCTGACTAGTGACACATCAATAGTCATACCATCTTTAATTCAACAACTTTATTTTCTAAATGTCGATGTTAGACTCAATCAAAGTTAGTGTGGCCTTTGTGCCTATTTACTCCTATGGTTATGGAGTTGTCTCACCCCTGTGGAAACCAGAATGATGAGTTCCTGATCATAGTTCAAAAAATCCATGGCATGTTTATTTGACAGGGACTAGAAATGATCTGGCCTAGGTCCAGGATGGCCTGGTTATTATGCTGAGTCTGTGTCTAATCCCAAACAAAACTGTGCAAGCTAGCCGAGCCCACGGTAATCTGCTTGTCACGTGGCCTTATCCATTCCCAGTGATTACGAACAAGTATTTTCTTCCCTTTCTTTTGTAAAATGTTCATTCACCAGCAAAAGTAGGTTCAGTGGCTGATGATATTCATGGGGAGTTAGAGCTCTTGCTGTTTACTTACTTGCTCAGGCCTTCTATGAGGATGCCAAGCAGTCTCTGTGAGTGGAATAAAAGCTGGATTTGAGACTCTAGCCTTTGGTCGGGTGCCATCAAATAAGTTGTATCTGAGAGATAGGTAACATGGGTACTATCCTGCCAGCCACTGACAATCATTTTCATGTGGATAAAGATCAGTTTCCTAAAGAAGCAGAGGAAAATCAGCCTCGGTTTATAGTCAGCTTTCCCTGGTTTCAAACCACCTTATGCCTTGTCTTTGTTTTAGAATAATATAGTCTCCTAATGTGTTCAGTGCCACTGAATCTAGACTCAGCTCTCAATAGAAATAGACACTTCCCTGGAAAATACCACCCTATGCTAAGTGGACATTTATGAGCTATTAATCATGGGTCCAATTACTTTTGTATAACATTTACCACGTATTTCTGCATAAAAAGTGTAATATAACTTCATTGTACCCTCAAGAGAGCTTGCAATCAAAATCTCATTCCACCACCTAGCCTTGGCCCCATTCCTATAAGAGGGGATAAGAGATTGATTGAATGTGTTCCCAGAAGCCATCTTTGAGATAGCATCTGACACAAGACAGAACTTCCAAACACAGAGTCCCCTAGTCCTCAGCTAGCATGGGCTGGCACTGCCCCTCCAGTTCGTCTGTGTTTAATGGAGAGTTAACCTGAATTCACAATTTCTTCTCCACCTCCTACAAACAGAGCACTGGGACAAACCTGAGAGCTTTAGAGGTCAAGGATTCCCAATACAAGAGGGACTCATTAGAGCTGAATGAAAAATGTTGGCTTGCGTTTGCATCTCCACTCAGGTCTGATCCTAATCTATATGTTTCACAGTTGGTGAACACAGACTGCTCGAGCCTCATTTTTCCCATTATAGGCAAAATCACGTTCTTACCAGGCACATGTATGTTGTCGGTGGGGGGAACAGAGACACGGAGATGCATTTAGTGGGAAAATCCGAAGAAGCTTGTCACAGAGCTGCCTGGAGACACTGCGTAGTGTGTTCCCTGGCCCTGGGGAGAGACCTGGTCTCATGGGCTGGTCCCAATGAGGTTTTAAGATGATGTGATAGTGAGCAAGGAGACAAGGAAATCATCCCCATTAATGAATAAACCATATTAAAACAAGGATTTTAGGAAGTGGAAGTCTGGCTCAAGCCTTGAGCAAAAAAGCCAAGCAGACAGCACAGAGCCCTGAGGTTAAGCCCCAGTAACAGCACAAAAATAAAAACATGATTATGAGAGATAAGATAGATACATAGATATATAAGTATATAATTTGGAAAATAAATATAAATAATGTATCTCTTCCCAAAGTAATGTCTAGGGTAGTACTTAGTACAACAGCACTATGTTTTGAAATCCAAAAGTGATGCAGAAATGATATAATAAATAGGAATCAGCAGTGCTCAAAGTCAGTTTCTCTGTTAACTGTTCCGAGAAGTCCCATTCCCCTCACACTTCATTGTGTTCTAGAAATGAAATGCAAATATGCATACCATTTCATTTTAGATCGTGCAACTGTTCCTGTTTTATTTGGAATAAAATGGATAGATACCATTTGGGTGTACTTTTTCTCATTTTTTTGGTATACTATACAATACCTAAGAGTCTTATTCTGAGTATAAATGGACAGGTATCGTTCCTCATGCATCCCAAAGTCTTTTAATTCTGTCTCTAAGAACATTATATTCTCATGGATAAAAAGAGAGTTTGCCTTCTTTTACATTATTTATTTGAAAATAACCATAGAATTTCTGATGAGAACATCACAATATTTTTGCTTATGACTGTGCAGGGTTATATGAAAAAATAATGATAGGATGCAAACTTTCAGCCCAATGTCATTACAAAGCCCCATCTGAAAGCTTTGAAAGGTAACCCTCTCCCAGATTAGTAGGATATTCTTTTGTGTTAAGGGAGTTAACAGAAAAGGTAGAGAATGCTACCACTCATATTTTTCTCAGGGGCACAAAATCTCCATGACAAGGAGTCCCAACAAACCTTAGTTACCATATAAGTCATCAAAACAGTAATTCAGATGAAGCTGGGGCACAGGGTTGTAGCATCCAGGCATAGAATTTGCTGTCACGGGCACAATAGCCAAGGTCTCTGGGGCGGGACAATCTTACTGTGCCCTTGGAGATCTCTAGAATGTTAACAAGATCACTATTGTCCTCTTTTCAATGAATGTTCTGGTCCTTTGTGTTTGAGGACCAGCAAATCCCATGACACTTTGTGCAGGTTTCTGAGTGTGTGTGTGTGTGTGTGTGTGTGTGTGTGTATGTGTGTGTGTTCATTCACTATTGACATTATTTAGACAAGCAACCACACTTACTTGCACACACTGTTGCCATACACTGAAATTTTAGTAGAGTAACACCTCGAGGAATAGACTGTAAGTTTTTAAATAAATTCAATTTAAAAATCAGAAGAACCACAAAATGGTGACGCAAGGGCACAGGTTGAACCAATACAACAGCAATACTCACAAGACAATATGTTGGGAATGAACTTTACAACTTGGGGGAAGCATTGTGGGAGGGGAGTGGGAGAGAAACAAGGGAGGGGGTAACAATATTCAACAAGACATGTACTCACCACCTTATTATGTAACTGAAACCACTCTATCACCTTGACAATATTTTTTTTAATCAGAAGAACCAAGCTGGGCACCATTGGTTCATGCCTGTAATCATAGCTAGGGGCTGAGATCTGAGGACTGTGGTTCAAAACCAGGCCTAGCAGGAAAGTCTGTGAGATTCTTATCTCCAGTTAACCAACAGAGAGCCAGAAGTGGAGCTGTGGCTCAAGTGGTTGAGCATTAGCTTTGAGCAGAAGCTCAGGGACAGTGCCCAGGCCTTGAGTTCAAGCCCCAGAACTAGCAAAAAATAAAAGAAAGAGAAAGACTGATATGAACGTACATGGGTATGAAGTCTGTGTGTTTTAGTCATGTGTATCAGTTTAGATTGTTGGCTATTAGATTCTCTTCATTTCATAGTTGGTTGTACATCAGCTACTTAAGGCACTTTTAGTCTGTCATGTTGTGGATATGCTGTGGTAGAAAGCTATGGCATCAAAGAGAATATCAATAAAGCCTGAGTCAACAGTATAAAATATAGAGCTTTTACTTTAAGTTGAGAAGAAAGGGAATAAGAACAAATTTGTAAATTCCTTTGAACTGTCGGTTCCTCTGAGAGGCAATGAAATATGTTACTTACAAACCATCCAAGTTCTCTCCCCTTTCCCAACTCCCCCTCCCAAATGATTTTCTGTAGGAGCTCAGTACTTCCTGCTGGAATTCAGCTTCCAGAGCGGTGAAGGTCAGGGTCCAATGTATACTATACATTCACATCAATCTCTGTCCATCTTAGAAAATTAGAGCTATTCCTAGTGGTGTCTGGTATAGATGTCCTCGCATGGTTTAACCAGTGTTCCTAAATTACGTATTGATGTTGCTCTAAATATTCAAACCAGCAAGCTTCAGACAAAGTGATAAATACCCAACGTCCTTCCCAATCCCTATGAGCTATTTTTAGCTCTCTGATTAAGAGCCAGTCACATGGAACCCAATGTCTAGGGCCCACTCTGTCTCTCCTTCTCTTGTTGGCCACACACACACACACACACACACACACACACACACACTGCCACACTCTGTCTCTCCTCTTGTTGGCCACACACACACACACACACACACACACACTGCCACAACTCTGTCACTACCTAACATTAGAATGCTTCATTGAGTGGTGGTGCATTTTTTCCTTTCCCAGAACCCTTTGCTCTTCCTTTCCTGGCATACTTTGCTCTTCATTTCTGCCATTTCTAGATCACAGTCACCATGACAGGAATATGAAAACACTTAGGCAAAATGTGGCAAAAAGGCTTTCTAGAAAAAGCTATGGACTTTCTAGAAAAATCAGAAAACTTGAGCTAAAAGAAAAATATAAGAAGAATAAGCATTGTAAAAGTTATCAGCTATTCTGATTAACCTATAAGTTCATTCAATAAAAACCATGAAAATATTCACAAATATTAATACACTAACCCTAAAATTCTTATGAAAGTGGAAAAATGAAGGAATATTTTGATGCCTAGAAGAGAAAAAGTGAGGATTTGTGTTACTCAGCAGTATGCCCTACTACAAATCTGTAATGATGAAAATAGGGAGAAATTAGTGCAGAGATAGATAAACACTCCATTGGTATAGGAAGAACAGTGTGGAGACCGATCTACAAACACAATCGTGGTATATGTCAGAGGTAATTTGACAACTCAGTAGATAAAATATCAATGTATTCAATAAAAGCCAGTGAGAAATTGGTTGTAAACACAAAAAACAAAGTTGATCATCCTTCTACAACATACATTATAATTCAAGAAGGATTAAAGATCTAAGTATTCGTTTTGTTTTTTAATTAAAATATACTTCAATAATAAGTCTTAAAATTACATTTAAGGTAACATAATATTAGAGTAAGAAATGATTTCTTAAGTAAGATGTGAAAATAAAGCTAGTGAAAATTAGGATTTCACTGAAACTAAAATTTTGGATTTGTGAAAGGTAATTAACAAAATCATTTATGAGGAATGATATTGGTACATTATGTAACTAGCACCTAGAGAAACTATAAAGTATACCTGAAGGAGACCTTGCAGCACATTCCTGTATCCCAGGCCTGGGAGGATTAGGAATTCCAGACTGAACTCGGAGCAAGCCTCTGTCTCAAAAGAGCAAACAATACACACCACCACCAACAACAAATACAACCTGCTGAGGGTGTAGCTCAATGGGTTAGATGTTTGTTAAACATGTGCAAGGCCCTAGATTTAATTCCCAGTACAATAAAATTCAACTGCAGCAGCAACAGGAAAAAAAAAACCTGCAAAGGATCAAGGGAATATTAGGAAATGATGTTGCAAATCAATTCACAAAGCAAAAGTCCCAGGGGTAAAAATATAAAACATACTACCAAGATTTAGATCACAGCACCAGAAGTAAAGAAAGACAATGAGAATTTCTGGTAAGAATGCAAAATTATGAATATACTTGAAGAAAGTTTAATAATATTCAGTTCCATTTATTCTACTGACAGAAAATTCTACTTGTAAATGACTGTCTTGAAGAATGTTTATGTTGGTAATTTTTAAAAAAAAACATACAAGCTAGTTTGAGTCAGGGGTATGGAAGCTAACGCCTATGATTCTACATACTCAGAAGGCTGAGATCTGGAGGATCACAGCTGGAGGCCAACCAGGCAGGAAAGTCTAAGGGACTCTTTTTTCCATTAATCAGCAAAAATCTGGACTGGGGGTATAGCTCAAGTGGTAGAGTGCCAGCTGTGGTTCAAGCAAGCCTCAGTACTGGCAAAAAAAAATCCCATAAAAAAACATACAAACAGGCCGGGCGCTGGTGGCTCACGCCTGTAATCCTAGCTACTCAGGAGGCTGAGATCTGAGGATCGCGGTTCAAAGCCAGCCCGGGCAGGAGAGACCGTGAGACTCCTATCTCCAATAAACCACCAGAAAAACCGGAAGTGGCACTGTAGCTCAAGTGGGAGAGCGCTCGCCTTGAGCTGAAGAGCTGAGGGACAGTGCCCAGGCCCAGAGTTCAAGCCCCACGACCGACAAAAAAACAAACAAACATAGAAACAGTGGTTTACTCTACTATACAACATTTAAATGAACCAAATATATTACTGAACATTATGTAATAAATCTAAAAATGTTCATATTAAATTAGCATAAGCAAAATGATGTTACATGCAAAGTTTTGAAGTTTAATACACAAAACAATAGTACATTTATTAAAACACGTGGAGTGACACGAGAAAACTGGCGATCAGAGCTAGGGTTAGTTTAATGGCTTTGTTTCCTTAAGAGGAAGTGAAATGAAGAAACTTACTCGAATTTTACACTTAATTTTAGATCAGTACTTCGGGTTTCTTATAAGCATAAAGGTAATTGTTTATAGCATTTTTCTAGACTGGATAAATGTTTCAAAAATTGAAATTCACATAACAAAAAGAATAACACTAAACAAGACTCTTATTAACTTACAAATGAGTGACCATGAAAGTCTTACTGATCAGAATCCATGGGATATTGACTAAACTGTATTCAGAGGAAAATGCCTCCTTAATGCAGATTAAATTGCCTTAAAATTAATCTGATGGTAAATGAAATAAACATTCAACTCAAGATGACAGAAAATGACAAATAACAAATTCAAAGAAATTAAATAATAATATAGCAGATGATAATTATGTCAGAAGAGAAACAATGACAGTCTTTACCCATAAAACTAAATGTTTTATTTTAGAACTTGAGAGAATAATGTAGTTAGCCCATCTCTAGAAAATTTAGGCAGATGACTATGGTCCTGAATTAAAAAAAAAAAAGCAGAAAAGAAAACATCAAAAAAACATGGAATAAGAGAGGAGATAGTAACAAAGAACTTTTTTTTCCAGTTTAAGATTCAATAAACACCTTCATATAAGTAATATTGGGTCAAGAAGAAGCCAGCCGGGTGCTGGTGGCTCACACCTGTAATCCTAGCTACTCAGGAGGCTGAGATCTGAGAATCGCAGTTCAAAGCCAGCCCGGGCAGGAGAGACCATGAGACTCCTATCTCCAATAAACCACCAAAAAACCGGAAGTGGCGCTGTAGCTCAAGTGGTAGAGCGCTCGCCTTGAGCTGAAGAGCGGAGGGACAGCACTCAGGCCCAGAGTTCAAGCCCCACGACCGACAAAAAAAAAAAAGAAGAAGCCAATCCCCGTATTCCAAAACATAAAAGTATGAAATACCATTACACTATTCTCCACATTCTATAGAATTTATGCTATAACCCTATAGCCAAACTTGGCAAAATTTGTGAGCACACACACACATACATAAAGCCAATCTCATGGAGGAATACATAAACCAAATATAAGCAAAACACATTCAGCTAGATATTAAACTCATGTTACACTACAGCCAGTCCATTTTTACCCACGACCCACGCAGAGAGATATTTGCCTATTTTTTTTTCCAGATCCCTGTCTTCCCCTTCCCGCTTGCTCTGCGAGGAAGGGATCTCCATCTGAAAACTGCCCCCTGCTCCCCAGTGTACTGAGTTTCCAGTGAAGTTTAGCTAGTAGAAAGCTACCAGGAAACTAGAGGGCGGCTGCAGGAACTCCATGGCTGTTTCCCCAAACCTCCCAGAGGACACGTTCCCCCTCAAAGGTCACAGCTCCTGCAGGCCTGGTCTCTGGTGGCTTTAGTTTCCGTGGGCTCTTGATGGCCCTTCCTGCTTCTCTCTGCAGCTGGGAGACAGTGGTAACTCCTGCTCTTGCAGCTTCTGGACTACTTAGTTTAGCATCCCAGCCAATCCTGTTTAGCTCTTCCCCTATGTTTGTCTCCAGTTCCCAGGTTAAGCATCCACTTTGGAACTCTCAGTGATGGTATCCATTTTCCTGACTCTGCCCTGACTAATACAAAGAGATCAAGTCATCTCTCTGGTCATTTATTGTGCTTGCTTGATGAATACAAGGGCCAGATACAGTCATCTTAGGCACCTAACTAAAGTGAACATTTGCTGATGCTAAAATAAAAATAAAGACTGCTCTCCAGAACTAAGTCCAAAGAAGGATAAAACTACAAATATTTTGAGTTTACCCTCTAGTGCAAATGTCCACTCCGAGAGCCCTGAGTGAGAAAATTCATCCTCACAAGCTCATGGTAGCCCCTATGATCCAACAGGTATTGGTTTACATAGGTAGAGAAGAAGAAAGAATGTAATTCGGGCTGATGTGTAGCTCAGTGGCACAGTGCTTGCCGGTAAGTGCAGAGTCCTGGGTTCAGTCCCAAGTACCAAAAAAGTATAGTTGGATTTATATTTCCTTACTAAGACTGAAATGCATAAACATCTTGACCTGTGTAGTAAGGCTCTTGGGTACAGAGACTATCTGGACTATATTTTTCATTTTCCTGTTGATTGAGCGTTTTTTAATGTGTGTTGTTATGTAAGTGAAAAATACAGTTTCCCTGTTGGTTGTCTTCTAACTTTCCTTATGTTTTCATGAAGATTTATCCATCTTTTCTAAATGTAGAAACAAATCTATTTTCAAGGAATTGTTCCATATTTTCCTCTAGGACTTTAAAACATTTTGAAAAATTTTGAGAACTTTCTATTTTCCATTCACTTATATCATTTATTTAGAATGTACCTGAGCAAGAAGTAAGGAGTATGGATTCAATGTCAGGCTTTTTCTGACGACCATTTTCAGGCCTCCACTCCCAATACCAGATGATCTCTGTCCCTACTCACTCATTCACAATGTCACTCTGTCTGGATCCTTATGCCTCCTCTGTATTGATATCTATCTGAAGAGTTTTCTTTTCTAT
Organism: Dipodomys spectabilis; assembly: GCF_019054845.1. NCBI lineage: Eukaryota > Metazoa > Chordata > Mammalia > Rodentia > Heteromyidae > Dipodomys > Dipodomys spectabilis. The sequence goes on from NW_024870979.1 coordinate 2,213,664, forward strand.
GTTTTGTATTCTGTGTTAATTACTGAGACATTGTCATTGATTTTGCTTTTTGTCTTGTTTTGTATTGTCAGTCATAGGACTTGAACTCAGAGCCTGGATGCTGTCCCTGGGTTTTTTTCATTCAAGGCTAGTGCTCTACCACTTTGAGCCACAGCACCACTTCTGGTTTTCTGGTGGTTAACTGGAGAAAAGAGTCTCAAGGACTTTCCTGCCCAGGCTGGCTTTGAACTGTGATCCTTGGATCTCAGCCTTCTGAATAGCTAGGATTATAGGTGTGAGCCACCAGTGCCCAGCTATTATCATTGGTTTTTATGAATTTATATAGCTACTCAAGAATTGCATAAAATGTTACTGTGGAAAAAATTTGTCAGGGTGATGCTGCCTTTGTAACTAGTGTATACAGAAGATTCTTTTCCTTTAAAGGCCAAGCACTGTTCACACAGTAGTCTCTTTGTCTTTTATACATACAGACACATACATGTGCATAAATTTACATGTATTAATACATGTGTGTGTCATGTATGTGTCCTATTTCCACACATGTACACATATTTTTCAATTTTTGAAATAGGTTTTAATTATTTAAGTATCTGTTCCACTCCATGGTTCTTGTCTTTTTCAGACTCTAATTATATATGTATTGTATCTTTTTTGCTTTATACTATATTTGGAATTTTCCTTACATCTAAATAAATTTGGAATTTCCTATTTTATTTTGATTGTTCCTGGATTTAGCCTCCAGACTCCTGTCTCTACCAGTAGCATATTTATTCTGTTGGACAACTCATTTTTCCAAGTTACATTTCTGTCTCAACTGGTCATTTTTTTTTTAATTTTGGTGCTGAAGATAGGCATTAGATCCGTGCACATGCTCAACTAGTGGCCAAAGTTCCAGCCCACTACTAGGTATATTTATTATTTTTCCCTAAATGGTACCAAAATCGTATATCAGTTCTATTTTTGTTTATCTCTTCTTTGAGTTCTTACATTTCTGCTTGATGGGGCTTCTCTGGCCCCTTCATTAAGGATTTTAACCTCTGAAATGGCAGTATTTCCTCCTAAGTTCTCATGGAGTTTAGTTGCCTGCTTCTGTGCATTGCCTTTGGATCCATTCAGTAAGAATTTGTTTTTGATCATTGTGGCCCCATCTTAAGCTAGTGCTTTTGCAGCTCAACCTTCTCACCATCATTTTTAAATTTCTCCTCCACACAGTTTCTGTCTCATCTCCTTGTGGTTCTTTTCAAGTTATGAAGCTTTGGTTGTATGCATGTGGTGATTCTGGGTTCATGGCGCCATGTTTCCCTTCGTGTAGGGGAAACTCCTAGTTCCTGAGATGTTTTTAGTTCTTTCCTCATGTCACCTTCCTCTCCACTTTTTCCAAAGCAACTTGAGAAAGCACATTACTCCTGTCATTTCTCTACGAATAATAATTTCTCTGCTGATAAGCCCAGCAAGTTTTAATTATTTTTAAAAAGTTATTATGTAGGGTATAGAATAGTATAATATCTGAGTAACATTTTGGGCAAAAGTAGAGTTTGCGTAATTTGCTTCTTTTTTGGCAGCCATGGGATTTTTAATTTAGAGCATCTCACTTGCTAGGCTGGCATTCTATCCTTTGAGGCACTCCTCCGGCCCATTTTGCATTGGTTCTTTTCAAGACAGGGTCTTCATTTATGCCTGGGTCAGCCTGGATTGTGATCTTCCTGTTTTTACTTCCCTTTGTCACTGGGATGGCAAGCTCATGCCATGGTATCATCACTGACTGAGAGAGAATTTCCCCGGCTCTTATGCAATGCCCCCAATCTCTACCCCCAAGTAGCTAAGATAATAGGATTGAACCAACACTTAGCACCAGAATTTTATCATTACTGCTATTATTCATCTTTTATTTTTGTTCAGTATCCATGATGGGAAGAGAGGAATTAGCTCTCAAGCTACCATGTCCATCAGGACTTAAGATCTAGACCACATAGTTTGTATCCAAGCTCTACTATTTACTAGCTCTACAGTCTGTAGCACATCACTAATCTCTCTGTTCCTAGGTCCTTATTTATACAACAATGATAACAATGCTATCTATTCCTTAAGATTTCTGAAGGATACTAACTTCAGGTAACACAATCTCTAGAAGTAGCCTAAACAGAAATGGATTTCATGGGCCAGAATCTTCCCACTCTTATACTAATGATGTATAATCATATATTTGGCATTGACTTATGGGAGGGGATTGTTATTCTCTTCCCTGATTTTGGCCTTGGCTTCTAGGCTTGTGTTTGTGAATAAAACAAGAGTGATATGACAGAAGCTAAGACCTGAAATGTGATCATGTGGTTAGGTTTTCTCTAAGGGGCTTTTTTCCCAGAGCCACAGACACAAGGTAGGCAATACTCCTGATGCCTGCGTCTTCTGGTAGAGCCGCCCAAGCCAAGCAGAGCACAGCATTGCCCAACCATCTTCAAGAGCTTTAGGCTCAGAAGAGTTTCCCAGCCAACTGAAAGAAAGGCCTTAGCCACAAGGGTCACATGTGAAATACCAGAATGTGATGTAGACGACTCAATTCCAATTGCTAAATCTTATGTCTCTTATGATAGAATTTGAAGATCTATAATCCATTAAAAGAATATTCATGTTTCACAAGTCAGAGTATGATGAATTTGGAGTAATTTGGAAACTACTGTCGATTAGTCCTGATTTATATTTAGAAATAAAAATGAATCTACTTTCATAATTCTGTAGACTAAAAAATGAATCATAAACATGAATCAAAGGAAATCTAAGATAAAATATGATAGCTAAGGATGAAATCACCCAAAAAGTAGCTCTGAGTTCTTCATTCATCTACCAAAAGCATAAAACAAATGGGGTTAGTAAAATTATCATATTTGATAATATGAAATAAAAAAATTACTTGGAATTGCCTGCTGATCAATGCCTAATTTGTCAACTATTCCTTTTTGTTGTTCATTAGAAGATTAGAAAACTATACAAGAAACACATCTGCATTCTACAGTGATTCATTAAAACTAATTAAGTGAGCTGCCAAGTATCAGTAACTCCTGCCTGCAATACTAGCTACTCAGAAGGCTGAGATCTGAGGTTCATGGTTTCAAAATCAGCCTGGATAGAAAGGTTAATGAGACGCTTACTTCTAATTAACCAGCAAAAAGCCAGAGGTAGAGCTGTGGCTTAAGTGGTAGAGCATCTATCTTGATCAAAAAAAAAAACTAAGGAACAGTTCCCAGGCCTTGAGTTCAAGTCCCAGTATTTGGAGAAAGGAAAGAAGGAAGGAAGGAAGGAAGGAAGGAAGGAAAGAAGGAAGGAAGGAAGGAAAGAAGGAAGGAAGGAAGGGAGGGAGGGAGGAAAGAAGGGAGGGAGGGAGGGAGGGAGGGAGGGAGGGAGGCTAAATTAGTACATAAAAAATCTATAATGGAATTATAGATTTTGTGCAATAGATTACCAAATTTTATGGGTCACATAGCTTAAAAAATTGCAGTTTTTTTCTTTTAAAACCATCAAGTAGATGATAAATGTGAAATTTTAGAATTTAAAAATCAGAAGTATTATACTTGAAGAGAAGCTATTCTCTTCAGTGACCTGGCCCTCTGTATCTATAACAGGTAGATCACTCATGGTAAGATCCATCATGACCATCCCAGTGAACCATGCAGAGGCAGGCAGGCACAGGTTATTATAAGGTGTATTAAAGGGGCCATATCTCCCCCGGGAGAGGGAGCAATATGGCATCTGCCCCTATCCAGGTGGTAGCTCTGGGGGTAGTGATGAGGTCCGTTTGCAGGTAGGTCTGGGAGGAAAGAGGGGGTGGCCAGCTATATGACAGGAACTCCAGGGCAGAGAGGAGCTTAGATGTGGGGGACTGGAGGTGGGGATAATGCTAACAGCTCAAGGCTGGTCTTCTACCACTTAGCCACACCTCCATATAATCACTTGGAGATAAGAATCTCACCGACTTTTCTTCCCAGGTTGGCTTTGAACCATCATCCCCTAATCTCAGCCTTCTGAGTAGCTAGGATTATAGGCATAAGCCACCAGTACCCAGCTAGAACTTTTTTTGTTATTATTCTAGAAAAATATCAAACTAGAAGGCATATTTAAAATTGTAGAGAGATTGTTACAGTATGAAAGCAGAATACTTATGCTGTACTTTGTTTTAAAAGAGCAAAGTGATCTTCCGTAGTCACAGCCTCCACAGAGTGGAGCTGCCTGGGTGAGATTTTTCTTCCAGTAGCAAATGTCTCCTACGTGTTAGAAGCTGAATTAGGATCAGATCCCGGCTCCCATAGTGATACCCACTGCATCGGGTGGGGCAAGCTTCACATCTACAACCAAGGCAGGTTCAAAACAATGTGGCCAGTAGTGTGCACTTCCTATAAAAAGCAGACGCCCTCTTCCTCTGCCCGTCAGCTCTCAGGGCTACACAAAAGGTCATGTTTGCTGCTGTTTTCTGTTGTCCTTACCCACTGACATTTTAAAAAGTCTGAATGCGCCGAGCCTGGGGACCCTTTTGTAATGGGGGCTTTATAAATGGAAAGGATTGCTGGTATACAACCTCTATTTGACTTTTGACTATCACCTCTGATTCCAAGTAGAACAAGTTCTGCTGCCTCTGCAGAGCCGTCAGTCGCCCCACAGTTCCTTGGGGAGTCTGTATTCCATCTGGCAAGACCACCATTGTAATTTGTCAAAGTAAGAAGAACGGTGCCCCCCAAAGCTTGTTCAGGAGGAAGCAGTATTGTGTGCACATTCAAAAGCCTTCAGTAAATGAACGATCAGCTGGACACAGATAATGGTTTGGGGTAAACATGAGCTTCTGCTGGTTTAGCCCAGGAGGATCCATTAGAATAGAAAGAGGATGGGAATTTTGCTCTGCAAGGGATGTGTTCTCCCTGTCTGGCCTTCATGCAGATGCCAGAGCCTGTCTTTAACTTGGGATAGAAATCTGCACAGAGAAAGCAGGAGCCAAAGAACCTGATCTGCATCCTTAATTTGAACCTTTCCATCATCATAACCACTCGAAGGAGCAACCAAAAAAAAGCAACACAATATGCTTCAGGATATGCTGCTCAGCGCATTTCCACAGTGAACCCAGTAAGTGGATGTTTTTCCAGCAAATTGTTGATCCTATTTTGGATCCTATTTGGATCATTTTGGAAATAAGATGCATAACTCAAGAACATGAAGTGTGAGATGTCTTGGCTACAAACCCCTGTACCGTACACCAACATCACTACACTGTGCATATCAGTTGCTGATAAGCCCAATAAGTCCTGGCTCTGTCATGTGCCAACATTCTGAGTTTGGGCAAGAATTTTCTTTTTTCTTTTTTAATTCTGCTGGTCATGGGACTTCAACTCGGGGCCCGGGATTGTCCCTGAGCCTCTTTGTGTACAAGGCTAGCTCTCGAACATTTGAGCAGCCACAGTGCCACTTCCAGCTTTTTCTGAGTAGCTTCTTGGAGAGATAAGAGTCTCATGGACTTTTCTGCCCAGGCTGACTTCAAACCAAACTTTCTTGGTAAGGCAATAATTTTCAAAGACTATGCCTCCATACACATAAAATACTCTGTTTCCTAGAATGGTAAAAGACACCCGTGTTCAGCGCTTAAACATTTTGACTTAAATTGCTCTCAATACATGTTAATGCCTATTAGGTTTATTGATACTCCCTAAAGAATTAGAAATATCATGCAGTAAAGCAGATACATATATTAGATTATATTACATATATAATAAAAGAACACAAATAGTATAAGACAAGAGAAAGAAATTAGTATATCAGAATGTTGCAAGATAGTTTTGTCATCCGTAGGCAAAGCAAAGCAGTAAAAGGAATTCATGCTGCTGATCCGGTGCTGGGAGAGGATTCTCCCTCAGCCCAGTCCTGCTCTGACTCACCTGCCCTGCCTTCTGACTCCTCCCACACCAACCCAGCAGCTAAGACACTCTCTATATATCAGAGGATACCGTCATCCCCCAAGATCAAAATGATAGCCTCTGATGCCATGATGTTTTCTTAGAACATTTTAAACACTCACTAGTGTACAAATCAAAACATGTTCACCCTTGTCCCCTACCTATAGGCAAAGAAAGCGAAACAGGAATTCTTTCAGGAAAATAACAAATGTAGTTTTCATAGTAACACTGAGGACGAAAGCTAACTACAGGGGATGCTTCCTGTCTAGGCAACTGCTCTGAACTCAGGCCTTAGAGTCTAATCTTCATTTATTAGCAGCCCTACCTCTGGCTTGTTCTGTCCTGTTACTCAATGGAGGAAACCTGGGTCCTGAGTTGCCGATTACATTGCCGCTGTCCTCCAAGTCTACAAACAGCCATGAGTACCTGTGGGTCCCCTCCCTGTGTGTGCTCATTAGGTCAGAGGGATTCAAAATGCCAAGAGAAGGATCACAGAAATCTGACTAAAAAACTCCTGTGATTTCCTTCAAGGTTGCACATGACCTTAGAACAGTGAAAAGTTAAATATCACAGAATGTCCATTTGTATAATTGCATACAACTCAGGAAACTGACATCTTAAGGTCATGGTTGGAAGCCAGCTGGGACAGGAAAAGTCCACACCAATCCAAACATATAATGCCTTGTACTTCAGCACTGAAGTATCAGTAGACAACAAGAGGTGTTTAGCACCAGTGTAATCTTGATTCACCACTACATGCAGTTCATCGTTGGCCCACACATACACTGCCCCAAAGTAGATGCATCCACCTGCAGGAGAAGTCCTCCCTTATGACCTCCTTTAACCTTAATAATCTCCTTTACAGGGCAGAGTTCATGTGGAAAGTTTGAGCTTCCGTGCATGAAATCAGAGGGGATATAATTCAGTCAATAAAATTCCCCTAACCCAATATAAATAATTACCTCATTGTGTCGGGTCCCTTTTTCTGACAAAAAAGACTCTGAGATCCCCTAGCTCAGTCCTTAGGAGACGGTTGGGGGGAGCCGGGATGTAGCTCAGTGGCAAAGCGCTTGCCTAGCAAGTGCAACATCCTGGGTTCGATCCCCAGTACCCAAAAAAGAAAAGACAAAAAAAATACAGTTAAAAAAATAAAACAGACAGTTGGGGGATCTACAGCCAGTCGTCTCTGATTTAAACTCCTATCAGTATTAGATAGCACCCAAACTAGAATTCCTGGTTTACAGAATCCTTGATAGGGGAAATCTAGGAGCACTGGAAGTGAACACTTTCTGTCAAGTTATCATGTAGAATGTAAATCCTAAGCTCCAGAAAGAGGTACAAGTGTTAGAGCAAGGTGCAACAGTACAGTCAAAACAGATCAAATAAAAATGATGTGAAGAGATTCCCAAGACTCTAGGCACTACTCTGGGTAGCCAGAACTCTGCACACCTCTCCTCATGGGAGCAGCTTGGAGTCCCAGGCCCAGAGAGGCTAATGAATGACCAGTGCTCTTACTGTGTGAGAAAGCTCTAGAACAAAGAGGCAGGTCTTTGGAATGCACCTGAAAACATCATGGGAAAAGAATACAGCCATTTGAAGTAGGAGAAGCCTTTTTCCACCTCTACCTGAAAGCACACCTGCATTTAGGGAATGAACACTGGGAATAAATGCACGTGCCCTGTATAGAATTGGTGCAGAACAAATGCTGAACTGTGTCAAATGTAAATAAAGCCTTCAAATGGTAACAACTGGCAGTTATAACAAAGCACACTTATTTTGGCAAAACAAAATTTCCCTGGCATCCATTCCACGTGGGTAGTGTAACATTTAGTTCTCATCAAATGAGAAGAGCTGAAGAGGGGGACCAATTCCTAATATCAAAACTTTAACCAATCACTTATTTCCCATCCTTCCACGTTCCCTCTTGCTATTTTAATAGTTTGCTAATTGCGTAATTATGAAAAGAATGAAATCTCTCAGAATTGCTGGACATTCTTTCTTCCTCATGCTTTCCCTCTCCCCTCAAGTTTTCTGTATGCATGCTTAATGATCCTCTCTTTTCTACGGCATGAGTGGAGGACTTTTTTATTAGTACCCCACTTAAAATTTGTCAGTGCCATCCACGGAAGTTAAAACTGCCTCCTTTGGTGATTAATCAAATTTTTTTCTAAATGGGATTAATTCGGGTGTAAGTATGAAGAAGACTGTCAGGGTGCCTGTCCTTCTTGTCTGTCCCCAGGTCTTGTTTTTTTTTTTTTTTTCTTTTTCTCCCCTTGCTGAATTGAAAATGAAGCTGAGCTATAATCTTGCTTGGCAGATACTGGATCCTTTCTTTGATAAACATCTAAAATGCTAATGAATGTGGGCTACAGCCTTGAAAGAGCATGCATGAGAATTGACAAGAATCTAGAGGGTAAAAAGAAGAAGGACTTTTTGACTTAAAAGAACTCTTTTTGTTCACATTCAGTATTGTCTCCTGGAGAGAAAAAAAATGCTCCACTGTAAAACAGAACAAAATTCTGCTACATCAAAATGCGGAAGCATGAAAAACTGATGAGCTTTCAGATTGTCCTCTTTTGCATGCAAATCCTATCAGAGGTTCTCATTAGCATAAATGCATGAGCAACTCTAAATGCTTTTAATTTCCAATCTCAGCCAGCAGAGGAGTAATTTGTCACTGTCAGGGTGAAAAATCTAAAAAAGAAAAAAGAGAAAGAGAGAGAGAGAGAGGGAAGGACTCCATACTAAATTGGAATCATATAAATTTTTGATTTGCTAATTGACCGATGTTGCAGTTCAATCAGCTGCCTTGAAGGTGTAAATAATTCAATGTACAGTCAGATATAAAAGCGTAATGGGTTTCTACCAAAGGCAAATTAGTATTCAATGTGGCAGGACACACCTGATCATGTCCTTTTCAGAGGTACTCTGTTTAGTCAAATTATAAGTCAAGCTTATTACAAGTTATATAGTGCATAGAAACATATAAAACACCACTTCTCCGATTCAGCCTGGGTTTTGCATATAGGAGGCATCAGGACCAAGTGGGAAGAATTCAGCAATGTTTAACTCTGTGTGGCCCAACAGATTCCAACCCAGCTTCATGAACTTCCTTCACGTGGTCCTGCCACCCTGCAGAGAAAGAAGAGCAAGTGCCGAGATAAAAATCTTATTCCTACTCCTGCTAACTTTCCATGGTGCCTTTCCCTTAATCAACGACTCCAAATGCCATATGCAAAGATGTACTTATTGCAGGTATATCTCCTTGGGGCAGGCTTGATAGGGATGTTTTGAAAGCTACTTCCTGTGGTTTATTTTATTTTATCAGGTAATACTATAATATTAATATCTTTACCTTGGCACATTTGAATTTATAGCATGCAAACATTAGTTTTTAAGTATTTCAGAGAATATTGGCTGGCTGGGAGGGGCGGGACCAATGCAGTGGCACAGTGTATACTTCGCTTCACACACAAAGGCCTGGCTGAGAGTCCTCACTTTTTGGTCTGTTTAATTCCAAGTCAAATAGGAGAAATGTAAATGAAGTTTCAGCTTACTGGGTTATCAAGTAACTGGGTTTTTTTTTTTCTTCTATTAATTTGTTCTTTTTAGTAATAATCTTGAGCAGGTAAATCAAGGAGATAATGCTTGCTAAGAACCATGCTCAAACATTTCCATGGCCCTAGTATGAAGACCCCACTGACAACTGCAGTAGAAATTAACTTTAGGAGAACTGAGAACTTACAGAAGGTCTCGTGTTCAAGGGAACCTCTTTGCAGTACTTTTCAGCCAGAGGGGCCTGGCTCCTGTACACATTTCATGGTCTGCACAGTACAAATGACTGGAATATGAGACTTGTACATCAGACCACGTGTGCCTAGATAGAATTCACAGGAACGTGTCGAAACCCAATCCAGCCATTAGCAGATCGTACTCATGCTCGATTCTGACTCACATGCTGTTTCTGAACAAATTATTCTTAACAATCCTAAACATTCTAGAGTTGTTTTGGGGGTTCTACCACCAAAAACTCACTATCACATAAGGCCTGTGCTCCATGTGCTAAAGAGCTGTTTGTTTCTTCAAGAATCATTACACTGATTGTCCTTTTACCGCTTGTCATTTTTGTTGTCAGAGTACCAGAGGTTGAACTCGGGCCTCATGCTTCCTAGCAGGCAATCTTCCGCTTGAGCCACACCTCCAGCCCTTTTAGCTTTGCAGTTTTGTTTTTTTTTTTTGGATAGCATCTCATGTTTACCCTGGGCTGACCTTGGACTGCAGTCTTCCTGCACATACCACTTTCCTCATCACTGACATAGCAGGCCCTGGTGGTGTGCTGACTCTTAGTAACCTTTTGCCCAGGCTGGAATCAAACCACTATCCTTCCAATCTTTGTCTCCTGTGTTTCTAGGATTATCCACATGCACCACTATACTGGGTCTTGTTTTGCATTCTATTCTCTGTCATTGGCACTAGGAACTACCAAAATAAATAAATAAATAAAACAATATAAAAGAAACGAAATAAAATAAAACAAGACAAAAAGCATACAAATCCTCAGCTTTTGAATGATTCAGACAATGGGAGACGGGAATAGGTGGATAAGGCCCCACTTCGGCGTCTCAGTTGAGGATGGTCCTGAGGTGTTCTCTACACCATTTTTCTGAGGATTTCTGTGGGGATGAAGCCTGCAGTGACCCTACAACCCCACCCCCACCCCCCAGCATCTTTTACGGCTCTTTCCTTCCCTTTCTCACTTTTCCACAACCACACAGCACATTATTGGCTCATCTCTTGAATTCTGTTAAACCCAAGTCTCTTTTTTTCTCGCCAAAATCTGCTTTTGATGAAACTCAGATAATACAACTTCTAAAAGTCTCTGTGCTTTCCTTTCAAAAACCTCATTATCTTGTAAAAGACCATCTTTTTAAAGCAGGAACTGAAGGAATATAACCTAACTTCCTCCCCCTAAGACCCTTCCCTTAAAGTCTCTCAAAAGCTTCGTGCTAGGACCTGGCCTTTAACACATCATCCTTTGGAGGATGCTTAACCAGACTGTAGCTTCTAGATTTGAGAAGCATGGTTAAAAATAACTAAGTCAACTGGGTGCTGGTGGCTCACACCTATAATCCTAGCTACTCAGAAGGCTGAGATCTGAGGATCACGGTTCAAAGCCAGCCAAGGCTGAAAAGTCCCTGTGACACTCTTACTATCCAACTAACCACTCCAAAACTGGAAGTGGCACTGTAGCTCAAAGTGGTAAAGTGCTAGCCTTGAACAAAAGAGCTCAAAGATAGTACCCAGTCCCTGAGTTCAAGCCCCAAGACCAACAATAAAAATAAAAATAAATAGTGAAGTCATAGCTTAAGCTATTCATACTTTTAAAAAAAAATTCCTTCTTGGTTTCTCTCTTTTTAACCAATGATGATTCTACCAATGATATTAAGCCAATAAAGAATGACTTGATGGCTGACGACTGAAAAATGTGAATGAGGCCAGGCAGCTGGGACATTACCAGGACATCTGCTTTAGAGGTCACATGACAGTTTGGCACAAAGGAGATAAAGACTATAGTGCGCCAACACCCCAAACAGCTGATGGAAGCCTGAAACCATCATGACCAATCCACTGCACCTGTCAAATATTCCCCATGTCAGTAGAAGGAAGCTGTTTCTTATCTTCACATTCTAACAGATTCAACAAACAGACTGGATACCGAAATTGGTAGATAAAACCTATCAATATGTGTACTCACTTGTTTTTATTAAAAACCACTATAAACTTGGGGGCTCTGTTTCCAAAGACAGAGACTCTAACATTAGTTCAGCAAACCCCTCTGTGAGTGAATAATTCAGCCAGAAAGCTACATTAAGCACCCATGAAAACTGGAGGAAAGATGCGTAGGCCAACTATCTTCCACCTGCATTTACGCGCCAATCAGCATTCCCCCCTTTGGATAACTAAGCAGTTGCTTCACATCTTCTTGGCTTCTTTTCAACAATAGTTATAACTCCTTTCCCTCCCACAACATACAACAATACTTTCTGACTAAAATAATAGAAATAATATAAATGTTATAATGAGTATAGTTTTAAGTACATCATTAGGAACTATTTGAGTGAACCAAAGAGTGTTGTGTAATAAGAGAATTTCAACTTTATTGTATTAGATTGCACCAAATTAGGAATATTCCAAAAAGCACTGTTTTACAACAGCCCATTAGAATTGTACTCATTAAAAATATTTTCCTTAATATGGAAGTGAAATTTATTTTTCAAGATGAAGAAAAGAGAGCTGCCAACGCAGAAGCATTCTTTCAGGGATGCCCCTTTGTAATTGCTCCAGTTTTAATTTATAGCGTGCATTTATTATTTCCACTGTTTTGTTTTCTGATGAAAGTTTTGTGCTGTGCAGACATTCAGGGCAATGAGGCACGTCTAGCATTACTTTTTGCTGTGCTGTGTTATCATCCAATCGCGTTTCATTTATGCTAAGCTATTGTTTTAGATGATTCTTACTTTTTCTACAATGCTAGGACTCACTCTTGCAGAAATGTATGCAAGTAGTTTTTATTTTCTGAAAAAAATGGAAGAAGAAATCAAATTATGCTGTTCTTGCAAAAAAAAAATCTTTAGCTTTTGCTAACAGCAAAGTGGTTGGAGTTGGGGTTTTTTTTTGCCATGTTATTGTATATGATTGCCAGTTTTCTGCTAAGTATGGTCTTGCTGTCATGGGTTAAACACGATAGCCCACCATTGATGCCAAAAGGCCGGTGACTCTGATAACTCTGCAAGATGACCTCTACTGACTTCTTAAAAGGATCTTTTCAAGGAAACCGCATCTATGGCTTTCTCAGAAATGCCCAGATACAAGCCTACCTCGGGCAGATTTAATTGTTCCATTAATTAGATGATCCTCTCAATCACGACTTAATTATAGAATCATGCAACAATAAGTTTGAAAGAGACCTTGTAAGATCAAGAGAGTCAGCACCCACGTCTTCTGCAGGGACCATATATAAACAGTTCTAGACCCTCATTGAACTACAGTTCTTTTCAAATCTTAGCGGGATGTATCTACAACCATCTTTTGTGACCTAGTCCAGGAATGAAGACTACTTGCTCTGAGAAAAATCCTTCCAGTCTGTCTGTTAGTTGTCATTTTCAGAGTAGCTAGAAATCACAGCTGGTTCTCACCATCTATGGTAAAACCTCGAAGAATTCCTTTCCCCCAGCAACTATTTCTTGTCCAGGGCAAACATATCCACTGCCTCTCACTTAGAAACAGCAGACTTCTTTTACTAACTTTTTAGTTGCCATTGGGTACTCTAAATTTTCTTAAAGTCCTCCATGTTTTCCTTTATTTCTGGAACTTGTACTTGCAAAGTATCAAAACATGGTGATGAAGAAAAAAAGAAGAAGAACCTCTGGCAAAGTCCATCGATGTCAAACCTTGCAGCAGGCTTAAGTTGCTCTCCTGGCCCGCAATGCCCACCTCCACCAGCAGGGATGGTTGGCTCCAGCCACCAGTTCTGTGTCTGATGATCATGTAGCCCATTCCATAAGTACTTGTGCTGTATCATTTCAGCACCAAATGTATATTGGACTCTGATGGATTTATGAGGTCACAAAACAAGCAATATGTCTGGAGGGCTTAAGTACAGTTTAAAAAAACTAGGCTGACACTCCATTGCTGCCGTGGATGGAGATCACGTAATGGTAACAGTCATAAAGCTTATGTATTTGTACTTTTATTTACATCAGTAACGATAATATTCTTGTTAAATTCCAAAAGCATCCTATTACATGGCAAGTATCCCCGCAGATCCCCGAGTCATGCCCAGAAATTGTCAAATAAAAATGTGTCTGGTGCACTGAAGGAGAAGCAACAAGTGCAGTGTGTCTGGAGGGTAGGAATACACAAGGCAGATCACAGAACATGGAGTAGAAAGACAACCAGGAAGTATGGGTCCATACACAACAAAATGAGGACTCCACACAAGCTGAGAAGCCCTGGAGGGACATAGGCAAAGAGTGGCAAAATGGGACTTAACTAACCCACATGTAGCTGCTTTTGGAACATCAAATAAATGAGCAAAAGTAGGAGCAAAGAGATGAATTAGGAATTTAACCATAATACATAGGTAAGAGATGATATTGACCAGGAGGAAAACATAAGACACCGAGGCTGCCGACACAGTACCAGAGTTTTTGGTATACTATGAGTGTAAAGCAGGCAGGAGTTTCTGATGGACTAGAAGAAAGGTAAGAGAGAATGAAGGCAAAGAGGATTCTGAATTGGGAGGACTGATAGAATGAGACACATTAATTTATCATCTTGAAAATAGCTGAGACTAGGAATGAAAAGATGTAGTAGGAAAATGAACGCTTTTTTCTGTATTTTATATTTAAAATTCCATTAGAAAGTCAGTTTAGTAGACCAGTAAATGTGTAAGTCTAGGACTCGGCACAAAATGGGGAATTGAATACCACAAGACTGAATGAAGTCATGAACAAAGACAATGTAACTAGAGTTGAGGTTCAAGAAGTTCCCCGCTCAGAAGGCGGGAGGGGAACAAGGAAACTCACAAGAACAACCAATTCGTTAGGAGGAAAACAAAAGCATTAGAATGTGTTTCAGTGAAAAGTGACTGGTCACCTCCATCAGATAATACCACTAATGGGCTTATTAGTTCCCGAAGAATAACCACAGGATTTACTAGCACGGAAGTCACAGATGATCTGAATTTAACGCAATCAAGTTTAGTAGTGATTCGGTGGGTCTGAACCCCTGGTTAAAGAGGGCTTAAGAGAGGAGGAAAGAAGAGAAGTCCGGAAGATGAAGTAAATAGCTCTGTCAGATCTAAGGACAGTGAAATGAGAAATGACAGGTTGGATGATAGGAGAGCCGGTGAAAGGCAGTAAGGATGCAGGTTTGGTTTTGCTTTGGTTTTTGGTTTTGTTTTGGTGGTGCGAGTGGTGGAACTGAAGGCTTCACCCTTGCTAAGCAGAAGATCTACTACTTGAGCCGGAAATTCAGCTCCTGTTTACATTGGTTATTTCTGAGGTAGAGTTCAAGCCAAAGAACTGGTTGTGAACTGGACACAGATTTGAAAGCCTGAGGTTCCTTGGTGGGAAGTGCTGGTGGGAAGTAGAAGAAAGGTAAGGCAGGCAGCCTGACCCCTCAGAAGAACAGACAGGCCAGTTGTATATGAGTATGAACTACGTGGTTTAGGTCAGAGGCCAGCATAATCAGGATATAACAGGACCACACCATATTCTGTCTCTTGCCCTGTGAGCAGATTGCTTGGATCTGACTGCTTTCTATACTCCTAAAGGCCCAGCGTCAGCTGGAAGGAAGGCAGATTCCTTGGGTATTTTTCACGTACACAGGTGCACTTGCAAAGCACCTTTGGTAAGCATCTAAACATAAGCCAGTGGTGCTCAGACTCAGCTGAGAGAAGCCTAGATAGCAATAATAAGAAAACAACAATTCAAGAACAAACCAAATATTTAAATTTAGAAAAAGAAACATAAGCTATCCCTTCGATAAGAACAGAGGAGAGAGGAGCGAGGGTACCCATGGGTGTCTGATGGAGACCTCCAGAGAAGAATCCTCACTATGAAGACCCAGCATAAAACAGACTTATCCAACCCAACAGATGTGCAAATCTCGATGTGACTCCTTCAAGAGTTTATAACTCCTCTATAACAGAATTTACAAATGTTGAAATGCTTAAAATGCTAGAAAAAGAATTCAGAAGTCTAGCTTAAAATTGACATATGACTTCAAAGAGGAATCAAATAAAGAAATGAATGAAATAAGGAAGTCAATTCAAGACTAGGATGAGAGGGAGAAGAGCAGGGAGAGAGAGAGGGAGGAGAGGGGGGAAAGGGAGGGAAAGTGGGAGAGAGGGAGGGGAGAGAGAGAGAGAGAGAGAGAGAGAGAGCTGACTAGGTTTTCCATATTGCCTCCTTCTTATACACTTGATCACCATCTCTTTTCTAAAATCAATTCCCTTCCCAATGGAATTCTCTTGGTTGTTATATAACTGTTCATTTTCTGTTTCACTGTAATTTTCAGATGAGATGTCCACACTGGCTATTCCCACCTTCTACCCCAAGGATTAGCCATCAAACATCATGGCCACTGGACTCTCAAGAGTCATCAGAATGGCCCGTTGTTCGCCATAGCTTTCCCTCTTTACCCCTCTGCAGCATTTTATGCTGGAACTCTGGTTTTAGTTCAGACATTTCTCTCTCCTATCCTGGTATTAAATTTTGTTTCTCTCCACAGATCTCCTGATAAATCTTTCTCATTATCTTCCATGATATATCTTTATCTCAGTCTATTATCATAGAAACTTTCTATCTTTCTCAGTCTCTAGCCCCATGCTTCCCAAAATCTGGTTCTGTTACTCAAATTCTTCATTAATAACTCCTGTCTACACACACACACCTCTATCTAAGCATTCTACCAACTCCCACAAGTGATTTGCCAACAGTCAAACCAGGTTGAATGTTTGCCTGCAATGCTTTTGTTTAAGCTTAAAGTTGCCATTGGAGGTTTTATCCTCCAATCCAGAACGCTAGACTTGATACTGTTCTTCGGCAGCCATTCTCCTCACCATCATTCTTCCTTTCCAAGCTTAGGCACTTCAGACAGCTCCTTGTTTTATTTACTGATTTATGCAACAGAAGATTGTGTGGTGTTTACCATGTACTACATAGGCCAAGCATTGAAGATAGAATGTAGACACACCAAGGGTGATCTTTGTTCTTGCTTCTTTTATTATTTGGCTATAATCTGGTATGAGTTTTTAAATTAATAGATCATATTTTGTGTGGTGATGATTGAGTGAATGATTAAGGACTGACCTGATCCACAAGGCCAGAAAAGACATTTCTTGGAGAAGATGATTGAAGTAAAAGTAGATTGTGAGGCAGATGCTGAGGAAAAATAGAGTTGAAGTAGACCATGTGGCTGGCTTCCCACAGTCCCAGAAATCTTAGTCATGATTCAAAGAAACAACTAGCATTTAAGAAATAAGTATTATAGAAACAGTGTCTGTGTGCATGTGTTTACATGTGTGCATGCATGTGCATGTGTGTGCATGTATGCATGTATATATACTATATATGACTTGATTTTACATATTGGTTCCATTTCTCTAGAGAAGCTTAATAAATTCAGTTATAAAGATTTTAAATAAAATTTCAAATGCAGTTTCTCCTATTGTTTTTTTTATGTTCGCTCCTCATGGAAGGAATGAGAAATGTGAACTGAGAACTAGCTAACACTGATTACATTTTTAAGGCATTTTTGTCTCGCTTTGGGAAAACGTCTAGTCACATTCCTGAAGATAGAACAGAAAAACTGTAAGAAAATACCAAGGCCAGGAACTATTATGGGTAAATCATTTTATAAGAAACAAGGAGTTCTGTTGATTTTTGCTTTGGGGTGTAGAGGGATGGTGGAGTAGGGAGAGGTGTCTCGGGGAAAGGAAGTGGACAGAGCCACTGATGATGTGGAGGAAGGACGGCAGGCTGGGCAACACAAGAGAAGAAAGGAGAAAGGACTGGTGTCAACCTTGAACAGATTTCAAAAACTGGATAGCCCAGGCTTGTTCCTGAGAGTCATGTGATCCTGTGGCAGCCCTCCTCAGCACAGAAAGTTACTATAGGTGGCCTGTATGTCAGAGTCTTTATAGATGGCCACATGCTCCCCCACAAGTTATGATCCTGGCTATTTCAAGACTTAGGCAGAACATATTGATTAGTTTAAGCCAATCATGGTACTCACATTTCCTGATGGATTTAGGTGTGGTCATGGACCCAAATGGTGTCTGCAGAAGAAGTGGTCCATGCCCCTTATGAAATGTCTACTGGACCCTGTGTGGTGGGGTAAGCCTCTAACCCCAGCTACTCAGGTGGTAGGGGTAGGAAGATCATGGTTGGAAGCTGGCCCAGACAAACGCAAGAGAGTGTACCTGAAAAGAACGTAAAAAGGCAAAAATGAAACTGGAAGTGTGATTCAACTGTGAGGCCCTGAGTTCAATCTCCATACTGTCAAAGAAAGAAAAATGGAAAGAGGAGGAGAATGGAAGGGAAGGAAGAGAAGGCGAAAAGAGGGGAGGGATGCAGAGGTAGGATAAAAGCAGGGAGAGGGGAGAGGAGAGATAGAGGAGAGACAGAAGAGAGGCAGAGGGGGAGGGGGACGGGCAAGGAAGGGGGAAGAGAGGTTTGATATGAGCTGCTCCTTTTCTTGTCCAAATATCATTGGCCCTTGACAGACAAAACTTGGAGACTTCACCAACCACAGTGACCATTCCTTCACACTCTGATATAACAAAACATTTTCTTTCTGGGTTTGATTTTTATAAACATAGTTTCCCGTCATTAGAAGCCCTGGGCAATAGAACTGAAAGAGAGCTACTTGTCAGTGATCTAATGAAAGGAATGTAAGAAAACTGGTGAAAATAAACTTGCTTAATGTGTTCTAGACTAAAAATTTTATGATGCATAAAACATTTTCCAGCAATCATATCGTGTGATATTTCAGAACATAATTTGTTAATCAACTTAAATATCTATTAGCTAATAAAACTGCAAGATAGTGATTATATGTCTTAATGTCCCTGAAAAGTAAATAATGAATAGTATAAAATATCATTTACATTGACCACTATAATATTCTGTGGATTGTTGGCTAATAACAAACAGTACTCTGGATAGAACATGAAATTTTTCCTAACCCATTTAACTCCTAAAATTGTGATAGAATTCTCCAAGTGTTTTTATTCAGTTTTTCTGTAGCCTTAAAAACATAATCCCATTTTCTTTACTAGGAGCAAAATGTTGTTCACATTCTATTAACAATGCATATTTTCAAACTAAAGTAGTTCTTGTGAGATTATAATCATCATAGAAATAACACTGGTTTTCTATGTAAGAAGCTAAGCCACCTGCTTGCAGTGTTTTATTTGAACCTCAGACCTTCCAGGTTTTCAGATGAGAACCCAAGACTTAGAGCAAAACAGATCTCCATATGTAAACTTGTGAGATGCTGAAATATTAATAATCCAATTTTTTAAGTCCCATAAGACCAACGCCTCTTCAGTTTTAGTCTCAAAATTGTTTGTAAAGAAATACTATGCGTTTTTTTTTCATTTATTTTAGAAAAAGAACTTAAAGTAACATAACCTGGTCTCCTTGTAAACATTTTTAATAATAACATAACAAATAATATGGATTTCCTTGTGAAATAAATATACAACAAAGATAGCTCAAAAGCATATATGACATCACAAATAAAAGATTAAAAACTACTGAACTGCAGGGTAAGTTTGATCTGTGTAGGTTTATAAGCATCAGTGCCTCTTCAATCCAGAAGTGATGTTGAAGTTTGATATTGGCTCACTGTAGTTCATTTAGAAATTGGGATCACTATTCACTTGAGATAGTTTTTTTCCCAACATTTTCTTTAAAATCACTGCAGACTCAACTGTGAATCTCAAACAATAAGAGGACATTTGTATTAAAGGAATAAAAATACCCCAAACTTAGCCGCTGTGTGAATTCTTAAGAAGATGTAACTATAGCCAGCTGTTTTAATGAATGTCAAACCTATTGTCTCCCACTGTTTTCTCTAATTATCAAAATGATTATAATAAATCTGAACTCTAAAGTAACATATTTACTGAAAAGGCCTGTGTGCCTTGTGTATGTGGGTCTGGAAGTATTTTGTTGATGAAGTTTAAATGTTTCACATGCAAGAAGGATCTCTGCCTTGCTACATAGTAAAATTTAACTTGGTACATTTGTTTCCCTTTGCGTTAACAGTGCAGAATCCAAGCCAGGAACCAGTGGCTCGAGCCTGTAATCCTAGCTACTCAGGAAGCTGAAAGCTGAGGATCACAGGTCAAAGCCAGCCTGGATAGGAAAGTCCATAATACTCTTCTCTCCAGTTAACTGCCAGAAAACCAGAAGTGGCGCTGTGGCTCAAAGTGGTAGAGTGCTAGCCTTAAGCAAAAGAGCTCAGGGACAGCATCCAGGCCCCAAGTTCAAACCCCGTGATGTACAGCAAAAAAAAAAAGTGTAGACATTTATAAGATTATCTCTTTGTTGCTTTGTATGTCCCTCCCCCACAGTATAACCCCTGCTTTCACTATATTTGATGTCAGTATAAATTGTGGAGGAGATGGGGAAAAACCAGTTGTTTAAGGATACAGGTGGACCTGTTGCAACAATGAGAAGTACAAGTTGTCATGTCCAAAACGAGCTTTACAATGTTGATGCAGGGGGGGGGGGGAAGGGGGGGAAGGGGGAGAAGGAGAAGGATTGGGATTAGCGGGGGAGGGGAGAGGCTGGGAAGGGATGTGAAGGGTAAACAAAGGAGGAGGCTGCAATGCTTGGTAAGAAATGTACGCATTATCCTGCCCACGTAACTGTAACTCCTCTGTACAGTATGTTCACAAATAAAATTAAATTAAATTTAAAAAAAAAAGTGTAGAATCCAGTTAAAACTAATGGGGCTCCCAATTCTTAGGCATCTGAGAGTTAGGAGAGTAGATAGGGAAAGTAATGAAAGAGTATCTTATAAAGATGAGGTTTTTTCCCTGTCATTTTCAGGAGGTAAAAAGATTTCTACTACTATGACACTAAAAGACAGAGAGTCACAACTGCCTGGCTCACTTTGTATGAGTAAAATCATACTCTTGTTACATTGAAAAAAGAAGACGAAAGAAGTTCTGTCAAATGTCATCCAAAGCCACCATAAGTGAAAAGAGAGCTGGATGGCAGCCTTTACCCACAATGCAGACGTGTCAGACAGACCAGACACATGGCAGCAGAAACCATGACTCATGTGCTGACACATGCCATGCCCGAATCTAGAAACAATGCCAGGCCAAATTAGGAACTCGGCAGAGGAAAGATTTTAAAAATAAAATTTTGTGAAGAGGTGGCACACTTCATGAGTACCAACCTAAAAGAATCCAGAGCGAAATTTAGATAGTGAGTTAGTGAAGGGAGCTGCTCACGCCCTAAGAGAAACAGAAGATGAAAAGGAAGAAAATCTTTTAAGTCTAAAAAATATGAAGAAAGACATAAATAAAAGGTGAGATAAACAGATTTGGATCGTATGTTATGAAAAGATGACATGCACAAAATGAGCGTTCCCAAAGACTAAATCTTAAGCTGCAATTGCAAATCAAGAAGAGTCTTCTGAAATAGAAGATGAGATTATTGATTAAGCAAACACCGTACATCTTTGAAGATTCCCGGAATAGACAAAAGCAAGATGTGATCTATTCAACTATAAGACATTTAAAAAAGAAAGAAAGAAAAAGTTCTTTGAGCATTCAGGCAAAGTCATATCACTTACAGGAAAAGAAGCTGACTCGTCACAGGATCTCTGGAGCTTCAGAAATAAGGCTAAATAGTTGTCATAGTGCCACACATAATGACTAAATGGCTGGTTCTAGGTGAAAGACACTTTTCCTACTAGAAAGAAGGAAGTTGTTCAGGGCCACAACATCCTCATAGAGAAGATAGAACCCAACCTGAATAAGCTCCTACAGGCTAAAAACGGGCAATTAGTGCAACAGTAACTACAATCCAGTGAAACACATTAAGTGTTTAAAGCCTCAAAATCCATAGTGATATATATTTTTTAAATCATTGTTTAGCTTCACAAACCTTTTATTTTTGGCTTGTGCTTCCAAGACAGATCTGTACTGCTGAACCAGTCCTTTTGTGCTGGTTATTGAGGGTCTTCTCACAAACTTTTCTGCCCAGGTTGGCCTTGAACTGCAACCTTCCAGATCTCAATCTCCAGAGTAACTAGAATTACAGGCATGGGCTACTGCCACTCAGCAACCTTTGCAACCTCTTTGTTTTGAGTTGGCAAACAGACTGAAATATTTCTACTGTGCTTCCTGTAACAACTAACCTGAAGCTAGTCATTTAGGATCACCAATCATCAGTAGCTGGTAACGTTCCAACAAAAGAAAGAACCAGCACTAGAGGAAAATACAGCACTGTTATGAATTAAGCTTGCCAAAATTTTCTTTAATTAAAGTAAAGCTGAGTCTGAGCTAACACTCAAATCTTACCACAGTTCACAGGAAATAAAAGAGACAGAAGTGTTTAATGTGAGTGCAATTGCCAAAATCCAAAATGTGAGAAACTTTCACACGTATCATGCAGGTTGGTTAATATAGAAATTTCAGTGGAGAGTAATAAGATAACCCGTGGACAAAGAAGATTTAGGTAATTGTCAAGAGATTACAACCTTGGATTTATTTGGATCCTAATTGTATAACTGCATTATATGTATGTATGCACACACTTATGTGAAAAAAATCTAAAATCTAAACACTTGTTATTTGATAGGAACAAATCATTACCTAATCAATATTTGCCTGTGATTGTTATTGTTGCAGTATATGATAAATACAAGGTCAACTATTTTATGTAGACATAAAAACTAAAATATGTGTATTAAATATTTTACTTGAAGTGATATGATGTCTGTAGAGATATAAACACCACTAGACAGTTCATGCCAATAACTGTTGGAGCTAGATGATGGATGTATTAATTCATTCAATATTCTGTCTGCGTCTGCATGTGTTTGAAATGTTTTCCCCCATTGAAACTATTTTTTAGAAAAATCAGAAAGCGTCAAGACTTTTTTCCCAAAAGGACAAAGTAAACAGTAGGAAAGAAGGGAGAACTCTATGAGGAAAAATATTTAAAACCCTAAGTACATATGAATTAATCTAGTTATGGGAAATTTAAATTGCTTATTTTCTTAAAGTTGGCTTATAATGAAATCTTGAGCCAATCATCTGTATGAATGGAATTAAAGCAATAGGGATCAAACCCGGGAACGAATTAGCATGGTGAGCTTGATGGGAACTCTATCCATCTTTTGAAGGACAGAGATGTCCCATTCCTACAAAACTTTCTGTAAATCAGGGAATAATATGATAGCCTTCTAAATCAATCCTTCTGCTACCATAAATACACTACCTAATAAGATATTAGGACTCCAATTAAGCCAAAAAAGACGGGTGTGGTCAGTGTTGTGAGGATGACGGGCACGGGCTGCCACACCGGCGATTGCTTGACACTTCGATGTGAGATCACAGTCAGCTAGTATGTAGCAGTACTCCTGAACAAACAAGCAAATTCTAAAAGCATAAATATGAAGGAGAAAGATAAGCTAAAAACAGCATGATAATCGCCTCCCATCCCCACTCAAAAAAATGAACTGGCAAACAATTACAATAAAGAGTTCAGAAATGGAAAATGAAAACATCTCCGTGGTCAAATCAACATCTCCTGACAAAAGGGTATATTGGAATGACAGAGGAGGGGCAATGACCTTCAACAGGTTGGAAGGATTGGGTCATGCATCTCTCACCAGTCCAAAGAACAGCGTTTCATTCTTCAAAATAAAGCCCTCATTGGGTGAATGGAAAGTCAGAAATCCAAAAAGAGAGGGGGGAATGAATTTGAGTCACTTTGTTCTCACAGTGAAAACCCTCTTTTACCAATCAGCATGTGCTGTTTCTTTCCAGTGTCTTTCCCTCCTCTGATCTCTTCTTTCTAAATGTTTTTTAAATTGGCCTTAAATAAATGTTTGTTGGGTTTAATTTAGCGGAATTTTTCCCCCTTGCTTTTAGTGCTCCCAACAGCCCGATTATCCCAGCCTGGTAGAAACTAAGAAGGTTATTTAGTCAGATTTTTAGCATTTTTGTTCTTTGGATGTTTTTTTTTCTCCCCCAGAAACAACCTCATCTATAACTAATTAAATGCTAAGCCAACTCTAGAATCTCGATCTAGTGCTCTTTATAGAGCCAAATTGCCTGGGAAATCATTCGAAAAGGTAGAGAGAAAGCGTAATATGGCAGAAAAGAGCAATAAAGTTGATCACTTTGGGGCAACTTGGGCAAAGCAAGATTATGAGAAGGGCGTTAAGATGGTCACTGAGCAAACAGGAAGTCTGAGGACATGGGCTTGAAAACAAGGAGGATGGAGGAGTGTGGGGCACCAGAAAGAGACCCCCACTAAGGGTATTTCCACGCCCAGGAGGGACCAGTGTTTGCTCAGGAATCTGCCCTAACCAGGTGTGAGCCACTTGGCCACAGGCTGGCTCCGGAGAGCGCACAGACCTAATCCTTGGCTTAGAAGAGATGCTGTCTCATTAAGGGACCTGCCCCAAGGTGTCCCACAAGGGATACTGGATAGAGACAAAACAAGACACCTATGTGACAGATTTTTTGGTGAAAGAATTAGGGAATGTATTGTTGTAAGGTGAATCATCCCAGAAGCCACATTTTGGAAGATGGAATATTAGAGTCTTTATTACAACACTACAGTCTCCAGGCCTTCCATTGTAATAAAGGCCTGCAGTCCCTAAATACTCCTAACACGGTTAGGAAACAGGCCAGAGAGGAAAGAAAGAACAAAAACAATACCAACAAACCAATTCAGCTCCGATGAAGAGCTGAATCTGGACGCCATGGTGACCTGAGGCAAGCCAGGAGACAAGAGACAGGACATGATCACGGAGACACACATAGCATGGTGTAATGGCTCCTGTGCTAGGCTGGGCCTAAATAGGGTCAGTGCAGGGGGCAGGACCACAGGAAATTCCCAGTCCCAGGCACTGGACTGACAGGTTCAGTAACCTATCAGTTGAGTGCCCACCCCTGCCTCCAGGGATCTGGGCACGCCCATCACCTGGGAGGCAGATGATGGGCAGGGGAATTTCCCTCCCCAGCATGAAGACTAGATGCCAGACCCCACCATCCACCATGTCTCCAATATGGCGCCAGGCCAGACCTGATCTCCTTACTTCCGTATGTAAAAGTGCTTTAAAAAAATGATAACAAGAGAACTTTTTTTAAAAACCAAGTCCATTCAATACCTTGTCTGAAAAGGTAAAATTTTCAAGCAAGCTAATTTTAAAAAAAGTTTTTCTGTGAAGAAAGAAAACTGACTACTCAGATCACACCACGTGTCCACCACCATCACCGGCTGGAACTGTGCCACCGCCTGTCAAGTTGAGGACCTGCTGTCCCCAGATTGCTGCTCATCACCGTGGTGGTCAGGTGTGGGTGGGAAAGATAGGTGGACTTTTTTTCCTGGTTACAACCAGGACTAAAATCTAAATTCAGGCCTGTTTAATCTATTCAGATCTAAAGTACACGGAAACCTCACCGCCCAAGGGCTTATTGTAAATAGTGCATTGCAAGTGAGAGTCTATCTGTTATAATTTACTGAATTTTCTCTAAGTGGTGTTGAAAATTAACTTGCATTTGAGGTACACCTCTCACATAAAACAGAGCCCAGAACTAAACCCTTAAAAGGGTAGGAAAGGGAGGGAGGATAATATTGAGGAACAGAACCCACAATTTTTATAGCCACCAAGGAAAGAAATGTGACTGAATGGGAGAAAGGGGGAGAAAGAAAACCAGACAGAGAGAAAATTCAGAGTCATAAAAATGTCCTGAGAAATTGAACATAATGACAGATAATTCACCAAACAAAATGAGCAAAGGGATTACTATAACTCTGAGAATCTCCAATAAAATAGAATATGAAGATAAAGTGCTTGGGAATAATAAAAAATATGCATATAAGTGGATCTAGCAAGGTGGTCTAACCTTTAGATAATAGGAGTTATAGAAAAAAGGAAAACACATTTATCCAAGTAATTTAAGAAAGTCTCCTAGAACCTAAACCCATGAAAATACAGATTTGAGGGAGACACAGTATGACCAAAAATAGATAAATAAATAAAAATGGAAAAGTTCTGTTACCAGGGTATTTAACCATGAAATATCAAGACATCAAGAATTTAGAGTATTCTACCAACTTTAAGAAAGTTAAAAGGTATCTGCAAAGGAATAGAAATTAAAATAGCAGAACAATACTAGAAGCTAGAAGATAATAGAAAATAACTTACAAATTGTAAAGGGGAGGGGACACTTGTTCCCAAAATATTTCTATACCGAATCAACTCAGATATCAAATATTAATGCTGTTGGCACATTTTCAAAAGGTTTGCAAAGAGGAAAATGTACTTCAAATTTAGGCCAAATTTTATTCCCTGAGGAAATCGGTTACAGCAAAGCTACAGGGCACTGATTATTGTATTGATCGTTGTGAATTGCAGGATTGTTGCTAAAAGGGCCATGTCTCCTATGAAATGAGTTAAAATTTCAGCAAGAGAAAAGAAAGAGTCAAACAACTTTTTATTCTGTGTATCAGTATAGTATTGCTGCTGTAACAAATTGCTGTACATGTGGCAGCTTATTGTCCCTAAGTTAAGGAGTTCCACATTCAAGACTGATTTCTCTACCATGGTATTGGGAGGCTCCAAATCAAGATATTGAAAGTCTAGACGCTTAGAGGAGGGCTCTGGGAACTATTTACTTCCAAACTACTCCAGATGGTGGGCAGAATGAAGTTCCTTGGGGCTGTAGGACAGAAGTTTCTATTTTCTAGGTTGCTACCAGCTGGAGTCTTAACCCTGAGAGAGCTCTCTTCAGCCTTGCATATATCCCTCTTTGCCAGAGAGAAAGAGCAAATAGACTTATAGTCTCTGTTTTCCTCTTCTGTCGTACCTGTCTCCTTCCTGCTCTCTTCTGTCTTCCTATCTTACTTTGAAAGTCCCAGATGATTACACTGGATAATTCATGTTACTGTACCTGAAGGTTACTGATTAGTAGCCTTAATAATATCACATAGTTGTGTTTGGTTGAATATCTGGGAGACTGTAATCTTAGGATATGGGGGAAGATTGGGGAGGATCTTTACAGTTCTATTCACTGCAATATATTTTAGGCAATGACTAGGAATTCTGAAAATGGGAGTAATGGAAACCATTACATTGCCACAAAAATATAACAAGTAAGTAATTCAGAATGATTGTTTCATGAATCATAATCAGAAATGACCCAAAATTGTTCACAGTTTCCAAAGCTCCCCATGAGACCAATATCATAATGTCTACAGCTGCATCAGTAGTTGGGAAAATCAGTGATGGAAAAGATTAAACTATGTGTGTGTGTGTGTGTGTGTGTGTGTGTGTGTGTGTGTGTATACATATATATACACACATATGTATAACATTTTTTCATGTACAGTACTCCAGAAGGATTTTGGATGAATGTATTTAGTCATAGTTCACACGTAATTCTTGGCTATCAGATTATCTCTAATTTCTCTTTCCATTAAGTTTATGACAGGAGTTTTACTTATGGGTTTGAGTATATTTGAAGTCATCATAACATAAATTCACCCATATTTTCATTCTAGTCCTAAATAGCACTTAGCACATAGCATAAACTCTACACAAGTAACTTGTTTTTTCCCCACATAACATCCTCAACATAGTCACAAGCCCACAGGTTGGTCCCTACGTTAGCAAATATTTATTGTAGGCCCCCTGGACAAGCATTGCTAATTCCTTGAGATGTTATAGTCTGGACAGATAAATTGTTCATTCTAAAAAAACATTTAGCATGGATTTTATAGACCTGTCCTAATTAAATGGCTCGGATATATTATATCTAAGCCAAATAATGTACCGTAAACCAGTCAAATGTCTAAATAAGGCATTTGAGAAAGATATAATCTAAGAAATGTATATTTCATTTTCTAAATTATAAAGCAGAATTTTGAAGCATAATTTGCAAAAACTATGTTTATTCCAGTTGCAACATGTTAAATATTGGTTTTAGTCTTAATTCCTTAAAGAGGAGAATCCAGTGACTACACTTGGATATCCTTATTCACTTTCTTATAATGTAAAATATGTGGTAGAATATAAACATGAATATTTTAAACACCAAATTAATAGTCTCCTAGAACTTTATATAGTTCTCCTAGAATAAAGAATAACTCAGTATAAAACAACGTCCTTCTAAAAGGAATACTAGCTAAAACTAATTACTCTGTAACAATAAATAAATAAAGTTTTTGTTTCAGTTCGGAAAAAAATTAATATTTTGGGAGGCAGGAAAACAGGTGATCAACTTAAGTATTGTCTTCAAATTAATATAATATTGAAATGAGACCTGTTATGATGGGTGGTAAAACAAAAGCAATGTGAGAAGTTTCTCTGGGTAAGCAAGTCCAGAACCGACTAGGGGGCAGCTGGATATGAGCAGAGCTACGATGAGGCTGTGGTTTTGTACATTAAGAGCTTTGGAGAAGAGCCGGAGAGCCAGAGGAGGGAAACACCACTGTTGATTTATGGCCCTATGAGAGTGGACCAGGGGCCGGAGTCAGTCTGATGGAAAACTCTGTAGGTTATTATTAGGAGATTGTATTTGATTCAGTAGACTGTGGGACTCTCTGGCAGCACTGGGGAGAACAGACGGATGTCATCAAGGCCAAGAGGCCTGAAATGGAGCTTTTATCACGCAGTGCAAAATGACTTTAAAAAACTGGACTAGGAAAGCAAGCAAGGACACAAAGAGAATAAGCTAGCAACAGTTTGCCAGTGGTCAAGAGATTATGCTAGGTGAGGGTGGCCACGCTGGTGATGGTTGTGAGTGTGCACTTGGATAGGTGGAGACAGAATTAGAAGTCAGTGTTTTGTTTTGTTGTTTTAAATCATGATTACCCCTATAGTTTCAAGGATGCTTATTTTATAACATGTTCAATCACTCTCTAACTCCGTGATAAACTCCAGGTTTTTGTTCCATATGTCTAAGCTATAAAGGAATGCATTCTTCCTGTGTACAACCTACATTTCCATATTTAAAAGTGTTTCCATGTATAATCCATATTTTTCCAATCTAATCCACAGAGAACCCGGTAAATCTTCTCAAAGTCAGTGACTGCTAAACAGAGTCTGAAGGCTAGGCAAGATTTAACACCTCTTAGTGAAATGACATAATCAGATCTGAGTTTTAGAATAATTCTCCAGGATGTGCAGTAATCAAAATAAGACCTTGATTGACATCTCAGTGATTTATTTAATGCAATTAAGAAAAAAAAGATTATTAACTACAATTAAGAAAAATAATTTTAAAAGGAAACAAAGAGTGGAGGTGATTTAAACTGCTGCAGCAGCAGTGGGAAAATGGAGAAGAGACTCAAAATTACAGCATGACAATTGAGTGGAAATGGGCTATATCCAGAAGAATCTCTAAGTGTCTTAATTTGATTTGTGAGGTCAGCCTTATTGGAGGGAGAGTTTGTGGAATAAAATAATAAGTGTGCACACTCAATTTGGGTTCAGACACCTCCTAGGTCCACCTTGGAATTCCTCACTGAAGATATCTCCAGAGTGGTGCTTTCAAGAGCCATATTTTGAAGCTGTAGACTACAAAATTCACCCCCAAAGCAAAAGTTCCAACTGAGCATGATGGCTCATACCTGTATTCTCAAAGCTCAGGATGCAGAGGCAGGAGGGACCTAGACTTTGAGGCCAGTGTGGGCTGTATAGTGAATTCAAAGCTAGCCTTGTCATTCTGAAAGCTAAGGCCCGGGTACGCCTTTACTATGCAATTCAAGGTATCGTTTAGCTAGATGATCAAGAGTATTGCTGAAAATTAACATTCCATGGAAGGTTCTTTGCGTCTGCCAGAAAACTGAACATCTTTGTCCAAGACAAATGTCTAGGCCACTTTAGCTCTTCCATGCCTTGTGGTCCTGAGTTCAGGAGTCACATCCTAACAAGGAATTTTCCTTTTTAACATCTGCACATGACACACTGGGAGGCCTGTGGTGTACCTGGAACACCTTTGATCACTGCTGCTGTTGAAGGCAAATACGAACGAATCTCTTCCTAGCTGAGGGTCAATTTACTGTTCTCTTCATAGAGCATCTCAGATATGGATAATGTCTCCACAAAAATTGTGCCCAAGAAGAAGCTGCCTTGCTCTTCTGACAACCTGTTTGAACAGAAGAAAAGTACCCTAGACAAGTGGCAATGCATGCCATCTAGCAGGCACAGAGTCTAATTCCAGGTGAAACAAGTGTAGGCCTCAATGGTTTTTCTAATTAAATCAATAGGTTTTGGTAATGCTGGGATTTGAACTCAGGGTATCATGCTGAACAAGCAGGTGCTCTACCACTTGAGCCATATCTCCAGCCCTTTTTGGCTTTAGTTGCCAGGTGGGGTTTCATCCTTTTGCCCAAGGCCAGCCTGGGACTTTAACCTCCCATCTATAGCCTCCCACTTAGCTGGCATCATAGGCATATAGCACTACTCCCCGCTTAGTGACTGAGATGGGGTCTTTCAGACTCTTCTCTAGACTGGTCTTAAATATTGATCCTCCTTATCTCTGCCTCCTGAGCAGCTGGGTTTACTACAAGTGTGGACCCCTAGATCGATATTCTGAACAGCCAACCTATGGCCCCTTGAAAAACCATTCTCTATAGTAGCCAGACTATTCTAATTTCTGGCACAAATTATGCCCCTTTTTATTTGTTTATAAATCTTCCCTGCTGACCTTTTTGTTAATCTTTTATGTGGTTTAATTAGGTTTGCATCAACTCATTTTTTGAGAAAGGTGAAGTGCCACAAATTAATGAATAAATAGATACATAAATAGATTATAAATC
Source organism: Dipodomys spectabilis (assembly GCF_019054845.1). Lineage (NCBI taxonomy): Eukaryota > Metazoa > Chordata > Mammalia > Rodentia > Heteromyidae > Dipodomys > Dipodomys spectabilis. Next base: position 2,244,190 of record NW_024870979.1, read on the forward strand.
GAGGCTTGCTGATGCCCCTGGCAATAACAAAATGCAAATCATGTTTAGAACTTAAAGAAAACAGTGAAAGATATGGATTAGCAGCCAGATTTCCATCCATTCTCAGTAAGGCACTTACTTATTTCTGTTTATACAAAAAAAAATCTCCAACTAAAATTAATCCTAATCAAGAATGTTATTCTTACAGTTCATCAAGCCAGATTTTTCTCTGTATTCAAAAACACTTCCAGGCCTAGTGAATCTGTAATTTCAAAAAAGAAGAAGAAAAGGAGGAGGAGGAGGAGGAGGAGGAGGAGGAGGAGGAGGAGGAGGAGGAGGAGGAGGAGGAGGAGATGGAGGAGGGGGAGGGGGAGGAGGAGGTGGGGGAGGAGGGGGAGGAGAGGGAGGGGGAGGAGGAGGAAGAGGAGGAGGGAAGAAACAATGGCAGAAACAGGACAGGAAGTCAGTTCATCGGCTCTCCCCCTCCACCCATCAGTGAACACAATCATGGATTCGCTTGTTCAAAATCATCCTTCTTAACTAGGTTATATGTCTTGACCTTATCTCATTTCACCTACATAATATGAAACACTACCACTTTGGATTACCACTATTGGTCAGTGCTTCTTTTATGTAATATTACTGAGAGCCATTCATCCCACAAGTATTTGTTGAAACCTACTCTATTGACAACAGAGTACCCCAAAAGAAAGGAAAATAAATCCAGACACATTTAAGAAATGTGTGACCCGCCATTCACAATGAATAAAACCCAGGACTTACATTGCTTTGCTCTTCTTTGCTGACGTTCATGGCAAGTTATTTTCACAAAGGAAAAAGGCTATGGTAGGGAAAAGAAGAGACAGGTGCCTGAGAAGCGTGCTTGGTCAGGTCTGATTGTCTTTCCCTGATTAGAAATGGGCTAGTTATCAATTTATTGCCTCTGAACTTCCATTTTCCCCCTGCGGTGTGTAGAAATGAGGGTTAACTCCTCATTTCTCCTTCATGGAGAGCCTGGTATTGAATAAGACCCCAGAGAGACATTGCCCCCTGCACGGAAGGGGCTGGCTGTGCTGGGTCTGTGCTGGGTTGCTTCGCTGACAGGTTTTGTGGTTCCTACAGGTATGTTGCAGGCATGCAAAGCCTGCACACTCTTGGCCGCCTGCCACAGCAGCTCTCCAGCCTCTCTGCTGGCTTGTTCAGCAGCCCAGCCTGTCCGACTCTCCCCAGAGTAGAACCCCATCCATTGAGACAGCTCCATAGAAGCTGGTTTCCTGGTTTGCCCTTGACTAGACCAACTCAATCTTGAGGAATCTAGAACTTCTCTGCCATCCAGTGGCTGCAGACAGACCTTTTCAATCTGGTCTGAATTGCAACTGAGGAAAGCAACATGCCTGAGTTTGCATTTTGGTTATGTTTTGGTTTGGAGTGCTTTTATTGACTGGGAATTGAACTCAGGCCTCATGCTTGCCCAGCAATCGCTTGAGTTTGACCTTTCGTAGGACCTGTCCTTCAGTCCTAGGGCACCCTTTCGAGTTCTCTGCACTTTTATTCTCCTATCATAACTTCATAATTTTATATTCAGTTTAAACTCTTTACTGTAATTTCTGACTCTCAGCTGGGCTTAGATCAATACAAGGGACTTTCAATATGAGACACTAGGAAAGTGGACAATAGGATAGAAAATATAATAAAAGATATCAATAAAGTGTTTCACAAAGCCAGGCACCAGTGACTCATACCTGTACTTCTAGCTACTCAGGAGGATGAGATCTGAGGATCATGCTTTGAAGCCAGCCCAGGCAGGAAAGTCTGTGAGACTCTGCTCTCCACTAATCTACCAAAACAAAGCTTGAAGTGGAATTGTAGCTCAAGTGATAGTACACTATCCTTGTGCAAAAGAAGCTAAGGAACAGTGCTCAGGCCCTGAGTTCAAGCCCCAGGACTGGCACGCGCACACGTGCACACACACACACACACACACACACACACAAACACGCACGCACCACACAGACAAGTAATAACAAGTTTCACAAACTGTAACAGCTTCCACGGAGCTAAGCTCAACCTCAGAAAATGAATCTCCTCTTTCTTCTCCTCATCTACCCTACCCTCACCCAACTGGCACCTCATTTTAGGGCCTCAAAGTAGAGGTATAGGAGGGAGTTTGCATTGGAATCTAGCTCCATTTTTATGCCATGTTTTAGTTGCAAATCTTTACAACTTTCAAATAACCAATTCAGAAATAAAATGTTGGAAATAGAGGACAGTATTAATGTGGATATACCTTAAACAGTTACCATATTTTGAAAAACTGGATTTAAATACGAAATTCTTTTTTTTAAAAAAATCAAAAGGAAGGTGAGTGGACAAGACAATATGGACCAGTAGAGGAGCACAGACTCCTAAGTCATGTCAAAAGAGTCCACTTCAATGAGCACACTTACCGCCGGCCATTGTGAACACCTGGGAACCTCAGTTATAAGAGTGGGGAAAATCACATCTCACGCTTTCCTGTGCAAATGACATCTTGATGTGCGTCTGAAATACATCCCTCGCGCTACTCCATAGCCATTGTTTGCTCCTCTCTCCCTCCCTTTCTCTTTTATTTTTGTATCTCTCTCTCTCTGAAATTTCTTGCTTCCAACTAGAGCAGTGTGTTTCTTTTCCTGAGCTCTACTGAAACACAGAGTATGCTGGAGGCATTATTGCTACTCTATTACAAGTTTGCCCTCCTTGAAATTCTCTCTTGGAGAGTAGCATGTGGAAAGAGTTCCATCCTTTGATGTGGCCAGCGCTCACCCATGGAGGAAGGACAACGCAAGAAGTCCTTTTCATACACGGGGAGTGTCTACCAAGGCATTATTTCAAGGCTCTGATTTCAGCATTCTGCTTGTTTTCTCTCATTGTCTTGAGTTTAATGCCATTTCTCTTGCATATGGGAGAGTGTGACCTTCATAGGTGAGAAAGAAGGTGCAGTCTTGCCTGGAGGAAATCTGCTTGTGGCAGAGCTGATTCTTTCTTTGCGTGTGAGAGAAAGGCTGGGAGAAGTTACAGGGAAGTGGCAGTGAAAAACATGTCAGAAATGCTCATCGGGAAATGCTCAGAGGCCTGGCTCCAAGCCAATTAGACTGGAACAAAGATATAGATAACCTAGTTAAGCTAAAGAATCTTTAATTAAGCTACTAGAAAGCCCAGGGTTTTAAAGTTCAAAGGATATGTAGACTTTTATCAAATGATTGTCAGAGAAGGTGACAGGAGGAAGAATTCACAGGAGTGACAGGCATAAATAAAATTCTGAATGAAACCTGCACATAATTAAAGCCAAAAAATAGAATAATAAAGTTTGGTGTAAAGTCCTCTTTGTTTGTATATTGGCTTATCTCTTAACATAGGGGACAATTCCGTCAGTAATTCCCCTTTAAAAGTGCACACAGAATTCATTGATTGAGAATTACATTTGGGTTGGAGAAGTTATAAATAATAACCGTTGTGAATGATAATAGCCCATACTTGATTTGAATTCTTTTGAGAAATCTGCATCCTTTGGAATACCAAGTAAGACTCCAGCTCTGATGCCATCTGAGCCGTGTGTGGGTGGGGAAATCATACTTCAATTTGACTTGGCAGAGCTTGGTAACCTTCTTGCAACTTTTTTACTTTCTTCAGCACAGGAATGGCGCTGGCAATGATGTAACCACCACCTATACTTCTTTGCTCGCCTAAACCTGCCATGGCTGATTCTCTTCATCCTCTCTTACGTTCTCCTCCAGCTCCTGATCTATGTCAGTGACACCCTCTGCCCCATCGTACGTTCCTGCCTCCAGTCCCCTCATGGGGCCATCTCGCTCACTACGGATCTACTTAATGTAACTTCCTGCCCATGTTCCATACTGGCTAGCTATGACCCAGAGTATCGACCATGGTCTCTTCGATGTGTGTCTGAGGACCTGCATCGCAGAGTCCAGACTGTCTTCTCAGCCGCAGCTCCAGCTACTCTTTCAGATGCTTCTATGGTTCGTGTTGAATTATTCCACCATGGGTGCTCCTGCATCACTGACGATTCCCAGCCTCTTCCTTGCCTGGGAAAACCATATAACCTTGCTTCCAGGCAATCTAGCAGTTGGCACTGGGTCAAATTAATATTAAGCTGGAGCAAAGTCTGGATAAGAGCTCATCCACATAACCATGTGGTAGTTAAGCAGACCTTGCTCCCAGGAAGCCACTTAGGGACCATCTGTTGCTACATGAGCACAGCCCTGAGAAGCTGACTTCTCTACCCAACCCACTTCTCATGGCATTGCTCACAACTACAATCGTTACTCTCCCTGGGAGGAGTTCTAATAGATACAATTTCACTATCTTTTAATTGTCAAATGATGTTTTAGCACCCCATGTACCACGGCACCCTTGAACGCTGCCCATCTGATCAGCCCTCTTATCTACAATGACAAATTCCCATGCATCTCTCCAGATTCAATTAACACATCACCTCTGTGAGGATTCCTCTAGGTTGCCCTAATTCTCTAGCAGAATTAATTAATTTAATAGAAAAGTTTTGAAGGCACATGCTTTATGCCAATGCTTAGGATCTCTACTGTGCTTTTCAAATACCTTCTCATTTTGACTTTCCAGTGGCCTTTATTATAGCAATCATCTAATCATGTATTAGATACATGTACATGTTGGTTTTCCTCCTGAGTCTGAACTCACTAAAGGTAAAATCATAAATGTATCTTCAAGAACTTGTTCTGGGGGCTGGGAAGGTGGCTCAGTGGTAGAGCGCTTGCCTTGCATGCCTGAGGCCCTGGGTTCGATTCCTCAGCACCACATAAGCAAAAAAGAAAAAAGTCAGAAGTGGCACTGTGGCTCAATTTGGTAGAGCACTAGCCTTGAGCTGAAGAGCTGAGGGACAGTGCCCAGGCCCAGAGTTCAGGCCCTACAACCGGACCCAAAAAAAAAAAAAAAAGAACTTGTTCTGTCTCAGTATTATGTGTTCTCAGATCTGTGGCTCAAGTGGTCCAAAGCCTGCTTAGCAAACTCCAGTGCCAAAAACCTAACAAATAAAGCAACATACATGTTCTCTAAACATTGGATCATGAGTTATTCAGTTATTGTAAGTAAAGCCTGGGTTTAAATCTCTAGGTAAAAATCCAGAAAGGCACTCTCTACATATACTAAAGAGATTGCCTATCATATGGAGTAACAGAGAAGAACAGAGCACTGGTAATTCATGTTCCCGAAATCAAAGCAAATGGTTAAATTATGCTTGTAAACGTTATATTCGATTGCTAAGTTGCATGAGCAGTAATCTTTTATAATGTAGTAAAGAAAATCCCATTAGCAAAAAAAATATTTTTGGTTCCATCAGTGTAGTTTTTATTTTAAAAAAAACACAAGTTGATTATCTGATAATACCTTCTAAAAGATTTATTCCAATACAAAGATAATTAAGACCAACTAGGGCGGTAAAAAGCCTTCAAATTCAAGATGCGAAGAAATGTCAGAAGGTGTGAAACAATTGTTTTAATTTTTCTCATTTGTAAATTTATTTTATGCCTTCAAGTGCAATATAAATTATTTACCAAATTTAGCTGCAATCACTTACAGGGACAAGGATAAGCAGATTCACACATAAACCTGTACAGCTGCTTTATTTGCACGTAAACTGTGCTAATGTCTAATTAGAAAGGTAACAGTGGAGGTAAATAATGCTTAATGCTGTTAAAAAAAGAAAAACCCACTCCTTCCTTTCTTCTGACTTAAGGAAGAGGTGAGAAGGGTAAAAGTACCAGTAGTAAAAAAAAGAATCAAACTATTCTTATTTGAAAACATTTGCAGAATCCATTGTTTCAAGCCTTGTACAATTATGGAGGACTTGCATCCAGATTCCAATTCTCTTTGTCAGTTATCACCATGTTGCTGCTATATGCTATGTACAATTTTATAATAGACCGTACACTCGCGATGGAAATCCTGACCCCACAGGAATGGATACTGTGCACCTTGGAGGGGTAGGATCATTTCTGTCCCTCTCTCTCAGCTGTTGTCCCACATTTCCTTTGGAACTTCAGTTCTGGCTTTATCCTCTATTATTCTTCAGGACAAGGGCAAAGACAAGTTGGTAGGTCATAGATCAAGTACTGTGGGGGGGGGGGGAGGGAAAGAGAGAAGCATTTTTAAGTGAGCTAGCTGAGCACTCCAGCCTATTGTTGTTTAGTTTTCCTGTCCTATCTCATTTCCACTGATACTTCCTCCATTTCCCAACCCAGGACAGTCAGCAAGTGCCAGTGCCTGAGCCTGCAGGTCCCTGCCCAGCCTCCCTTCACTGTTTGTGCGTGTTTCATAGGCATACAGATGCAGAGGGCTTAGAATAATGGAGAGCTGTCTCTGTGGTGTTGGAGGTAGATCTACCACGGGATAAAAATCCTTCCTGAACACCAAGCTGCCATGTACTTATGCTGCCCCTCCCCTCCAAAAGAAAAGAAAAGAAAAAAATAACCCTGCACAAAGGCCCTACCATCTCTCCATGAAACCTTGGGGATCTCTTGTGATAGCAAAAGCTACTCTGCTGTCTATGTTTTTTAAGTCTTTTACCTGTTCTAAGAAAGCCAATGCAGACGACAAGATGACAGAGTCCAGGCTGTGCTTGGCAATGCAGATTTCTAATCTCAGACAAAGGGACTGAGATGGGGCCTTCACCGCACATCACATATGCCTTGCACACCTGGACCTTGATGAAGATTCTATGTTAAATGAGCCAGTAAAAAATACTAAGAATAACTATTATTGTTATTCACTGTTGTCCTCGGACCTCCACTTGCCAAAGCCGTTCTGTGATGGCTTTGTGTGTCTATGTGTAGACACCTAAGCGCCCACTCCGTGCACCGTCGAGGGTAGTGATGTGGGACAAATCCCGCTGGGTGTTAAGCTCTCTCCTGGTGAATGTCGTTCTCCATATCACCTCAAGTTCAGCAAGCCACCTCTGTACGAGGGTGGCAGGCACTCTGTGGAGCTGGTGTTAAAAGCTAAGTCAATTTATAAGCGTGACCAGGCCTGCGTCTTTAGCTGTGCCTGTGGCTGTAGGCTAGACTGCATTTCAATCAGTTCGAGCTCAGCTGTCTGTTTTATTACACCCTGGCCAGTAACACTTTGGGGATTTTTTTAGTCCCTTCAATGATAAATGTATATCCAGCCATTGCTGTGGGAGCAGCTCACAGTGCAGGTCACCCAAGGACAACACACTGAGCAGGCACGTTCAGAAAAGATCACCCTAGGTGTCGGCAACTGCCTTCACCTTCAGTCTTTTCAGTCTTGGGGATGCCTGTAAAGTTGTTGGGTGTTGTTTTTTTTCCCCAAGTCGTATAAAAGAAACATACCATGTCTCTGAAGAAGAAATACCTAGAGTGTCTAAAACATTTTGAAGCAAGACCGTGGACCAATGTAACTCATCAGATGACAAAGACAAGCTCTTCACTCTGCTTCACGGGGAGGTTCCTGGGACGTACTATATTCCCATACAAATCGATGAAGTCTCTTCACAGATGCCACTTGGAGATTCTTATTTCAATTTGCTGAAAGAAATGACCCGATGTTCACTGAGACACGGAGAAATCCTCTACCATTGTGCTAGCAGAGTGGAGAGAAGAATGACAGAGGTGTCTGGTGTGCAGGCTCAGAACAGAGTCTGAAGTGGCCCTCACATATCTCCCCTCGGAGGCCCATGTGTATTGGGGGGACCCAAGCGACACTGGTGTATCCAAATAATCTCCTCTCTAATAACTCGGAAGGAGGAAATTTTCATCATCTCATCCATCAATGGAATGCTCTTTCTGCTGACCCTAGACCCAGCCCATCTGTGATTAAGCTCCAATTAATTTGTGCAAGAGGCAGATTTTATTTAACTGAAAGAAAGTCTGTGAAAAAAATGTTCATTGTTGGCCTTTACTTATGGCCCTCCCACTGCAGAATTTTTACCTTCAAATACATCATGTTACCAAATAGGAGCAGGGAGCTACAAAAAAATAAGCAAGGAAGTTAAAAGGACAAAGGAATGAGGAAATGGGGAATGAGAAGCACAAAATCTTGGGCCTCACCACTATATAGGAAACAGAACGGAGACCCACCAACCAGCTAGCCATCCAATTCTCACTATTCAACCCGAAGCCACGCTCAGTAAGAAAGATATCTGAAGAGAGTGTAAGGCGGCTGATTTAGGCATATCTACGCCATTTGCTCTCTTTCTCTATCATATTCTCTTCTAATAAATTCTTCTATCACCTTAAAAAATGCATCTGTTCTAACAAGGTTGTTAAGTGTAGGAATAACTTTGGTTTGCTTTTCTCAACTCTTAAGCCAATAACAGCAGGAGCTATTCACCTGAAAACCAGTGTCAGAGCATCAAAAGAGTAAAAGTTTTAACTGTCTAAAACCTTTTTTTTTTTTTTTGGAGTAGTAGGGTTTGAACTCAGGGCTGTGTGATTGCTAGGCAAGTATTCTATCTCTGGGATCATACTTCCAGCCCTCTCCCTTTTCCTCTCTGGTTATTTTTGAAATAGGGTCTTGGTTTTTGTTGTTTGTTGTTGTTGTTGTTGTTTTGTTTCATTTTTTTGCTCAAGCTCACTTGGACAGCAATCCCCCTGTTTATGCTTGAATAGGGACAGGTACACTCAACCGTGCTCAGTTATCGGTGAAGATGATAATTTGTGAATGAAGGAGGTTCCCACACATCCATCCCAGGGGACCAAGCAGAGGCAGGCAGGCACAGGAGAAAGATTATTATAAGGTTTATTAGAGGAGCCATGTTTCCCCCAAGAGGGAGCACGTGGCCTTCATCCCCATCCAGGTAGCAGGAGGGTCTGAGGGGTAGGAAGTGAAGTAGGTAGATGGGAGTCCAGGTGGGTCTGAGTGGAGAGAGGGAGGGGCCAGCTGTATGGAGGGAACTCCAGGATGGGAGGGGGGGCCAGGTCTGGGTGGAGCTGAGGATAATACTAACAGTGAACATTTTTTGCCTGGCTGGCCTTGAAATAAGATTCTCCTGATCTCTGCCTCCTGAGTAGCCAGGATTACAGGCATGAGCCACTAGCTCCCCTTTTGTTTTCTTCTTAAACTAGCTTGTGATGTGCATATATTTTTCCTGTTCTTCTAATTTGGGGAGAACATTTTCCATACAGCCATCTATTGGAAGATTGTTTGTGAGATCACCTAGTTCCATGGAAGCAGATTTGTCTTAATCAAACTTGGGTAAAGATCAGCCTCTTCAGAGAAGGAAGACATTTTAATTTCCTAATATAAAATTCCCAATTGAGAGGAAGGCCCTATTCGAATCAATATTCATTTATTGTTACATTTTTTCGAACAATAAACACTAAGAGGAGGCATTGGATGTTGACAGATCAGAGTTCAGAGTGAGTGTATGGATTTCTAGAAATGTTATAGATCTCTAGCTGTGTATTAGTGTTTCCCTTTCATGACTGTTTTTTGTTTTTATTTTTTTTTTCACTTTGGTTGGGAACCTGGCAGTAGTTTAAACAATCAGGAAAAAAAAAAACCTTTAGAGAATATTTTAGTGTGAAAAAGCAAGTGGTTCTATGACCGCTTCTCCTTTCTTGGGGCGTGGCAGTAACAGTCCTTTCTTTTGTTCTTTTGTTGTTGTTGTTTTGAGGTCTTATTTGTTTAATAGTTAAATGCTCCATAACATAGAGATTATAGTTCTTGCCCAGAGAAATGTGTGTATGTCATTTGCACATATAGCCATATTATTTTAAAATATCTTCTGTTGTAAATTCAGCTGAAAGAAAAAGGTGGAGCTACTGTCTTCAATGTATGATGGCAGCTCTGGAAATGCTTTACCACTCCATTTTGGAGGATAAGATACCCCTAAAATGATTATTTTTGGGGGTGGGAAATAAGGCATGCAGAGGCTAACTTATAGTAGACATGGGTTTATTGTCCTATTCGTTCCATTATTCTTTCCTTAGGAAATTACTCTCTTCCTTAGCTAGCTTTAGTCATGGGGGAAAATTAAAGATCTAACTAATTTGTTCCATCTATTAGCAATTAGTATACCACAACTGTCAAGGACATGAGCTTCACTGGTGCAGAGTTTTCAACGGGAATACTTACAGAGCTGGATCTGCTAGTACTTATGCTGTTCACAGAGCAGATGCAGGTCAGAGCCACGCAGAGTTTGCCTTCTGTTGAAGCTACTTGTAAACGCACCTCTAAAGGATTTCTGGTTTTGTTTTTTGCCTTTTCTTTATCTTCCCTTATCTGCCCTTAATCATCCTTGCCTGGGGCTTTTTTTTTTTTTTTTTTTTTTTGCTAGTCTTCTAAAAGGAACCAATTTTACTTCTGTGGGTACAGTTCCACTGAATTGCATCTATTTTATTAATTTTTAAACTTAACTTTATATTTTCTCTTTTCTATTTTCTTCCTCCCTCTCTCCCTTATTTCCTTCTTTCTTTCCTTCCTTCCTTCCTCCCTTCCTTCCTTCCTTCCTTCCTTCCTTCTTCCTTCCTTCCTTCCTTCCTTCCTTCCTTCCTTCCTTCCTTCCTTCTTTCCTTCCTGCCTGCCTGCCTGCCTGCCTGCCTTCCTTTCTTCTTTTATCTACCGGTGCTGGGATTTGAACTCAGGGCCTTGTGATCTCACTTTGCATTTTTGCTCAAGGTTGGAAATTGATCTGCACTCTCCTGGTTTTTTGGTGATGAACTGGAAATCAGAGTCTCACAGACTTCCCTGGCTGGCTTTGAACTGCGATTCTCAGATCTCAGCCTCCTAAGAAACAAGGATTACAAGCATGAGCCACCAGCACCAAGCTTCTTTGTTTTCTTTAGCTATTTTCTTGTTTCATTTTCTAACTTCTTGAGTGAGCTGATTAGTTCCATTAATGTTCATCCTATCCAATAGATACATTCGGAGATTGTCCATTTTCTTCTAAGAAATGGTTGGCCTAATTTCACAAGTTTTGGTGGCTAACATTTAAAAATTTTTGTTTTATGAGTTATTGGGAAGGACCTGCTTTATGATTTCGTCATTTTGATTTCTGACTTTGTTTTTTGGTCAGAGAACATAGTCCCTATGATGCTGATTTTTTGGTGTTTGAAGGTCCAGTTTTGGCACGGGGAGTGGGATGTCTCATCTGTTTCATATATTTGGCAGCACAGCCTCTAACTATAGTCCACCAGGTTCCACGTATAATCGGTGGACTGGCATGTCCCTCGTTTTTGTTTCAGTTCTACAGGTTCATTTAGTTTATGCCTTACCAACTAAGACATTCAAGATGCATATTAAAAGATCTCAGTATGATTCGATCGCATTTTCACTTTATAGAATTTGAAGCTTGCTCTGCACAAGTGTAAAATTGCTATGTTTTACACAAGAGTTAGTTTTCTTACCCCAGGATAACCATCATTATTTTTAATAATGTTCCTGTCTTATAGTTATATATTTTGTTGTAGTTATATTCTGTGTTGGTACTAATATTGCTACTCTACTTTTCTTCTCATTAGTGTTTTCCTTTTAACTATGTTATACCTTTCTTTATTCTCTGTCCTTGTAATTATGTTTTAGAAGTAGTGCTTATAAATAACATATACGTGACTTGCTGTAAGAATGTGTGGGTTCCACATAATGTTTTGTCTATTCACCTTTAATTTGATCACTACTACAGTAAGAGATATAGGTGACAAAAGGAATGAATTTTGTGGCAATGTAAAGCAGCATAATAAAAAAAACAATCAGGAGAAAAGAGAGGAAGGAGGTAAATGCAAACTAAATTTGGTGATGGTTCCTAAGACCCATCCAAACAGTCATGGGACACAGCTGCCATCATGGTAATAAGCCTAGGAAGGCTCAGATTTTTAGTATAATTTAAGACTAAAAGGAACAAGGAATCCCAAGGAAAATAGTCAAGTGCAGGTTAGGGTAAAGAAGGTACAATGTGAGCCTATAATACCTTGCTCTCCTAGAACATTTTTAAGATTAATAGAGACTGTTAAAAGGACGTGAGTCAACTTGGAGAGGTTCTTTAATGGCCTGAACCGTGTCAATAAGAACATTGAGAAGAATAATGACTGCAATCAGTTGACCCACTTGGCATCTATGATGCCCATGTGTTTATGATGACACTAAAAGTTTCAAAGAAGCAGATAACAAAATTTAAATCCATGTGTTACCATTCCTAAGACAATTTCTTGTTTCGAAATCATGTTAAATAGAAGGCTCTAAGCACATGTTTGGCCTTTCAAGCAAGAACTCTTTTTCAGAATAACCAAACAAACTCTATTAGTGAAGCTGAAAGAACTACTATTTTTAAAAGAATGTCTGATATTTTAGAAGAAATCTTAGAATGAGGCAATCATCATTTTATAATCTAGAATAAACTTTCAAATTCAGGAGAAGGTTGTCAGTTGTCAGTAACATCAAAGGGAATGAACAGATTTTGATATAGGAAGCACCACAGAAACACCAGGAAAATGTACCTTACAATACGGAAATGCTGTTCATTATCACCAGGTTTGCAAAACGCTCCATTTGCAGGAAGAAACTTAATGTGCTTTCTCACATGACAAAAATAAAATGCAAGACATTGTCAGAGATATAATCTATGCAGAAAATAATGCTTACTGTGAATTCATTGTTTCTTTATCTAGCCTTCAGTTATAGCAGATATTCAGAAAAAAGAGCACCAATACCCAGACTGTTGCAATAAACAAATCTGTGGCCTTCTTCAAAAAGTCAATACCAAGGAAAATGGGCTAATTGTGGACTGAAATAGAATAAAACACAACCAGACATCAAGGAAAATTTGCACATTGCATCCTATGTAAGGAATAAAAATCACCACAAGAACTCATCTTTATAAAGAAATTTTCCAATATATAATGAGGACTAAATGATGTGATAAAATTATTATCATATGTAATTTGGACAAGTAGAGAAATGCTCCCATTTTTAAGATGACATCTGAAAAAATCAAATTTAAAAAACTGTAACTGTAGCTGTGTAAATGAATGTAGTAAATCCATCATATCATTTTTCTGCGTTATCAATATTTTCTGTTATAGATATGACTCTTGATTCTTTCAGGGGAAAATAGTTTTCTATAAAGATATATAAGCACATATATTTAATTCCTTGGTATTTATTGTTCACACCTGAAAATTTAATTTGAACAATAAAATGAGTTAAATAAATATAATACAATTTAAAGTTAATCAGCTTCTCTGTGCTCTTCACAAATAATGAAAGACCATGGAGAAAGCATTAATTCAAATCCTAATTTGTGCATCTTACATATTATTGTGGCTCTATATTTTACTGCAGCCTTGAAATCAGGGCCAACTAATCCTTTATTGTTGCCCTCACCACCATCATCATTACCCTATTTAGATTCCCCAGTGTTAACATTTGCCAACTTAACCATTGTCATACTTTCTTTCTGAATTTGCCAGTCTTCTTGTCGTGCTCTGATACTTCTTTTAGTAAGTGGTAAGTCTGCCCGGTCTTTTTGTCTGAACATGTCTTTAACTCACACATAAGCCTGTTTAGCTGGGTATGGAAATCTAGTTGAAGGTTATTTCCCAAAACTCTTTGAAATCTTACTTCTTTATATCCTACTTGCTTGTATTATAGTGGCATAGCGTGAAGACAAGATAATTATTACTAATTTGTAGGCTTTTTGGTTTTGTTTGGTTTGGGGGTTCTGCTTTTGTTGTTGTTGTTGTTGATGAACTCATTTTTGTTTTCCTGCTAGGATTTCATCCTTGAGTCAGAAGGTTTGTATTTTTCATTAGTTCTGAGAAATATTGGAAGTAGGCTCTCCCCTTCCTAATGAATTGTTCCTTCTGCATTTCCTATTCACTATGCTAAACTTGCCATTCTGCCATGTGTTGCTTAATTCTCTTTGACATTTCCATCTTTTCATCTTTGAGGTGAACAGTGAACCATCCCTTCAAATATATTTATCCTTTACAAATCCTATATTCAACTGTCTACTAGAGTTTTTTATCTCAAAGACAATTTTTAATTTTATTAAAAGCTATGTTCCCTTCTCTAACAATTCTAGTATCTTGATACACACTATTCCTATTTATTTTATATTTCATGTTGTAATCCTATTAGCTCAAATTCCTAAGGTTGATATGCTTGGTTATTTTATATGATATCTTTTAAACTTATTTATTTGATTTTGAATTTTGAAATATTGTGTTATGAGTTCAGTATTTGCAAGATGGGACCTTTTTCCAAAGAAATCTCTTGCACCTGAATTATTATTTTTTTATTGTGAAAATACTGTACAGAGGGGTTACAATTACATGGGCAAGATAATGAGTACATTTCTTATGAAGCACTGTAGCCTCTTCCTTTGTTTCCCCTTCCCATCCCTTCCCATCCTCCCCCACCCCCCCCCCCCCCCGCCCGACCCAATCCTCCCCTCATTGTTGCAATGGGTCCACCTGTATCCCTATTTAAACAATTTGTTTTTCCCCTTCCCCTCCACAAATTATACCAACATCAAATACAGTGAAAGCAGGGGTTATACTGTGGGGGAGGGACATACAAAGCAACAAAGAAATAATCTTATAAATATGTTAGAAACAATCGCATGAAAGTAAAAAAACATTTGAATACATATCTTAGGGTTCATTTCCCTAACATCAACTTATCTGACCTTTTCTGCTTCACTCAGACATATACTAGATATTTGCATGTGAATTATTAAAGTATATCTTTAGTGATAATTATATTCCTCTTCTAGGAGCCTGAGGCTCTCTCTAGCCTTCAACCATTGCATGTTACTCTCTCAGCTTAGATTTTCCAGGCAATTTAGAGAATATGAATTTAGTTGCTAGACCAATGTGAGTTCGTGTTTGCACTTACCAATTCCCTGAATTAAAACTGAGACACACAACCCCTCTGTATAGTATCTTTACAATAAATATATATATTAAGAAAAAAAACTGAGACACGGTCATCTTTTCCATCTTCCCAATAACTCTTCTGGGGTTGCCCTTCATAAAGCTCTCAGCTCTACCTCTGTTCCCTGCTGAACCCCAGTTTCTCTTATCCCTCTGGGATTTTTGTGATAGTCAATGGTACAGTTGCAGCTCAAAGAGATGATTTTCATTTTCCTCTCCCTTTGGGCCTCCTCTACTGTATTCCCCTCTGGTTCAACTCTGTATTTTCAGAGAAATTTCATCCTATTTCATCCTGCACTTCTGCACATGGGTTTCAGAGTTATCAAGTCTGCCATATTGCCCAAAATGCAAGCCTCCTTTTTTTGGTTGTTGTTTTATTTTACTTTTAAACCTGTATGATAAATTTCCTCACTGTCCTTGAATATTTTTTACTCATATTCCAGCAGAAATAAAAATTAATTTATGCATACTACCATTGAATCTTCTTTCATGAACGTCTCTGAAGGTAAGTTATGGCCCTCAGGAGTTCCCGGTATACAAACCTTCAAAATCTGCTACTATCAATTCATTGACCTACATTTGGGCCATAAATCTATCCCTGAAAAGGGAAATTAAGCAAAGGAAGAACTTATTTGAAATGTTCCAAGCTTTTATATATTAATCTTTATTATTGTCAGACTTAATGTGTTTTATATTGCTGCATGTTTTATGCCTTGGGAATTGCTCTTTATTTACCCATTTCTTGGCCATCTTTTTCTGTGCCTGTATTTCATCCTACCCTCTGGAAGTGAAGCCTCCTCTTTCTTTTAAGTCAATAACCTAAGGGAGGTCTTTTCCTCTCCGGATTCCGTGAGTGTACCTGTGCCCCGACTACCTACCACAGCTTTAGCCACTCTTCCCAATCCATTGCTACTGGACTCACCACCTCAGATCTGGTATTTTTGTCTTTTACAGCACAGATTGTACCTCATGGCCATCACAATATGTTCAAATCCTCTGACTTCTTTCTATAGAATAGTATGTGCCTCTTCTGGTTTTACTTTATGGTCCCTATAAATTCTTTCTGGAGATAAATAGTCCCCTGATACTTGAGTTCTTGATGTCCTGGCTCTTTTCTCCTCTCTCTCTGGCTTGTTTGTATGCTGTGTGCATGGTTAGCACTTGCTAGGCTAAGCTTCCAGAATTCTAAATCAAAGTTTTCCATCAATTACAGCCTCCCATTCTCTCTCCCTCTCCCTCTCTCCCTTTCTCCCTTTCTCCCTCCCCCCCCCCCTTTCCTTTCAAATTCAGGCTTACTGCATGACCTAACACAATGGATTATTTCAAATTCCAAAATAAAATAAATAAAATGCTTTATGATTGCTATGTTTAGAAAGCTATTTCTAATTCCAGTGCATACCACCATTCTAGGGTCAACTGGAAAAATACAAAATACATGTAATCAGTCATCTCTTCTTCCCACCAGCCCTTAAATTAATACTCTTAAGTATTATTTCTTCTCATTTCCATTATGTGTGCAAAATACTTTATTATCTTTTGATTTTATCAGATAAGCAGAGAGTAGGATAAAAACAGATTCCAAAGTTGAACCAGAGAAGTAGTTGTGAGGGCCTTAGCAGGAGGAGATCCAGAAGATAAGTCGATTAATATGCATAAATTGCAATTAAATTTTTGACAGGCACCATGGTACCAAAGGCAGAGTTTTTCAAATCATCAAATGGGAGAAGAACAGAATGAGAGAAAGGAGAATGATTCACTGTGTGTGTACGTGTGTGTGTGTGTGTGTGTGTGTGTGTATGTAAGTAAACAAGCCCACCCTAGGTGACAAAAACATTTTCAGAAGTTGAAGGCACAGATAGTCTTATTTTGGTTGAGAAAACTTGAAGATTTGACATCCATTGTTGAACCTCTTTTTTAATCTGTGTATTTGACAGTGATAAAGAAGGATGTTGGGTAAATGTGGGGGGGGGGAGTTGTGTTTTTGTTTTTTATTTTGGGGTTTTTTTGTATGTGCCAGTTCTGGGGCTCAAACTCAGGGCCTGGGTGCTATCCCTGAGCTGCTTTGGCTCAAGGTTAGCACTCTACCACTTTGAGCCATGGTGCCACTTAGAGATTAGAGTCTCACAGACTTTCCTGCCCCTCCAGGCTTCAAACCTCCATTCTCAGATCTCAGCCTCCTGATTAGGTAGGATTAGAGGTGTGAGCCACCAACAAACAACCTGGGCTGTTGGGTAACTATCTTAAATGACTGCTGTGGCAATGAAGTTGATTATTATTTTTAAGAAAGCTCTTGTTATGGCATTCAGAGTTGTTCATAGTCCATTGGACAAAAAAATTCTTCATTGTTTTCTCAAGTAGGTCTTCTCCTGTGTGTTTTATTTCAAGGCCCCTGTGGAGGCTTCTGCCCACAGCACACTTACAAGACCTCTTGGAGGGCTGCCTGTGAACACTCTGTCCCCTTCTGCTGAGCTGGAGTGTGTCCCTACATGCCGAATCCACTAGATGGCAATAGTGTTCACATTTTTCCTTCCTCCCCCGCCCTCCCTCCCCCCCACCACCCTTTTTATTTTTAAAAGAAGTTAATTTTGTGACTGTCACTGCATTCTTTTCTTTTTCCTAAGACAACAGTAAAGATTTTTCCTTTCTTGAGATATTTCTTCATATGATTAACAATGATTAATTTGGTATCTCTGGGAAGACTAAAACTGACTGGAAATGACCTGCCTGTTTTTTTTAACATTTGTGTCTTGTAAGTTGATCCCCTCAATCCTCACACATGTATTTTCTGTCTTCTGCTATGAGATTCCACTCAAGAAGCTGCACTGGCCAACCCCATTGAAATGTACCTTTCAATATCTAAAATAAAATGCAAAACCCAGCTCTCCAATTGCATTAGCCACATCCACATTTCATGAACACACAATCCTCTCTGGCCAATGCCCAATCACCCAAAGAAGACACACAAATGTCACATGTCCACAGAAAGTTTTATTAGACAGCTCTAAATTATAATGATTCAAGGCCCTCAAAATGTATCAAGGGTCTGATGGAAGTGAAGTAATAGTTTCCCATTGTTGATGTCTTGACTGGAGAGAACAGCAGGGTTAAGTTAAAACGGACTCTCTCACACTCTTCTGATAGAGTATAATTTGGGAATAATGCAGCATCCTTTTTACTTTTGTTTTATTTTATTGTAAAGGTGATGTACAGAGTGGTTACAGTTACACAAGTAATGAAAACATTTCTGGTCAAAGAGTGTTACCCCCTCCCTCGACTTCTCCCACTTTCCCTCCCCCTGACCCCGACTCCTCTCTACCAAGTTGTAAAGTTCATTTCCAGCATAGTGTCTTGTGAGTATCACTGTGGCATTGGTTCCCCCTTTGTCCTTTGTCTCACCATTTTGTTATTCCCCTTCCCTTCCCCAAATCAGATAAACATATCTACAAGGCACGGGTACCAAAATCCAAAACAGTGACAGCAGGGGATAAACCAAAGGGAAAAACAAACATGAATGAAAAAAGAAATCACTTCATACAGTATATTAAAAAATAACTTTACATATATATATATGTTGTTATTGTAAAAATGCTGCACAGAGGCGTTAGTTACATGAGTAAGGAAAAAGAACCTTTTTGTTTCCATATCTTAGAGTTCATTTCGATTAGCATCATCTTCTAGGGTCATATGTGCATAGCTATCGAGCTATTGTGATCGTCTGCTGGGACTATCTTAGACATACACTAATCATTAGAAGGGAGGGAAACCATGGAGCCTATGTTTCTTTGGATCTGGCTTACTTCACTTAATATGATTTTTTTCCAAGTCTTTCCATTTCCTTACGAATGGGATAATGTCATTCTTTCTGAAGGAAGCATAGAATTCCATTGCGTATATATACCATTGTGTGTATATTCCATTGTGTACATTTATCTACTGAGGGACATCCTTTAAAATACATGCAGACCATGAGACAAACCACAAACCCAGGATGTTTAGGAAACATCTTATTTAATTTTTTTTATATTTTTAAACTCCATCAGCAAGATAGTGGCATTCAAATACAAAAAACAAGATAGTGCAGCTGGAAGGAACCTGGAAATTCTTGACTCAGCCTCCCTGGGTGACCCATTAGGACTCAAGTCCATTGAATGCAGCAAGCCTGTGTTCGGGAAACCAAAAACAAATTCTATTTGGGGTGATCTTGGTTGAACTTGTGTGATGAGTTTTCCAGGGTTCATTCCACTGAAGATGAAGGATTAGGAAAGGGTATGTGCCAGTTTACTTTCAGTTCTGCATTTCTCTCTTGTATCACAGTCAGTGTCAAGAATCAAAGGGATTTCAAAGTCACAAGATAAAAACAGTACATCTACCTTGAGTATTAATTTTACTCAAAGATTTGAGAAGGAAAAGTTAAGTCGTTGACTGGTAAGTGATTTAAAGTTATCTTTTCATCTCTAAAAAAATGCAGTCGTGTTATAGAGAAGATAAAACATGAAACTACAAAGAAATATTATGCCTGCAGAGGGCTGTTTGAGATACACTCCCGAACCCTTCAAGAGCTCTCATTCATTCTTCCTGCCTTTAGGGACAGTTTTTGTTGTGGTTTTTTTTTTTTTTTTTTTTGGTTTTGTTTTTTGCTTTTTGTTTTTTTTTTAACATTTGAGAAATACTTCAATAGGCAATAACAGCACAGGAGTGTAAAGTATTCCAATGACAGGTTTGGAAACTCAGCCATGGTTTGAGAAGTTCTATGTGTTCGGAAATTTTATTTCATTAAATCCATAACCAAATTAAAATTTGTTTATAATGAAATAGAAAATAAAGCTGTAGCCCAATACCAATGATCATGATGAGGAGGGTGTATTATAAGACTGCCCTAAGAAATTGCTAGGTTTCATATTTAAAATATATTTCTGGAAGTTAAGTTAAAAGAAAACAGAGTAATAACAATTTCCTTTTATAATAAATGAAGGATATAATTGTAAATGGAAAATAGACAAATATATCCAAACTCTGACAAATCATGAAACCAAATTTTGGTGTGTGTGTGTGTGTGTGTGTGTGTGTGTGTGTGTGTGTGTGTGTGTGTGTGTGTGTGTGTGTGTGTGTGTGCGCGCGTGCGTGTGTTTAACAAGGAACATTAGGACTATATAATAAGCATGAAGGTCAATAGCAATTTTTGAAGAGATAGAGAAGTACTCCTCCTAAGTTGACCCTAGAGGAAAGTAAAAATTCAGTTGCTGTATTGGAAACTTGTCAAACTCCTTGAACACTAAATAATGCCTTCCTACATGCAGTGTTTATACAGCATTTGAGTGACTTGACAGAAGGGAACGTGGCACTATAGAATAGGAAGAAATGAACATCTCCAGTCATCATTTCTTTAAAAATAAAAGTGACAAGTGCTTTGTTTTTTATTTGGCACACTGAGATGCCACCAATACCAAGATAAACTCATGGTGTAATGAAAGGAATGAGATTAGAAATGCCTTTAACTATTAGTTGCTTGAAACAAAGATATTACAGAAGAAAGCCTCTCCAAGATGGCTAACATTCCTGAAAAGAAACTATCAATAAGTATTATTTAGCCAAAATCCTGCTGTAAACTGAGATGGGAAATGATAGTTAATATCTATCTTAGATTTATGAAGTGGTGATAATTATTATTAAAAGTAGACCACTTCTTCTTTGATTTTTTATTATGTTAAAAACCATTAAATTTAAATATGGAATATTTAAATATTTTAAGTGTACAATTCGGTGATGTCAAGTAGATTTTTCTTTTTGTGCAACAGATCTCTAGAATGCTTTCATGCTTCAAATGAAACCAGAACGATTAAACTATGGCCCTCCTCTCTTCCTCTAGTCTTTTAAACCAGCCTTCTACTTTCCATTTCTTGCATTTGATTTTTTTCTATAAATCTTAAACTAATATAGAAAGTTTATTCTTTTGATTTTTTTTTTTTTTGGTCGGTCGTGGGGCTTGAACTCTGGGCTTGGGCGCTGTCCCTGCACTCTTCAGCTCAAGGCGAGTGCTCTACCATTTGAGCCACAGCGCCACTTCCTCTTGCATTTGATTTTATCCATGTAGCATGAGACAAGATTTGCTTCTTGTTTGAGTAATATCCCACTGTAGTAATTACCACTATGGAGTATACCACATTATCCATTCCTCAATCAGTGACCTCTAGGATTACTTTCACTTCTTGGCTAATGATGGTACAAGGAATTCAGATATGCAACTATCTCTTAGACACCCTGCTTTTGGTATTTGCTATGTCATATGGTAAGTCTATTTTTAATTTTTGGAAGAACATCCATACTGTTTTCCGTAATGGCAACATTATATACACTCCCACCCACAGAACATGGAGCTTCAATTTTTCTACATCCCTGCCCGCATTACAAAATGCAGCTTCAATGGTGGCCATTCTGTGGATAAGGGTCACTCCTATGAGGCTCTGTCAACTCCACCAGACAGGCCTTTTGAAAGAATAGTGCACAGCAAGCAATGCAAGATGGAGGTTGCTTGGATGATTTAAAATATGGGCTAGTAACTGAGTCCATTTGCATTTCACTAATTGAGCTGTGGGAATTAGTTGGACGGTGTTACCTCTGATGCTAATAGATGGAGTCTTCGAGATGGTACGAGATGGGGAATCTTTGTCAATGTGGCAGCAGTGTGTACTGTGAGAAGAGCATGGTTTTCCTGGTCCACCATCAAAGTGTAGGCCCACTTCTGATGGTGGCTTTTACATTTGTGAATTAGAGGTAGCAATATCTACCACTCTGTTCGTTGTGAGTGTGAGGATTAAATAAAAGTCTGTGTAAACAATGGAATTCTATGCCTCCATCAGAAAGAATGACATTGCCCCATTTGTTAGGAAATGGAAAAACTTGGAAAAAATTATATTAAGTGAAGTAAGCCAGGCCCAAAGAAACGTAGGTCCCATGGTTTCCCTTATTTGTAATATCTAGTATATGTATGAGTCAAGCGGAAAAGGTCAGATAATGTGATGTCAGGAAAATGAACCCTTAGATGTGTATTTTAATGTTTTTTTCTTTCATGCATGTGTTTCTAACACATTTATAAGATTATCTCTTTGTTGCTTTGTATGTCGCTCCCCCATAGTATAACCCTTGCTTTCACTATATTTGATGTCAGTATAACTTGTGGAGGAGATGGGGAAAAACCAGTTGTTTAAGGATACAGGTGGACCTGTTGCAACAATGAGAAGTACAAGTTGTCATGTCCAAAACGAACTTTACAATGTTGGTGGGGGGGGGGGGGGCTGGGGGGAGGGAGGAAGGAGAAGGATTGGGATTAGGGGGGGAGGGGGGAGGCTGGGAAGGGATGTGAAGGATAAACAAAGGAGGAGGCTGCAATGCTTGGTAAGAAATGTACACATTATCCTGCCCATGTAACTGTAACTCCTCTGTACAGTATGTTCACAAATAAAATAAAATTAAATTAAAAAAAAAAAAAAAAAAAAAGTCT
This sequence comes from Dipodomys spectabilis, assembly GCF_019054845.1. NCBI lineage: Eukaryota > Metazoa > Chordata > Mammalia > Rodentia > Heteromyidae > Dipodomys > Dipodomys spectabilis. Next base: position 2,266,588 of record NW_024870979.1, read on the forward strand.
GTGTAAAGAACGTGGTAGGTAATATGTTCTCAACAAATGTTAGCTTCTTTTCCCTTAATCCACAAATCCATTTCTCTCACAAGTTAATATAGTGAGAGATCAAGACTTGAATATTTAATACAAGTCAGATATAAAGTTTCAGAAGACATTCCTCAGACACTCTAATTTTAGGACATTTTTTTTAGAGTCATCTATATTAGGCGTTCAACTTGAAGCTCCCCTGCCCAAAGAGGAGTCTTCAAATTAAAACAAGATTTCAGTAATGCTTCCTGAATCGCCTCAGTCTTCAGTTTTAACATCAGATGTTAAATCAAAAATGCTGTGTGAACTATTTTGGAGTCTTAAGTATCTACACCTGGGAATCTACAGCGACGAATCAAGGTGGACTAACACAATGATCTTAGCTATTCACTGGTCCATTCTATCTAAGAACTGCCATCTACTTTCAGCAGAGCTGCCAAAAGATCGCCTAAAACAAGCTAAGTCATACCACATCTCTGATCAAATCCTTCCAATGGCTTCCTGCTAGAATATTCTACTACAGGATACAGGTTTCTCTTGTTCACTGCTATAAAAGCAGAGTATAGGACAGTACCCAGCAGAGAACAGGCCCTTAATAACTAGGTAGTGGGAAAGCACACAAATGAGCAAAGAAGAAACACAAGTAAAAGATTTGAAATAACTTCTATAATATTCCTAGGTTCTGCCCAAATGCTGTCTTACACATTTTTCTAGGTCTTGCTTAACTTCTCACCAAGGTGTCTAATGAAGCCAGGAGACCACTCAATCCTTGATGATGAAAATTTTCACTTCTTCCTGGACACTTGGATCTTAAATCAGTGCATGTTTCTCACTCGAAAGGCTGCTGGACTTGTATACTGTAAACTTTGCTGAACTCCTTCCCTAGAGGAAAGATATTACTCTAGGTCAGCCTCCAAATTGATGTACAAATTTGGGCATCCATGTTGAGAGGTGAGCAAGCCCAAGATATAATTAATACTTCATACTCCATCTGTACTGCTTCTCCAAGAGCTGGAGACCAGCAAGGGTGTGTTAAATAATTAAGTCTCAGTAATAACTTGCTCTTTCTAATGCAGATACAGTTATTTCAAGACTCATCCTGGGGGTTACACTTACTTGTATGGATGTGTAGTTTTGAATTTGATCAATAATGTCTCTCTTTGGATATCATTGCAAGGATAACGTCCTACAAGGAAACAATTTTCCCAAACCAGGTAATCTAGCAATACAATTATTTCTGTTCTTGACAATCAGGTTTTCTAAAACTACTTTATCAACTAAAGGTTTTCTCAAGCATATAATACTTAACTAGCTCTCTGTTTGCTTACAAAACTAAACATTTACCTGTCTTCCGACTCTGAGAGAGGAGAGAGAAGGAGAGAGAGAAAGAAGGGAACATCTGACAGGCAAAAAGACAGAGAAAAGAAGAGAGACGGAGAGAGACTGAGCACACAAACTCAGAATTGGCTTATGAAATAGATTTAGTAGTCAGAAATTTGAAATAAATTCACACAGATAACATTCAGGTAATTTCAAATGTTGTAATTGATAGTAACAGGTACCATTGAACTCTTGGTGCATGTATTGGAATGATTCAGTGTCTTTTCTTTGGATTTCTTGTCAAATTAGTCTCTATAAAAACAAGTAAGAAAATGGGAAAGATTTTTTGATATAAAGATCAACAAGTGAAACGGAAAGAAATGGAGCCTTGAAAGTACACGTATCTCAGCTGAAGGTATAGTTAAGAATGCACATTTTCCTGCATCAGGCCTGGATTGGGGTTGGAATTGAACACCTGTAGCATCTGCACCTAGGGTGGGTGATGTGATTGCAGCTGGCCCACTACCCACACTTGAGCAACAGTGTTTTAAATGGAGCTGACACAGCAGGCCTGGTTCCAACAGGTTGAGACAGAAGTCTTCCACACAGTTCATGTGAAAGTGGTTGTAGAAAGTCCCCAAACCCTTCTTAGCTTATGGTTTGCTTACTAACATAGCCCATTGCATTATGAGCCAGAATCATGATTTTATTCCTGTGTTATAAGGCACCCTCCCACCAGCTCACAAGTGTGCATTGGTGGTGCGGAGTCAAAGAGCACAGGATGAGTTTTGCCTTAAGCCCTTTCCACAATTAGACAAAGAGCAAAGAGAAGAATACACAGAACTGCTGGGTAAATCTCAGTGCTCCCAGTGATCAGCTCCCAGTTCATGGGGACAGGATTTGTGCCTTCTGCCTGGAGCTCTAGGAAGAGCCAGCAAGTGGTCAGGCCCTGGGAAGACCTGCAGGAGCTCTCTGCACCAGGAGGCCCCTCCGCCTGGTGCTCTCTTGCCTTCCACCCAGGGCCCAGAAGCACACTGGGCCATGGTGATCATTGCTGGCTCTCCCCAGGCCACATTCTGCCTCAGAAGCACAGCATTGAACAACAGGGAACCAAAGAAAGGAGTCCATTATGTGGAAGAGCCCCACCTGGTGGAAATAACAAATGAAAAGTTCTTTGCCTTGCTGAAAATTCCGGGCATGAATAAAATTTATTTAATTTCGAGCTTTCCCCACCATGCTGTCTTGGTATGCCCTGTTGTGCTACATCAAAAGAAACAAAGCAAATTCAAACCATTATTCTTCCTACTGCAGACGTCAGCTGGAGTGAATGTGAAGGAATAGAGAAACAACAAATTCACCCACCTGCAAGGTAGAGAGGACCCACTGACCTTTGCATTTGGCGGCCTGCCCTTAACTTTGTTTAAATAACAAAACGTAAATTATGTTTTAGACAAAACTAATTTAATTCTGAAATAATAACTTAAATACTTAGCTGGGGGAAAAAAGACTCCTTCTTCAATCAGTAATTGTTGAGTTCATTAGGACTTGCTTAAATATTGAAGAATACATCCTGTGAACAGGTAAACACTTCGCAAAATCCTGTTAGAATAAAAGGGAAAGAGGAAATTGAGGGATTAAGGGAGGTAGTTGTGGGCCTAAGTAAAATGAAAAGCAGACACCTTATCTTAAAAACAATACTGCCTGTTGTTTTGATTTCTTTGCGTTATTAGTTGCATCCTCTAAAACACATCCTGAGGAAATAATGCTTATAGAAAACTCTTTCTAAGCCATTTATTATATCCATTTTTGCTGTGCATGTCTATGCTCAGCCAGAGCTGGAGCAGTAAATACAAAAGGAAACATGGCAGGAAAGGAAACATGGCTGGAAAAAGTTCTGTTCCATCCAATGTACTCATTCCTTGCCTCTTCAAACAAGCAATACCAGAATCATCGCTCTGTGTTGTATCCCAATAGCTTTCTTCAGTGGAAAAATAAACAATGATTCTGTAAACTTCCTGGCACTACACAGCCAACCATTCAGAGACAAAGATTTCCAGATCTCATGGGTGGAGATGTAGGTCTCTGTCTGTTCCTTAAGCATATCTCCCAAGAGTTCTGGACTTACCACAGGGACCTGTGTTCATTCAACATTTTATGTTTGGTAATTGGTGCAGTTAGTAGGAAAATCTGAGCATTTGACAGAGACATGCCATCTCTTTTGAAGTGTTTACTTTATTCAGTTAGTATGCTAGTATGTTATATAAATAACTCTCAAGAATGATTCTGTTAAATTGTTATGAGGAAAAGATAACTAATTATCACCTTTATATTGTATTAGATGTTTAAAGTTGCTAAAACAAAACACCATTTCTGGGTAGTTTATAAACAGCAGAATTTTTCCCTCATGTTTATGGAAGCTGGAAATCTACGATCAAAGCAAAACTAGAATCTGGTGAGACTGCTTACTGGCTTCTAAATCGTGCCTTCTTGTATCCTTACACAGTAGACAGAGCAGTGCGTCTCTCAGTACTCTATTTTAGACTTTCATCCTAGCTCTATGTCCATGACCCACTCATTTCCCAAAGGCTGCTAAGTTCATATAGGAATGTGTTCTTACATTCTAGTTGCCAAGGTGTATGTTTATTTGTGTGCGTATGTGTGTGTGTGTCTGTGTCTGTCTGTCTCTCAATTTGGGCTAATTTTAGCACTGAACCATACAAATGCTTTTTGCCTATCTTTTGTAAAGGGTCTGCATTTATACAGATATGACCTACTAAAGATTATAGTTTGATGCAATTGATTTCTATTTCATAAGATAGCTGGTGAGACAAGATTAAACCTATAGTTTGTTTTTTTTTTTGTCAGTTGTGGGCTTGAACTCGGGGCCTCTTTGTGCTCAAGGCTAGTGCTCTACCACTTGAGCCACAGCAGCACTTCTTTTGAGTGATGAACTGAGCTAAGAGTCTCATGGGGACTTTTCTGCCAGGCTGACTTTGAACTTTTATCCTCAGATCTCAGACCCTGAATATCTATGCTTACATGTGCAAGCCACTGGTGCCTGGCTTAAATGTATAAATTTTGATTCATTAATATCATGTTTAAACTGTGTCAATTCTCAAGGGAATATTGTTATTATGAACTATCCTATTTATGGTAATAAACCTGAATATAATCTCATAATAATATACTATACTTTTGGAATGGACAGTGCTCAAACAATATTTGAAAAACAAATTGCGGATCACACAATAGTAAATGATACTGGTACATACAAACTATGTACAAACAACCCAAATCCTGGTCAACAAAATGTTGAAGCAGCACAGTAGTTCAAGTCGGTCTGTGCTGGTGAACTATTCAGGACAGAGAACACAGGAGCACAAGTGTTGGAGAGGCTCACATGATTCAAGGGAGCCAGCTGAACCCATGGCTGAGGGTACGTTCTATAGAACCAGGGACTCCTCCTAGGGCTACTGTGGGAGCAACAAAACTGCCAACCCAAAAAGGGTTGGGTCTGGAGATGTGACATGCAACAGAAAGCAAGGCTTCAATGAGGTCTTGCAAGATTGTCTGATGCGTAGATTCCCTAAAGCACAAGGTTCTTCCCCTGGTTCCTCAGGGGTGAGTTGTAATGGGGTATACAGTCTTTCCTGAGCATTGCCTACATTGCCTCCTATTGGGTCATGTGAATACATGTACCTCTTGGGATTGGTTGAGTTTTGAAAGTAGGTTTTGGTTGTCCCCTCCCTCTTTTGTTCTCCTGTGACAGGAGGAAGGCTTTTCTGGGTATGTTCCTTCTGTCATGTCCAATCTGTACCTACTTCCTCCTTTTATCGCAGTCCATTCTTGCCCCCTTTTCTAATATTGTGCGACCCTGTTTGCCTAGAGACCTTTTCACATGCATGAACTTGTTCGTGTCTACAAGCCACCATGTAAGTAAGCTGTGGGTTATCCTCCACTGAGCCAAATGACTCACCTTGAAATGGACTGCCACTGACTTTATTTCCAACAGCTACTGTGAGTTTTTGTTGAAAATAATCCACATGAGACATTAATAGTTTATCTGGGCACTGGTGGTTCACATCTGAAATCCCAGTTACTAAGAAGGCTGAGTATTACAATTCAGTTGTTTTTTTCTGCGAAGCAGAAAAGTCTGCAAGACTCTATCTCCCAACAAAAAGCAGGGATGGAAGTACTGCCCCAGTGGTAGAGTAGCAGCCTAGCAAGCACAAGATTCTGAGAGCAAACCTCAGTACCACCAAAAATGCATGTATATGAATATGGAATGAGGAAACTTCAGGAGAGAGATTGAACAGGAGGAAAAGAGAAAATGAAGGTAGAGATGATACTGATCAAGATGCATTGTACTTACAAATGGACATGTTCAATTGAAACCTCTTTGTACAACTATTTGAAGGTATTTTTAAGTGCAGTATCTACTGATGATATGTTATGTCTATAGGATCAGCTGATCTTGACTAAGCAAGTTCTGATATCTAGAGTCAGCTGGTATGATTCTTCTCCATGTGGGTCTCTTATCCCAGCAGCAGATTGGCCTGGACTAGTTAGTGTGACGAGATATTTAAAAAGAGGCAAGAGTGCTGGAGCTTTTAGGCAAGTCATCCTAATGACCTACAGGAAACGGGGAGAACAGCGAAAAGCTTCTTCAAGTCTTTGATAACATTTAATATGCAGTTGCTCCATTAGTCAAAGCAAGTCACGTGGTCAGTTCTAGAGTCCGTGCAGAAGGAAGCTAGTAAGGAATGCTGGTTACAGATTGAGACCATCAATGCTATTCCTGCAATTCCACAGGAAGGACCCAGTGTCTGCGCACTGGTGGTTCCGGGACAAATGACAGAAATAAGTGAAGCATACACCTTTTACTAAAGGATAACCTAAGAACCAAGACACAGAAGTTAGCTTACAAACACTTGCTCAAAAGTAATTAAAGAAATAAAGACTGTTCACAACCTAGCTGCAGATTTCCATTTCTACCTGCTAAGATTTAAGAATGCCAGGTGGGAAATTCTGGCTAGATATAAAGAAAATCTTGCTGACAGTGAGAGTTGTTAAACACTGAAATGAATTACTGTAGGAAACTGTAATTTTCCTTTCTCTTAAAGTACTTACAATCAGACTAGCTACCTAGTTACCCACACTGTTCTTGGACAGAAGCAGAATGATGAACTAATTGACCTCCAGAGTCCCTCCAGACCTATTATTGTCATGCTGAACCTAGTCCCAGAATGGAAGAAAGCATCTAACAGCCTGCCTTTTATTCCTACCACTTAACACACATTTATTACAGAGCCTTTCAGCACTTGGCACTTGGCTTGGTACTGGGGATATAATCCCCACCTTTAAGACGATCATAGGCTTGGTCAAAAGGTGGAGCCCAGGGCTCCATCTGCATTCCTGTTAATGCATAGGGGTGACAGATGATGCTGTATAAAACAGTGAATGTCTTCAAAGTATAATGGAGACTGTGAAAGGAAAGAGCCCTTCCCTGGGTGCTCCTGCCTAGCTTTTGTGCTGGCCAAAGAAGCCTCATTTGTTCCACTTCCCCTGCAGATGGCTTTGAGACAGACAAAGGTTGCTTAGAGCAGAGCTAGAGGTAGGAGGCTGGAGAGAGAGGTTGCCTCCACATAATTAAGAATCAGTGGGTTTCTAGAAAGCCTAGGTAACAGCAGGGGAGGAGAGAGATGAAAGAGGGAGGCAAGAGGCCCAGAATTGTATCGGGTGAGTTGCCCACTTTCTGTTTGAGAATTTAGCCACCTAACTTTTCATTTTTTAATGAAAGGATTTTCTGTCCAGACAAGAGAACAGGTGTAGGCATATCACTCTCTGCTTCTCCATGCTAACTACGATGATAAACCCTGGAAATAATGCCAGAGAAAGTAAAAGAACTTGAGAGTTGGGAAAAAGAAAGGCATACTGACCTGGAACCCCAAGAATGAAGGTTATGTAGATTATATCATAACAATTTGAAATCGAGGCCTCTTATAAAGCCCCACCCTACAGATGGAGGTGACCCAGGCTCAGCATTATTTTACCCCCAAACACAGTAGAAGATGGAGGTCTCACATACAACATCAAAGCTATCCTGGCAGAACTACTGGGGATAGAGTCAGCCCAAACCAAGGGCATCAGGCAAACAAGGCAAGCACTCCTTCCTGTCATTCAGAGGTGTCAACTATTGAGATTATTAGGCAGCAGGAGGGAGACTTTGTCCCAGTCATAATAATTGAGCCCAGAAAGCTTCCAAACAAAGATGATCTCTGGGGAAAAAAAAATAATTAATGGATCTACAACTCCCAAAGCCCCTTATGCAAAATTTCTCAACAAAATACCAACAAACCAAATGGTAAGAGTTATATGTTATAACTAGTTATGCTAGATCAGTTATACAAGGCAGTCCAGCATTCAAAAGTCAGCTGTTGTAATTCACCATAGGAACAGACACCAAAGAACAAAAATATAATATCAATTTACATAGAAAAAAGTATTTCACAAAATCCCAAACTCATTCATGATTAAAAAAAATAAATCGGTAATTTCGAAATAGTGCACAACTAACTCAGAAATAGACTGAGTAAATAGGGTCAATAGATGTACAAAACCAATTCAGTGGAAGAAGGCTAGTCTTTCCAACAAACAGTGCTGTAGTAGTTATCTTCCTTTTTTTCTTTTTTTTTCCAATTCTGGGGCTTGATCTCTAGGCCTGGGTGCTGTCCCTCAGCTCTTCAGCTCAAGACTAGTAACTCTACCACTTGAGCCACAGCGCCACTTCTGGTTTTCTGGTGGTTTATTGGAGACAAGAGTCTCACAGTCTTTCCTGCCCGGGCTGGCTTTGAACTGCTATCTTCAGATCTCAGCCTCCTGTGTAGCTAGGATTACAGGCATGAGCCACCAGTGCCTGGCCAAAATTTCTTTTAAAGACCTAAAAGTCACACTTTCTGTAAAATTCATCTCAAAATTAATTACTGAGAAATTTAAAACATATATCTGTATCACCGTTCAATAAAACCAGGGGAATACCTTCAAAATAGAGGTCCAGATATGGTGTGACTCAATGGTCAACTCTCAGCTTTTAGGTTTTAGCATATATCAATTGTCTATATGCGTATTGTATACTTTGTATATATAATTGTATATATATTGTGTATGTATATATGTATACAATTGTATGTATAATGGGTTTCATTAGGGTATTTTCATATATGCCTCTACTGTACTTTGATCGTAGTTACCCCTTGTTACTTCCATGGGTCTTCCCTTTCCCCTTCTTCTGGTCTCCTAGGTCTTTCCAAATAGTCCCCTTCTGCTTTCATGTCTTTTGTGTATATTTCACTAAAACTTTTTGCATGCTGTTTAAAAATGTCAACACCTGGCACCTATTCATTTGCTAAGTTCGCATAAAAAAAAAGTAAAGGAAGAAAGTCTGGTTAATGAAATGTTTTTTTGTTACTACCATAATAGGTAGAAACCTATAACCAATCCACGTCAAACATCTTCACTACCCATTCTATTGTATGTCCCCCATCTTTGGTAATGTAGGGTTAGAAGGAGAAGCAAGAAAGAGGATCTGGGGCTGGGAAGGTGGCCCAGTGGTAGAGTGCTTGCCTTGCATGCATGAGGCCCTGGGTTCGATTCCTCAGCACCACATAAGCAGAAAAAGCCAGAACTGACTCTGTGGCTCAAGCGGTAGAGCATTAGCCTTGAGCTGAAGAGCTGAGGGACAGTGCCCAGCCGTAAGTTCAGACCCATGACCAGCAAAAAAAAAAAAAAAAGAGGATCTGTGATCCTCCTTAGTATAAAAACCTGGACTGGACTGGTTTGTAAAAGAAGCCATGAAGTGAAGAAAGAGCAATAACAGAGCTTGAAAATACACACCCCAGCCTTCTCATCCACCGCTCACTGAAGAAGGCAGTGAAGACTTCCAAGTGCATGCATGGTTGTTGAACCTCATTTCGTTTGAATCTTACGAAGAGCATCGATTCTTAGCCAACCATTACATGACAGCACACGACTTCTATCTTCATCTATATCAGTGTGTCTCACTTGTAGAAAGACAGGGTTGGATGATAGGATTTTTTGTGTGTGTGTGTGAACATACTGTACAGAGAGGTTACAATTACATGGGCAAGAAAATGAGTACATTTCCTATCAAGCATTGTAGCCTCCTCCTTTGTTTACCCTTCACATCCCTTCCCAGCCTTCCCCGTCCCCCCCCATCCAATCCTCCCCCCCGATTTTTTTTAAGTTACATATCTAGAGTCCTCAAAGCCTTCTATGGCAGTGCCCACTGATACCTTCTATTCTCTTAAACATGAAAGGATTATGTTTCTTAGATACAGATTGCCGAAGTCATCTAGGCCATTGTTTGCCCTGCCTTTGCAGCCATTTTCAAATGCAGAAGAGAAAACCCTGTGAGCTGACCCCTTGATGACAAATTCTGTTCCCAGTCTCGAGTGAGACAGATGACTTGGGAGGCTCATACATTAAGATTTCCCCCATTAGCTATTTATAGGGAAATCTTTTAAAAATGTATATGCTTAAAAGTTTAAAGTGTGCTACTCAAGATGATACAGTGACAAATGGATATGCTGGAGGTTACTTGCCTCTTTGTCGTTGCGGAGTTAAATTTATTGCCAAAGGTAACAGAAAGTAAAGAACGTTGCAAGTTCCCAATCCAAACATTTAAGTAAAAAATTTTTTCCTAGGTATAAAAAAAAAATAGTAGAGCCCCCAAATCCTAAATGCAGACAATTTTGCCCAGGGAAAACATATAGTCATACAAGAAAATACACTTGTAACTGTGATCCAGGCATAGCAAAGGGGTAACACTTGGAGACACTGGAAGAGTTCTTAGATTAAATGAAAGAAAGGAGAAGAAAGCCACCTTCAAGAGACTCCCTCAGTGAAGACCCCCTTGGCTATCTGTATTTCAGCAAAGCCACCTTAGAAGTAGCGCAAGGATGAGAAATGTCTGTGGAGATCACCACCATATTGGAATGCTATCTGTCTTATTACTCAGGTGTTGTTTTGTTTATTCTAACAGATGGCTAAGGTACATAACTTGGTGTGCTCATAGGGAGAGGAGCATTCTACTCAATCAAAAGACAGACATTAGTTGTCAAATCCTTACTTTATCCTGGATAAGAAGCTGATAGCCCAGGCATATCTGACAGTTAAAAAAAAAAGCAGAGCAAATATTACATGCTTACAGATCAGGAGCTTTAAACTTCTCAGAGTCAGACCGCTTTTCTTTAACCCAGGAGAATAGTCTTCTACTGGCCCCTCAACCAGAAGAATTAGAACGCACTGCCTTATACCACGATTGATTTTGAGTGACAAGCCTCTTCTTATCCCTGTAACAAAACAAATGCGGGAACAGTTGGGATTATCTCAATTTTTTTGTAGATCACATCATTTGAACTTAAAGAACAAAATACTCTAACTGGATACATGCAAAATACTCAAGTATTTTGAAGCTCTAAAATTATTTTTAAATTAATTTTTCATTCCCTTTTCCTTATCTTATGATACTAGGTGTACTTGTGAAGGACAAAGGAAAATGAAGTCTGAAAAATTTCAGAGTCACAGCACGTAATGGAACCACCTTTACTTCAACTGTCATTAGGTAAGTGTAACATTCCTGAGCAGCTTTTAATATATACTATACAAATCCTATTTCAGCCAGATCCTGTAAGTATTGTCAATGGTTGGAAGGAATTTACCACTGAATGTTACCACCAAGATAATAATTTAATTTCTCAGCAGTGAAAAAAGTCCCAAAAAAGAAGAATAAGGGAAAGAAGAGAAAGGAACAAGAATTACCAGTGGAAAAAGGAGGCAAAAATTTACACGCATATTTAGCATGGGGACCATAGCTCTAAGAAGATGGCTGTTCATGCTGAATCCCTGTTGAATGAGATTTAGGACATAAAAACAGATCGTAGACTGAGAGAAATAAGGTGAACAATGCAATGTCAATTAGCATTAAATGGCAGCCTTAGGCAAGTCCTTCGGATATGTAAGTCTTCATTTCATTGCCCATATAATGGAGACCTTGTTCTAGAATTCTTTCTCACATAACGAAAGGGACTCTGCTTTTTTATGTAGGAGGAGTCAAACAATTTCAAACATATTTTAGCCAGGATGTGTGGTTCGAGTGGTATAAGTATCCTTGTCTAGCAAGTACAATGCCCTGAGTTCAAACCCCACTACCACTAGTAACAACATACACTTTGGAAACTGTAATATCTTGGATCAATATTGTTTCCTTTAGAAATTGGTTGAACGTTTGGTATTTTGTGGAAGCAACTTTTGTAAAGCTCTGTCTAATCATTTGGGGGAAAGAATTTTACTTTATTAAAGGTATGAAAAGTAGACAGGAGCCAGGTAGCTCATGCCTGTAATCCTAGCTACCGAGGAGGCTGAGATCTAAGGATCATGGTTCAAAGCCAGCCCGGGCAGGAAAGTCCGTGAAACTCTTATCTCCAACTAGCCACCAGAAAAAAAAAAAAAAAAAAAAACAGAAGCGGCGCTGTAGCTCAAGTGGTAGAGTACTCGCCTTGAGCTGAAGAGCTGAGGGACAGCGCCCAGGCCCAGAGTTCAAGTGCCACGACCGACAAAAAAAAAAAGAAAGAAAGAAAAGTAGACAGGAACTTAAGTGTTTCTGAATACTCACTCATCTCTAAAATTTTTATTTTAAAATGATTAATTCTCCAAATACCCGGCAAGTAGATTAAGTTGTGGAAAGTATCCTAAGCCGTTCTATCAGAAACTATAATAGCCTCAAAGAATATTCTGTCAATGGTAAGGGGATAGAAAACTATAGGGTCCTCCTCATTAGTATTAGTTCTAGAAAATTCCACATGAGTTACTGCCATTGCTTTCTCAGACTTATGGCTTCTACTTCCTTGTTATTAGTGACAAAGGCATATAAGTGTTAAAATTCGAATACATGGCTGAAATGAACAATGCGTATAGGTGCTCCTGCTGTGCTTTCAGAAATATGTGGTAGCTGCACACATGCGTGATCTGAAGGTCCTTCAACAGTTTTGTTATTCTTGGTACAGGTTCTGGTTTTCACTGAAGAAGCTATCCATTGTCACTCATGTAGCTCTGGATGAATGAGCTTTAATTTGACCCTCAAGAGTCAGTCTAGCCAAATAATAACAATGAAAATGCATGAGAACAGCAATTTCAACCCAGCTATTTCACAGACAAGCTTATTTTATGCATCAATAGCAAATAAATCAAGAAATTGGATGGACTAGCCGAATGTCTTTCACTGCTCTAAGTAAATCCATCTAGCTAGCGTAACAAGCAGTTCTGAAGATTGGAGTGTAAGCAGAGAAGAAATATTGATTGATTGCTTTATTTAGAGTAGAACTGTAACACCACCTATGCAAGGAATTTAGCATATCTAGCTAGGCAGTACCATCTTGTTGCTACTTAACTGCAAGGCAGATTAGACCCTGGTATGTGGAGACTGGTCCCATAACTTAAAAGCACCTCTAATCTCACAGCAGCTTCTAGGCAAGGCATTAAACTTAGGGTGATGCAGGTGGATGTTGGCTGGTGCACTGGATTTTCAGAATGTTCGGCCGTGTAGCTGAACATCTGGGAGAATATAAGAATCCAGATGGAGGAATCAGTGGTTTCCAATCCACCTGGCAGGCATTTAAAGAAGACTGTCTCACATGAAAGACTTAAATCCCAAATTCATGCTCCAGTGTGGAGGCATCCCCTAGCCTAGCCTTCTGCTTCCCAATCAGCAATCCATCCCCTGAAGGTATTGTTCCCAACATGCTAAGAATATGAAGAATTCAGGACAGAGGTGACCCATGCTTGTAACCCTGGCTATTCAGGAGACTGAGATCTGAGGATCATGGTTCACAGACAGATCAGGCAGGAAAGGAGAGATGATTATCTCCAATAACTATGAAAAAAACTGTGAGTGGCAATGAGGCTCAAGTGATAGAGTGCCAGTCTTGACCAAGCTCAGGGACAGAACCCAAGCCCTGACTTTAAGTCCCAGTACTAACACACACATGTGTGCGCACACACGCAAATTTAGAGAACTCCTATCCCATAATCCGAGATGATGATGCCATACCAAGACTAAAAGTATATAAAGAGATTAAAAGGATATGAAATACCTGGATATAGCAAAGCAATATACCTACCATGGCAAAAAACTACTGAAGTTCTTGTTTTTGAATTGACGGTGTTGTAAGAGTCTAGGCATCATTTCCCAAGTGTACACCGTTAATGCAGTCACTCTTCAGAAAGGTCTAGAAAAACAGATCTGAAGAGGAAAAATTAAAAATTCATAGGATTGGTTATCTGATACTGAGAAACTAAATTGTCCTGAGTAATTTAGTAACTCCTGCCAAGGGCGGGTAAGTCCCCAAAGCTTTACATCTAAATTGATTAAACTAGAATTTATAAATTCCTCTACATAACAAAATGAAACTCCAGTGATGCCTTCAATTCCTTCAATGCCTTCAAGGGGAGTGACTTTGACCATGAATAGTCGGCAGAGAAACACAAAGCATCTTTTACACGGAAGATGGCCAGCTGGTCTTACTTGCCAGTTAGACAGTTTTCCCTCAACAGCCATCTTACAATGTAGGAGGCTCAAACGGTTCTTTTAGGAAAAATGATAAATTGCTACAAATTCTGGACTCTAGAAAGGGTCACCAGAAAATGTGGCTGTTTGAATTTATTTTATTATTGTACAAAACCACATGAGCCTTTTTTAGCAGAAGAAAGTTGTCTGTTCTCACAAATAACTTGATCTAATCGGTTATAATATGATTCCAAAGAATAGACTCATTGGCTGTATTTGATTAAAAGAAAATCAAAAGAAAGAATTTTGGTAGAGTTCTCTTATAATCGAATGAAGGTAGTAGCGGTTTGATAAATTGGAAAGAGGAATTTACATTATTAGCATATTAGAATTCTTTTTCAGAGTCTTGGCTTACAAGTACCTTCATGCAATGCCCTGCAGAAACTTTCCTGTGAAGCTAACTTTTCCTCCATAGTAACAATGCTACTCTATCACTTCATACATTCTTTTTTCTCCTTTTTTTGTTCTTTTTTGTTTTTCAGTCTTTAAGTAGCTATACAAGGGAATTGCCGTTCAGCAAAGCAGTTTTAGAGTACAATGTATCTTGATCAATGCCACTCCTTTTATTGTTCTCCTCAATCCTTCCATACCACCTCCTCCCCAAAACTTTCTTAATTTTATGACTGCATATCCCCCCTTGATCTCACTTCATACTTTCTTTAAACACTGTCATCCCTACGTTGAAGGACTACAGAAACAGGTAACACATTCCACTTGTGATTTGCTCAGCTTCCAGAGAGATCAACAGAAGTGGCAGTTGTTCTGATGAACCTTTCCAGTTGTCTGGGGCGTCTTCTCCTACTACCTCTGCCATGACACATAGTGCTTCTTAGCTGAGTCCCATGTGACTGGAACCGATGCTTCCCTTTTGCATCTTCTGTCCTCACCCTGGCCCTCCGGGGTATTCCCCAGAGAGGTCTCCCGTATGTATTTACTAGTTAGCCTGAACAACGTTGCCACTTGGCATTTGACTAACCAGCTGTATCTAACAATTCATACTTTTGTTTTTCTTTCTCATCAGAAGTTCCAGGAAGCATAACCAATCCTCAACAGCAGTTCTTAAGATTTTTTTTTTTAGACAAAAAAAAGAAGCCAAAGGGAAGTTTGAATAGGAGCACAGTACAGTTCCACCCAGCAGTACTGGGAGCAATACAAGGCCAACGCTGTGAGGATATTGAATAGGGAGTAGTTTATCACCTCGTGAAAATAGAAAAAAAAATGAGCATGATTACTCTCATTTCTTACATACAGTGTGAAAAGAAATTGAATAAATACCCTTGATGCCCAAATCACTGGGCTCGGTTCTTGAAATGATTGCGTGAAAGGAGAGCTCTCAGAAAAGGTTTCCCAAAATGGGCCTCCTTCAGCAGCTCGTTTCCTCAAGAAAGCTATGCATTTTCGATATATGAAGTACAAGTAGTTGTAGAATTGCGTGTGAAAAGGGTACTTATACCCGTCAAAGCAGGAGACCCGATTTTTATCAGCTGGTTATTTTTCTGAAGAAAATGCAACCCAAACATGGTGGGCTTGCATACATAGTTGCAGGAAACCACTTTTCCCCCCCACTTAGTGGAAGGGAAAGAGAATGCCGTTCTCTTAAGCCTTCCTTCTGCCCAGGTCAGAGAAGAAAGATCTAGAAGGCTCACCGACCCATCTGCCTTGGGTTGAGAAGCAGCTAGTACAAGCAGGTGTGTCCTTCTCCGGGCAGCCAGGATGGTCAAACCCAGTAGGCCTCTACCCCTGTGGGCATCATGCTTTGATCCACACAGGAGGATAGACTCTCTCCGCCTGTTGTAGATGTTTCTAGTGGTGAATTTCCCACCTTCCTCTTTTTTCTCCAAATGTGTCACAGCTTTATGTTCAAGGCCAAAGAGCGTTGTAAAACAGTGACATCTAAAGTGATTTGATAGTTGTCCACATTTTTTTTACATGTTTTTGTTTTCCATGTCCTGTAAAAACCCAGAAGAGTATTTTTCTTCTTTTTTATTATCATTTTAAAGTAGTAGCATCCTACAAATCAGTTTAGGAATACAGCACATCTTCATTGATGTGATCCCTTTCATCTCCCTCATCCCACCCAGCCCAACCCCTCCCCTCAGTTTTAATTTCATAGGATGTGCATTGAATATTATGACTGCTTTTTAACTATATTTTGTAAATAAAAAATTTGTGTTGAAGTCTGCTTTGAAATCGGCAGAATTTTTCTAAAATATTAAAGTCAGTAAGTAAATGAATTAAATAAAAAAGTTAATGAGATTGCAAAAACTTACATTTCTTTAAACAGTTCTACCTAAGAAAAACTATACATTCAAGCCTAGACCCTATGAAATTCAAGTCATTCACTGTGAGTTATTAAATAGTTTGATGTACCTACACCAATAACAGTGTTGGTTGCTTTCCATACCTCATTTGAATTATTAGAACATTCTGTTTCTTTACAATCAGTGTCCTTGGTTTTAAATATAATGAAAACAGCACTGGGGTCAGATATTTACCCTTTTACAGTTTCACTTCTAGCCTAGTTTGTCAAAATTTGAAAACAAATTCACTAATTGGAATAGACATCCCCTACCTTATTTTCTTTCAAATTCATTGGCATCAATCCTGTACATTAAGCACTTTTCCTCATCACTAGGAAACTCTGCTTCTGGGACTGACCTTATAAGTAGCTCCCAGCAGCAGCAGGACACTGTGAATAAATTAATGACATATCCAGATAAAATCAAGCTCAATAAAAACATAGTATTTGAACATGTGTTGTGTAGAATGAATCAATTTCAAAGCACATTTCAAGACTTGCAGTGCTTGTCCTGAATATGGAAAAACAGAGGCTAGGAAATCTACATCCTAATAAACTTAAAGCGGTGTCTCCTTTAGTGTGTTCTGCACATGCTTTCGGTGTTGGGTGTGAGCATGTATACATGCACACCCCCAAAAAATCATGAGCTCATTATCAAATTAATTAGACAAATATGAAATTTACTAACATAGAAGTTGCTTTCTCTTATACAGGCCTCTCTGAATCTTGACTGTGTTACTCTCATTGGACACAGACACATGGTAAATAGGATGTTACCCCTCTCCCTTCCCCCCCAAAAAAACCATGAAATCTGTTATCATAGATGAGCTATGGACTCTTAGACTTGGAAAAACTAACTTTGGATAGGCTGTCTTAACACAGTGCTTATTTTCTCAGAGAACCCTTTTCTTAAAAATATGCGTGCAAATAGGTATATTGTTTCATTTGTTCTGCTTGGTAAATGTTAAAAACAATTGAGTACTTCACTGCTTCTTTGATAATAGTGTCTCGGAAAGCGTTTATTTGTATATGTGTGTACATGTATACATAATTTGCTCGATAAATAATTAATTGTGTGTACATGCTTTTAGCTCATTTTAAGTGGCTCCAATTTATGCTTTAAATAAAAGCAAACCCAGTGTAGTTTACATCAGACAGGCATACCCACTTACCTGGAAAGGGAAAATTTTAATTATATTCTTATTATCTTTAAGTGGTTGTATGAAGGAGTTACCGTTCCACAAAGTAGCTTATGAATACAGTGCATCTGAATCGATGCCACCTCCTTCATCATTCCCTGCCACCCTCCCCTCAATTCTCTCAATTTTGTAGGATATACATGGAATTTTATGACAATGTTCTCCTTCCGCTCAGCAAGTAACTGGGAGACAATTAGCCATGAGTCTCTTGCATTTCTGGATGCCTTAAGACCAGAAATATAAGCAAGTTTTTGTTGTATTTTTTTTAAAACATGTCATCTTTTGGAGACATTCACAGAGCCAAACAGGCCTGGAGAAGCGTGGATCCCAGGGCTGACACAGGTTGGCCAGCTTTGGGAGCAGTCTCCTGTGACTCAGAGGGCCTCCTGAAAAACTCAGGCTCTGCAGCCATGGCGTGCTGGCCAGGTGGCTCCACGTCATCGCAAGCTGCTCGAGAAAACTCTGTGAAGGAGAATTTCAGGCTTCCTGCTGGGTCTTGGGCAATCATATCCTTCATCTCTGACCCCTCAGCCTCCTCTCTTCCCCAAGAAGCTAGGAAACTGTGACAGGTAAACTTACTTCCTTGCAAAGAGGATAAAATCTCAGCCTCCTCAATAGTTCTTGACGGCTGTAACATTTACACGGAGGTGACATTTTCAGGTAAATATCTTCCCATGTAGCAGGAAAGGGTTGAAGCTGTCGATAGAGGATTGGATCACACACAGTGAAGAAGCCGACAGGAGGCTGAGTCTTGCTGAAATAACCAAATATGTAACACGAGTCCCCAGGGGCTGCCGATGTGAAACACAGCAGAAATGTCAGAAAGGACATGATAGAGGTAGAATTTCAGAACACAGCATTCTGACTGCATGGTCCAGCTGTATACACACTGTGAAGGGGCTTTAAGACAGAATCCCATGACAGGAAGGATGAGTCTCTAGTTAGGATGGCTTGTGTTCTAACTCTGTAGTATGAGTACATTCTAACTCTACCAACTAAAGTACTTGTATAATCTATAGGATAGGTCTTGATTTTTGATGTCCTAGCATGATCAAAATATATGCTGCATGCTTACAATTCTAGAATGGAAGGGAAGATTAGAAATGAGCTTTAGGAGGGGAAATTGCAGAGCCCCAAATTCTAGAAAAATAAAATTTCTAGAATGTTTCTTAAAAAAAAAAAAAAAAACAGTCTGAACTGCCTCCATTCAAGTTTAGCAACTACCTGGGGACATACCTACAACCATTTTGTCCATTTTATTCATTTATTCTTTTAAACCAATACCCTAAAGCCCAAATATTTGCATCACCTTATTATACAATGTGGTGATAAGGCAGTGATAGTTCCATGAAATGCCCAGGTTTTAATTCCCCAGAGCCTGAAGTGTGTTGCAAACATGGTCAAAGGAAGTTAGTACACGTACATTAAGCTCCAAACTTTAACATGAATTATCTGAGTGAACCTGATGTAAACACATGAATGCTTAAAAGGAAGCAGAATTGAATGTCTTTCCAGCTAATGGCAGGGGAGAAGCTTCAACCAGGAAACCAGAGAGATTAGCGACAAGAGAAGGGCCACTGTGGATCTGCCTTGCTGCAGGACCTCAGTGTGGAACTCAGAAGAGGCAATGTCACAGAGCTGACAGCTCCCCATGACAGCCGGAGAGGAAATGGAGAAATTCCACGTGGAACTGGACTTGGCCGACAACCGCTATCAACTTAGAAGTGGAGTCATCACAAGATTCCAGAAGCATCCGCCTTAGAAAACTCTAAGCCAAAGCCAAAAGGAGCTACACGGTACCTAGAGACCTACAGAACTATGAGATCATAAATGCTCAGGGTTTTGAGGCTAAACCCCCAGTTATTTATGACAGAAATAGAAAAGGAATAGAAACACTATGTTCTCCCTGCTGCTGCTGATGAACAAGAGTATTTAAGGTCTTAAGCAATGATGACCCAGGAAGCAACCTACGGAGATGCTGCTAGTTTTTAATTCAAGTGTCAGCTATTTGCCCATAGACATTAGTCTCGCAAATGAAATAACTTGATGAATAATTGAAACTTTGCTATTTGATTCCTTTTCAATTATTCAATAACTGAAGGAAATAACAATATCATTGCCAGCTTAAACAAATGTTCCCTCCTGAATTTTTTGACTCTTTTACAGTATGACTACAATGTCAAGGCCAGCACAACAAACAGTAGAACTTGCAAGACTTTCTTTGAATTATTCTGTGAGTCAACGAACACAAAGTTACTGGGGGCTTGTGGAGAAGATAGGTTAACATTTACACCTTGCCCAGCACAAGGGCCTGCTCCTCTTAAAAGATCTTTCTCATTACGTCTCAGCTAAGGAAGGTCACATCCCTTGGAGAATAAAATTCCTGGCTAAGTCTAAACTGAAGATTTTATTTAAATCATGCTTTGCGAAGATGATGCTCTAACTGAATATGAGGTCACTTAGAGGAAACTAAATGAACAAACTCTAAGAATGTTAGGAAAGAGCAGCAAGGGTCTCTCTAGGGTGATGTGGAGTTGTTGAATCATCACATTTACTTGTCTGCTCTCTTGAAGCGAGAAATACTCCCAAGGAGAAAGCTCATTTCAAGGTCAGCTATAGAACTTAACTTTTCATATAACTTCTCTTATAGCTTTTTGTTTGACATTGCACTTGCTTAATATGAATGTACAGTAACAAATTCACCAATTACCTTCCTCCAAATGTATGTATTTTTGAAGAAAAGGATCCTGTTTCTGTTCAGTATTATATCATCATCCTCATCATTAACAACCACCACCACCAGGATAGAGAAATATGCTGCTCTCCCCTAGAGAGCACCCACCAGACAAGGACTCTCTGGAGCCTACCGGCCCAACCAGAGAATGTTCACTCTGACCATAAAGAATGTGATATCTCACTTATAACATATGGACTCCAACAAAGGGATACCAGAGAAGTTTAGAGGAGGATACAAGTTATTTTCCTACCGAGTCAGTTTACTTTTAAAATTGCACCTAGACATCAGAAAAGGGCAAACTCAGAGAGAAGCTTTAAGGCTAAATGTCATGTAATCTTCCCTCCAAGTTGCAAAAAGGACAACATCAAAATCATCTCAAGCAGATAAGAACTTTTCCTATTTGAAAAGGTCTCCCAAAGAAGGGAATTTTACAGTGTCTTATGGCAATTCATACCAATAAAACATTTTCAGAATATTTCTTTTTATACATAAGTCATCTTCTGAAAACCAGAGACTTGATAAATCACTCACTGAGCCTTTAGTCATGTCTACTAATTGTGTGAGATCACACACAGCTTTATTTTGATGTGACCCTGGTGCAACGCACATCTTAAAGATGGAGGGTACCTCTTCAACAATTAGAAGAAGCACCAGATGGAAATAATGATTTCATTACTTATGGGTCCTGGAGGTGTTACACAGAATGCTCACAGACCATACACACACACACACACACACACACGTCAGGGGCTCAGGGAACCCTCAGAGCAATACCTTTACTGGGTCTAAGTATTTAACAGGTTTCTCACAAGAAGTTTCCGTTGGTGACTTTAAAGCAAGCAGGCACAATGTTCAGGTCCCCTGGGTACTGCAAGGTGGTTCTGACACATTATCTGCACAGTCCATCCATGGGGATATGAGGACCAGCAGAGCAGGCTGCATCTGGCCCTCCCATAGGGGAGGGGACATCAAGGAACAGTGTAAGGTGATGTCTGAATGGCCCAAAAAGAGGAATGCAGTGGTGCGGAATGGAGGATGGGACTGGAAACTGCATCTGAACTATTAGCATTTAGGCCTAGGAATGGTAATACAACACGAATAGTTAGGAGGTTGAGTTCCAAGGCCTGCAGTTTGAAGGCAGTCCAAGCAGAAAGTTAGCAAGACCCCTGAGTCAACCAACAGGCTTGGCCTGTTGGTACTATGTGCCTGTGGCCCCAGCTATATGAGAGGCAAATATAGGATTGTGGTCAGAGGCTGACCTCCAGCAAAAGTCTGAGACCCTGTCTGAAAAGTAACCCAAGCAAAAAGGGCTGGGGGTGGGGGGACGGGCTATGGTCTTAGCTGGTAGGGTAACTGCCAAGCAAGTTTGAGGCCCTATGTTTAAAGCCCAATATCATCATAAAAATCCCTAAGCATTTATATCAGATTTTCATATAAAAATGCACCCATTTGAAATGTAGAATGCAATACTTTCATTTTTTTCAATACGTTCACAAAGTGATCAACCATTTCTTACTATCTGTTTAGAGGGTTTTCCTCATTCCCCAAAGAAAGCCTTAGCTATTATCTGTCTCTTTCCTATCTTCCACATTTCAGTCCCTGACAACTATTAATTTCTTTCTGCCACCATAGATTTATTTTAACTCTGTGTGTGTGTGTGTGTGTGTGTGTGTGTGTGTGTGTGTGTGTAAATCACACAAGATTTCATGACTGACTTTATTATATACTTTTTTTAAAGATCACCCATGTAATAGCATGTATGAGCATTGCCTTCCTTTTTATGGCTGAATAAGTTTCCAAGGTATGAATCACCATATTTTATTTGCCCGTTCATCAATTTATGGGCATTTGGGCTGTTTCCACTTTTTGGCTTTTATGAATAATGCTAATCATTCATGTGCAAATTTTTGTGTGGCTGCGCTTTCATGTCTTCTGAATATATATCTACCAGTGGAGTGATAGATTATATGGGATGGTTAACACTTTGAGGGACTGCCAAAAAATGGTTTCTAAATTGGCTATACACATTCATGTTTTGCGAGCAGTGTCTGTAGATCCTCACCAACTCTTGGCTGTCTTGCTGTTGCATTGTAGCCATCCTAGTGAATATAAGATGGCATCTCACTATAGCTTTAATTTATATATTTTTCAAAAAACAATTTCTGTTGGTCAGCCTTTCATGCCCTTCGAAGCCACTGATCTACTTTACTTGGAGAACTTGAATACTGTGTGCTTGTTAAAGGGGTTACTTGTCTTCCTGTTACTGAGTTGTGATAGTCCTTTGTATGGTTGTGGATCTTAAAAGGTCATGGGAGGTGGGGTGGGGAAGAGCACATCTCCACCAGATATTCAGCTGACTGGGAAGGGAGGAAGTCTCCAGCTCCTGAAGAAGGCTGGCCATGGGGAGGCAGAACAGGGATCTGCAGGCTGAGAATAAAGAGCCACGCCAGCCCTAGGCTTGTCTGCTCAGTTCCTCTAACAGTGCATCCCAGGAGGGGTGGCTTCGTGAGCAATTCTGGAGCCTAATGGTCTAAGACGGAATGGTGGCCTGCTAAGTCTCTTCTGAGACCTCTCTTCTTGCCGTTGGGCTGGCTCTCTTCTTTCTGTGTCTTCATATGGTCTAGCCTCTGTACTTTGCTGCAGCCAAATGTTCTCTTTTGATAAGGAAATCAGTCATAATAAAGCCCACTCTATTAACCTTATTTTAATTTAATCATCTCTTTAAAGACCCAGCTCCCAAATGAAATCGCATGGGGTTAGGATTACAACAGATGAACTTGGGAAAGGGACGTAAGTCAGCTCGTAACAGCTGCTCTCAGAGGAAACTCCTCAAAATTAATTCTTAAGTCAGTCCCCCTTTCCCCTCCCTCCCAGTGCCTATACGTAGACTCCAGAATTCTTCTTGCCAACATTTACCAAATCTTGAATCAAGCTCCCACTTTCCCCTCACTTGCCCAGAAAGAAGGCTCACGGCCCTCTCAAGTCTTTTCTAGGTTTCAGAGATAACACAGCAAGCATCCTTCCCTCCTTTAGAATCCAGGTCTTTCTTTTCTCTTTTAAAAAGTTTTTTTTTTTTTGGTCGGTCATCAGGCTTGAACTCTGGGCCTGAGCACTGTCCCTGGGCTCTTCAGCTCAAGGGGAGCGCTGTACCACTCGAGCCACAGCACCACTTCCAGGTTTCTGGTGGTTTATTAGAGATAAGAGTCTCACGGACTTTACGGCCCCGCCTGGCTTTGAACCTTGATCCTCAGATCTCAGCCTCCTGAGTAGCTAGG
Organism: Dipodomys spectabilis; assembly: GCF_019054845.1. NCBI lineage: Eukaryota > Metazoa > Chordata > Mammalia > Rodentia > Heteromyidae > Dipodomys > Dipodomys spectabilis. The sequence goes on from NW_024870979.1 coordinate 2,290,082, forward strand.
ATGTGAGCCACTAGCACCCCAGCAAAACATATTTATTTTTAAGTAGTTTACAAAGGGTTTTGATTTAACACATCAGTTTATGTGTACAGTGCATCTTGATCAATGTTACCTCTTCCATTTCCCTCTATCTACTACAACCCCAGAGAAATGCTCTCTCCATCCCTTTCCTACTCTCTGAAAAGCCACTGTATATACATTGGTCCAAAGTATGATTTACTTTATTAACAATAGAAACTAACATTAACATAGAGCAACACCTACACATATATCATTACTTCAGATCCTGGTGGTATTCTAGAAGACAAAGTGTATTTTTAATTTACACCTGTAGAATTTGAGTTCTGAGGGGAAAAAAAGTTTGAGTCCTGGAACATTCCTGGAACATTTTCCTAAGTTTTACAGCCAAGCTTCTTCACAACCAGATGAATCTACTGCTCTGACGGATTGAAGGGTAGTTGGCTCTTACTATCACTCAGATACTCCCATTTGCTACCTCTCTATTTTAGAGGTGGCATTTCTGATTAAGAAGAGATTAGGCTAGAAGATGGACTTGTCTGAAGAGCAAAGGGCAGATGTGATCCTGGGATAAGAGAAAGTAGAGATGTGAGTAGACTGGATTGGTTTCGGGAACCACCAAACTCCAACCATTCAGAGCGGGGCTAGGCTTGTCCTCCTATGCCCAACGCTAACTGAGCTGATGGCCAGTTGACACAAGTCTGAAGCACTAGCATAGGCAAGAAGAGAAGAGAAAAACACCTAGGCTTTTCCCAAACCAGTGTCCAAGAGGAAAGGTGGCAGAACATTACCCTAAGACATAGCTGCTCTCATGCTACTCCCTCCAACCCCCACTACAGGAGCAGATCTGTTTCAGAGATTCCCAGCTGATTTCTCTTAATAAGCTGGCTGTGTGGCATAGACATGACTAAGCCTGATCTGCCTGCAGTCTGTTTACAGAAGAAATAGTCGGAGGGAGGGGGTGGAAATGAAGGGAAAACCCCTCACATCAAAATATTTTGTGTTAAAAAGACATTGTACAGTCCTCCCCTGTCCTCTGCAGAAAAAAAAAAGAAAAGAAAAAGAAAAAAGCCTTTTAAATCTCTAAAGGGCACGTTGCTTAAATCGTTCCAGCCCTGGCTACACGAAGCTCTTCAAAGGGCCTTCCACGCTGCCCTGGGGAGACGGTGCCAAAACACATTAGATTTTGAAGCTCTAATTTAAAAAAAAAAAGTTTCTAATTCAGATCCCCAGTTTCCTTTAGTAAGATGCCACGGCATTATTTCTCGCTATACTTCCTCTTGGTACACTGTATATTCCTGTCCTTCTGTCAACCCCTCCAATTCATCCCTTAGCTAAGACATCGAAAGCATATGGAGGGATTTCAGCCACTTTCTTATAAGTACCGCGCGCTAACCGATTGCACCCCTGGAGCTCCATCAGCCACTTTCTTTAGGCACAAATCCTTAATATGATCTTCTTATCATCCCCTGTATTCTTGGGGGTAAAGATCTCAACGTTGGGAGACTTTAAAATGTCACCTGAGCCCAGGCACACAATCCATATCTAAATCCTATCTACCGATGAAAAGAACCCAGGCCACTCAGCCCTCAGGAAACCGCAAGCTCTGGTGCGTTAAACCTCTCTGTATTTGTAAAGATGTATGTTTTGTTGTTGTTCTAATGGAGGAAAAAAGCAATCTGTGGCTTCCAATACTTCTAATGTTCTGAACATCAATTATAACTCTACACTTTAAACCTATCAAAACTTGAAAAGAACATTTAAGGTCATTGCATATCCCACCGTGCCAGCCCAGGTCAGAGTGAGGGCATTGGTTGCTTTGATTATAAGGTGAACGTGCAGTTTCCCTGTCCATCCATCTGCTTGACTACAAGACACCAAGCAAATATAAATGTAAGGTGCTAGTTCCTGAAGTAATTTCAAGCCTTCTTTCCATCCCTGCCCAGCTTGCTCTACTTCCCATCTCTTACCTGTAATACTTCCCCTAAGCCCCTATTAGGTGATCCTTGAAAAATCTGATGTGCAAATTTGGACTACTAAGTGACTGTAACAGGACTGTCGCTTCTGATGACATCATTCGATGTAATCCAATCGCCTCTGACCTAGTTGGAAAACAGTGAGATCTTGACAGCTGAGAAGTACTGCTTTTGACTCTTAAGAAGACAATAGGTGTGGCTTAGACACAATAACTCATTACAATGGCTGCTTGGGGGGTAGAGATAGGAGGATCATGGTTTGAGGCTAGCCCAGGAACCATGTTACTGAGATCCTGTCTCAGCAAATGTGGTGCTATAGGTCTGTTATTCCAGCTGAGGCAAAGATAGGATTGCTGGGAGGAGAAAGTCTCTATCTGAAAAACTAATTAAATCAGAAAGGCCTGGAGGCATGTCTCAGGTGGCAAAGCACCTGTCTAGCAAGCACTAGGCCATAAGTTCAAAATGCTTATAAACAAAAGGAAGGAAGGAAGGAAGGAAGGAAGGAAGGAAGGAAGGAAGGAAGGAAGGAAGGAAGGAAGGAAGGAAGGAAGGAAAAAATAGCTGTAGAAGCTGAAATGATGTGGGAGAGAGATTGATTAAAAGGTATGGGAGTGTAATAGGACAGGAGCAATAACTTCTAATGTTCTATACAATGGTAGGATAATAATTATTGTTGACACAGTTAATTGCATATTCAAAATAGCTAGTAAGAATATTTTGAATGGTCCAAACAACAAAGAAAATGCTAAATGTTTAAGGTGATGAATGTGTCTGGTTGTTATACATTGAATACATGTATTGTGGTATTACACTGTACCATTTATGTATGTGTAATTCTTAGTGTCAGCTTAAAATTACAGATAAATGGTGAGCAAAGTTTATTTGTCTAGCCTATGGCCAGTCCTGGAGAATTATAACAATATGCCTCAGATTCTAAAATAAGCCTTTCAAGCTGGAAGACTTGCTTAAGCTAGTTGTCTCAGAAGATGACTCAACCTGTTCAGAATAAGCTGTAAATCAGCTCCACCAAGCGCCATTTGCATCTGGGAAATGACAGGCTTACCCTTGGCATTCTCCTGTGAATGTTCACATGTTCAAAAGGAAGAAAACTTCTGACCCATTCTTTGAGTTCATTTCTAGACATCTCTTTGAGGTATGGATGGATGGAGGGAACATGAGCTCTGCACCCTCTATCGGGAAAGGACCCGAGTCCTTCTTATGGATGGGGACTTCAAGGTCTCCTGGGAAGGCTAGCCATTGCCCTCTGATTGCTTTTGCCAGAAACTGTTGAAATAAGACAAGTGGGCTGGGGATATGGCACAGTGGTAGAGCACTGGCCTGATATGTAAGCAGCCCCAGGCTCCATTCCCAGCGCTGAAAACAAAGTAACTTAATGAAGTTAAACAGTATGTCTCCCTGCCCCTGATTGCCCTCATCCCAGCCCCTCTGTATATCCCTCTCGTTTTCTCTTCTTCCACTAATGCATTCTTGCTCTCCTTGCTTTACTGTGTTAATATTTCCAAGCAGGATCCGTTGAAAGAACTCCAGCAGATCCATTGACTTCCAGAATAAAAGCTGAGCTCTCACCTGCTAATGCAGCTTCTTGCAGAGTGCTCAGAGTCTACCTCTCTGGGCCAGCCTCCCGCGTTCTCTTTAAAAATCTCCTGACTTAGAAAAGCAGCCATGGTACCTGCCTCCCGGCCAACATGATGATTTCCCTGAGTCCTTGGTGGGCTCTCCTGGAACGCCTTGGCCCCTAGCTTCCAAGGGAGTCTATCCCACCTGCCCACTGTGACCTAAACTAAGGCTGCGTGCAGATTTCCTCACCCCTGCTTATAGAGCCTCCTTCTTCTTGAATGAGGGGTTGGGTTTTGACTTCTTCCCCATTTACCTAATCAACTATTCCACCAGCTTCCTAACTATTAGTAATCTCTGACACTAGGGCTGGGACGATGGCTCAGTGGTAGAGCGCTTGCCTCGCATGCAATGAGGCCCTGGGTTCGATTCCTCAGCAAGAGGCGCTCTGGCTCACAAGTGGTAGAGAGCTAGCCTTGAGCTGAAGAGCTGAGGGACAGCGCCCAGGCCCAGAGTTCAGGCCCACGACTGACAAAAACAAAATCTCTGACACTAGAGCCTAGTACCCTGACTCAAATCCAGTACCACTCAGTAAATGCACACCACATGGTATCAATCATAAGCCAGTAACCTGAGGTTATTCACAAACTAAAATTCCAAACACATACATGTGTGTATGAATGTATGTGTATAGGTGTGTCTATATACATATGCACGTGCATATATGTGTATATCTAATATATACACATTGTATATGTAATATGTGTAGGTGAATATAATATATGTATATATGTATATTATCTCTGTGTATAATATATGTATGTGCATATGTATATATGAATAGATTTTAAATGTATGTGTATACGTATCTTAACTTTTTGGAATACTGACCTTGGTCACCTGTTCCAAAATAGGCACATATTTTGCTATGTAAAGAAAAAGTAAGGGGGGCTGGGAAGGTGGCTCAGTGGTAGAGCGCTTGCCTTGCATGCATGAGGCCCTGGGTTCGATTCCTCAGCACCACATAAGCAGAAAAAAAAAGCCAGCAGTGGCGCTGTGGCTCAAGTGGTAGAGTGCTAGCCTTGAGCTGAAGAGCTGAGGGACAGCACCCAGGCCCAGAGTTCAGGCCCACAACTAGACCCAAAAAAAAAAAGAAAAAAAGAAAGAAGCTCAAACGTGCTCTCATCAAGCGTTAGCACCAGTCAGTCTTGCTGGAACTGTTTGCATGTCCCTCGCTGAGGTATGCATGTCCCTCCCACGTTGATGTAGCCTGTGTATCCTCTGGCATCACTGTGAACATTCCTGTCCTGTCTTCTTAAAGTCATCCCAGTTGTGAATACCCCTGTACTTGTACAATCAGTGAGAATGGTGCACCAGTTAAGTTTCTGACTAACATGACTCGGGGTGATCCACTGCTACCAATTCTAAAAAGGACCAGGATGCACAAAAGATCACCTCAGTGCTAGTTCCTGCAATCACCCTGCTCTCCCCAATGTGTGCTCACCAGTGACAGGAGAGACAGCGGAGTGCAAAGCAGCTTCCAGGACTAATGACAGGGTGGCCATCCAGGACTACAATAATTGAGTTTTAATGCCCTAAGCTGTTGCTGGTCATAAATCCTCCATACCTAAAAGTCAAGCCTCTGCTGGGCAAGATTAATGGTTGGTGGTGTATATAATATTTATTAAGCCTCTTTTGATGTTGCTTGGCAATCTGGGCTACCATCAAACAAGTTGAAATAATTGACATTTAGCACATCAACCTGCTTGTGACTGAGAAGCATGACATTCATGTAGATAGTAAACATTTGGCAATTGCTATAAATGTCTCCAAATTTAACGTCATGACCTTTTCCCAGGTAAATGTTTTTGGATAAAATGTAAATAGTGATTCACTGTATGTCAAATACCACAGTATGTCAAATATTGTGCAATGTCAAGCTTACGGTGCTGTTACCCTCCAGAGGCTCCCAGATGGGTTGGCCTGTTGCACCTTTCCCTGGTTTTGGATGAAAACTCTCTGTTATTTATCGTAATTCATTAGTTTCTGTACCTTTCCCCATACACACAATGTTTCTGATTAAGACATGTGCTTGGGTTTCATTGTATAATTAATTAAATGAAACTTGGCATTTAAAACTTCCATACTCCAGCATAAAAAAATCATTCTATTTCAGAGCCCTCTCGGTGCCAAAACACATAAAACACCGAGAATCTGTGCACATAGAGCATCAAGTTATCAAATAGAGGGCTAGAGGCATGGCTCAAGTGGTAGATCACCAGCCTAATAAGTGCAAAACCCTGAGTTCAAACCCCAGTCCCACAAAAACAAAAAGGTCACATAAGAAGTAGAACTGATAGGTTCAAGTTCATATTCTTACCTTCCAACATCCCTAACTCTCTTATCTAGTGGTACAACAAATCCTAATGCTATCAAAGCATAAAATAACTACATCTAATTATGCTACTCTATGAAAGTTCTGAGCATGGTGATACACTCCTCTAATCCTATCACTGGGATGAGGCAGGAGGTTCATAAGTTCAAAGCCAGCCTGGGCCATATAAGAAAATGAAAGAAGGAAGGGAAGAAGGAAGAGAGGGAAATGGGAGGGAGGGAAGGAGGGAAGGAGGGAAGAAGGGAAGGAGGGAAGGAAGGAAGGAAGGGAGGGAGGGAGGGAGGGAGGGAGGGAGGGAGGAATAGAGAAATGCAAGGAAGGAAGGAAGGAAGGAAGGAAGGAAGGAAGGAAGGAAGGAAGGAAGGAAGGAAGGAAGGGAGGAAGGAAGGGAGGAAGGAAAGGAGGGAGGGAGGGAGGGAGACAGGGAGGGAGGGAGGGAGGGAGGGAGGAAGGGAGGGAAGGAGAGAGGGAAGGAGGGAGGAAATAAATGCATCCTGATTTATGCATGTGAAAAGGATCCTCCAATTATATATGTCCTTTCAGCTGCATACTACATTTAGTTTCCCTAAGATGAGCTAGACTTCTTCCAAGGTCTGGTATCCCTTTAGAATTCAAGTGTGAGAATTTTTCATGAATCTCTCATTCCTTCAATTTAAGAAAGTATCCTAGGCAGAATATATTTTGATGTGTTTTAGTTTGTGTACTTAATGCAGCAATATAAATAGATAAACATTGATGTGCTAAGAGTAAGTTTAAAATCTATTTTAAAATGTTTCCCCAAGTTCAAAAACTAAGATACTTAAAAACAATTATTACCTTTGAGTAGTTATACAGAGGAGTTGCCATTTAACAAAGCCGTTTATGAATACAATGTATCTTGAGCGAAATCACCCGCTGTCTGCATTTCTCATTCATCTACCGCATTCCCCCTGACCTCACCCCACCCCTTTCAAGTACCTGCTTCCTGATGTTTTATTTGGCTGAACTTTGATTTTGGCTTTCTAAGGGTTTGCCTACCCTATTTGAGATCTCCCTTGAATCTACCATTTTTGTTTTTGTTTTTCAATTAAATCATTTGTATACAATTAACTCCTTAAGGGGGTTCTGGAGAGGGAACACAGATAATCAGCTAAAAACAGGCATGAAGACTCACATTGGACCGAGTTCATTTTGTATCTTGAACCATCTCATCTTCCTAAAAGCAGTTTCTGAATAAAATTTTATTGAGAGTCTACTAAGTAGACAAGGCCCCAGGCACACATCATGGAGGAAGCATCAAGGTCCATTGTCACGCGGGACTTACCATCTGCAAGAAACTGTACCACCTGCACCTGGTTGGTTGCTTGTTTATTTGTTTCCAAAAAGAGATCATTTCCTTTCAACATCCTCACTTTAGACAAGGAGAATTTCAGTCCCCGAATTTACAGATAACTTGTTCAAAGTCACCTACTCCTCGTGGCAGAGTAAATCAGAACTCATTCCTCCCGCGTCCTGTGGGACGCGATCACGCTGCACCTCATTCTGCTGCAGTCCACTTCAATTGCAAAAGGGCATCTCATATGAAAGTCGGGGGAAAAATGTGATTCTCATGCAACTGCCACTGAAACTAGCACAAACTCTAATGCACACTTGAATATCTCCTAGGACCACTGTCAGATTGTGGTTAAAAATAATGATGAGCGTGTCAATCCCCTTTATAACACCTGCTAGCCTACAGACCTGGCTCTGAGCTTTTTACCATAGTAACATCCCCACAATGACAATATGAGGGAGGTATTGTAATTAGCGCCGCTCAGCAGATAAAAATAATAGAAGCACAGAAGAAATTTGCTCTTTTTAAAAAAAATGCCCATCAAATTAATGGATCAGATTAGCCATTGAAAAGAATGAGCTCCAAGTGAACTCTGATATAAGGAGTCCATGGTGCATTGTTAAGTGAAAATATGAATTTGTATATGTTTGTAGCTCGGCACTCACACATACGTACGCACCAGTGGCTATTGTTTGCTTTGTTTGAATCACCAGGGAAATTTCATAAAATACACCATCCAGGATCTTAACTCTAACCTATCAAATTAAGATATCCTATCCCTAGCTAGACTCTATAGCCATTTATTCGTAAGTATAATTTCCATGGGTACTTTGGGTTAAAATTTACCTGTTCACATGCAACTGAATTCAACAGGGAAGCAGTGTTCTAATTTACTTATTGGAATAAATCATATTAAGTTACAAAGTACAATAACCTTAAAATTCTCAAGGCGTACTGAGAAATGTACAAAGGAACAGATATATTTCACATCGTGTGCAGGGGAAGGGCATCTGAACAGGAGCTGGAGCTTGTAGCTGGTGCTCAAGATGGATATCCATGAACTCTCTCGTGTCATCAGATGCCAGACACCACTGGGTTCAGAATTCTAATTGTTAATCCCTGATTTAGACCATTGAACCGCAATGCCCTTTAAGGCTAAACTGAATTTAAAATTCAATTCACTTGAAGGAGTTCATTGGTGACCTTTGAGAAATCAATTGCATAGTATCTCAGGAAAAGAAATGATCTTAACTTCCCTATAAATTGATGACCTGAAAAGATGCATGCTATCCTCACCAAATATATTGAAGGAGCACATTCATGTTGAAAGTTCATTGACACCCTGTTATGTGCTACTAGGAAACTGCTAGGCCTTAATTGAAAAAGTGACTGAAGTTGGACATCGATGGCTTAGGGCTGTAATCCTAGCTACTCAGAAGGCTGAGATCTGAGGATCACAGTTTGAAGCCAGCCTACGAAGAAATTATTCACCAAAAAGCTAAAAGTAGAGCTGTGATGGGCTGGGAAGGTGGCTCAGTGGTAGAGCGCTTGCCTTGCATGCATGAGGCCCTGGGTTCGATTCCCCAGCACCACATAAGCAAAAATTTAAAAAAAGCTGGAAGTGGCGCTGTGGCTCAAGTGGTATAGCGCTAGCCTTGAGCTGAAGAGCTGAGGGACAGCACCCAGGCCCAGAGTTCAGGCCCCACGACCGGACCCAAAAAAAATTAAAAAAAAAAAAAAAAAAAAAAGTAGCGCTGTGGCTCAACTGGTAGAGAATCAGCCTTGAGCAAAAAGTTCATGGACCATATCCAGGCCCTGAGATCAAACCCCAGGACTGGCCAAAATAATAATAATAATAATAATGAAGAGATGAGCATTGAGACCACCTCTGATTTGAGTATTTTACTAAAATAACCATATAATTTTTCAATAAGCTCTCCCTTGCTCATTGTTTTGACTACTTATGAAGAAACTGAAGTCATATTTATTCCAATTTTTATTTGTAAAGCAGTACACTTCCTTCTTCTTTAGAAGTGAAAATAGTTTTACATAAACAGAACTTAAGTCAGGCATGGAAACACAAATGTACAGAATGTGGAAAAACAGAGTATCTGTGAGTTGTTAGTGTTGACCAAGCCGCCCTTCTCCCACGAGGCATTAGCATAACCACGTTCTCTCAGTCAGAGGCCCAGGACCCTGAGTATCTAGACTCAAAACCCTGTGGCTGATCTTGGTTTCCATTCTGTTTCTTGTCAATACCACAGGACATCATCCCTAGACAAGCTACTCCCTCCCCCTCAAGAGGCCACTGACATCCCATGCGAACCTAAGGTGGTTCTAGCAAACCAGCTAAAGAAACAGCAGTGGCCCTTAGAATTCTACGTCACTCTATGGTTCTCTAATGACAAGTTTCTACTTTTGGTGACATCTCTTAGTGTGACACTGGCAAAGAAGAACCAAGTATAACATTTAGACAAAGAAATGACACCACTTTGATTTGGTGAGAACAATGTAAACTCAGATCAATATAAAACTTAGAGGGAAACTGAGAACTAATCTCCAAGATAATGACAGAGGGCTGAAGATGTCCCAAGTTTTGTCTCTTGCAGAAGTATTTGCTTGTTGATTACCCTCAGACTCAGTAAACAACCACTCAAGCTCTACCTCCTGTCTGCCTAGCCAGCACTTAAACATTGCTTCTCAGGACAGCCTTATATAAATAAGTTATGGACAATATATTGCCAGCCTCTACCATCTAATAACATCATGTATTTTTTATGGATTGTTGGGATTTGCAAGTTGGAGGCATATCCATTGAGATGGACGACGGTTGGGCACTTTTCTTCTCTGCACTTAGCCTTCTGATTAGGAACTGCATTAATCTTGTGTTTTAATAATGGTGAATGTCAGTGAGGTGTCTATTCCTCTCTGTCTGTTAAGCAAAACCAGAATCTCGTTTTGGTTCCTAATGTACTTGCTCCTTCCTCTCATCTTCTGCTTAGACATTTTTATTAGTATAATTGTTTTTGCAAGCATAACCCAAACTCTAGAATCTAAGGAAACAGAAGTTTCTTTAGAGTAGATTTATGATCTTCTATGAAAATTTCTTGTCCTTTGAAATTCAGCTTCCGAACTCAAGAAGGATTTGATGTCAGAATGTTTTTAAATCATTTTCTAGAAGACATCCAATACAAGTGCCTAGTGACATTAATGCAAATGGAGTTAAATTTCAGATTAATATGCACTGAGATCAAGCAGTATTAGGTGATTTAACCATCATTAGCTTCCAATTGTTATACAGATTAAATAACTATTTTACTCCAAATGCAAACACAATAGCAAAACACAGAGCTATTATTTAATTGTTTAAAATAGACTGTAGTTTTGCATATTCCTAAGATGTCAGATTTTCCCATCAGCAAAAAGCAATTCTACAAATGTGTGAACAAGAACCTGTCTGGGTAAACATACTATTACGCCATAGAAAAAGGAGCGGTTTTCTATAATTGCAAATCTACATTGACATTCTATTTCCTTCCTTTCAGAACACCAGGAATAGAAGTAACCTTAAAAGACAATCTAGTCCAGCACCTTTATTGTATATCAGCAGATGGAAACGTGTAAGCAGACAGGCAAACCAATATTAGATAAAACCACTGAGAAGTCAGGCCCATCTTCTGCTACAATGAGCTCTCTACCAGACACACCATTTCTGCATCACTCCCAGTAAACCAAAGCAGTTGTGCATAGCTACTCTTACCCATAGGAGCTATATTCCAACACCCTCCACACATAGTACCAAACCCTATACACCATCTTTTCCTGTGGGCTCTGGAGTTGCCCCACACTTCCAAAGTGAACCTTCCTTCCATGCTTTATGCCTCTTTGGCAATACTACTCTTGTCTATCCAGGACATTATTGAGAGAAACATAGGCTCCTTAAACACAAGCACAATCAAGCAGATCACTGAGCGGTTACTAAGTGACCAGAAGACAAGGAGCAGATGCAAATAGATCCACTGGCCAAGGGGTGGATGCGGAGAGGGACAGAGCAGGATGGACTGAGATTTCAGCATGCATTGATTGATACTTGTGACTTTGGAGATAGGGGAGGGAATTTCCATGTAATATCTTTGGGCCATGGTTAATTGCAAATAACCAAGACCTCAGAAAGGAAAAGTTAATGAAGAAGATAATTGTGCAGGAAATTGACATCCTTGAGTGGTCATTTGAAAGATCTCCTCATGATCACTATAAGAGAATATATACATGTATATACACACATATATATAGTACAAATATATGTCTATATGTGTATGTATGTATATGTGTATATGTATATATATACATTTATATCACTATCTATATCTATCTATCTATATATGAAACTAGTTAAAACCCAAATCAGCTTGTGTGTGATGTATAGTGCTAACCACTTTGCATTTCTGGGTTTTGTTGTTTCATTTTTATTGGTCTTTCATAGAAGTGATTTCTTACAGTTTCTCAAACCCAGAAGTTAATCTTTTTTGATGTGTTGTTTGCTGGACTTTCTTGTTTTTCACTTAGAATGCAAAGACTGTGAATACCTAGCTAAGATTTGATCCAGGACTGTTCTGTTCTCAACTCTGCCACTGACAACTTCAGCAGACTTGCAAGTTCTCTTCCAGTAGCCTTCATCAATTGCCTTCCATTTCTTATGAAAATGGATTTACAGATATCTAAATGTCATCTCAGAGCAGAAAGCAAAGGCTGACAAGTCCTTAATGAAGAAACCCATGTTAACAGTCTTTGGTTCCAATGAGAACTCCTCTTGTAATTTAAAGCACCAGTGCAATTATTTCATTTTCCACAAATGGCTTCTGTAACGATGCCAAGTTTGTAGTTTGTCACACGGGTGACAGCACAAGTACATATGTAGCCATTCCTTTTTAATAAGTCAGATTCATTAATGGATACTCTCTTGAAATAACAATGTGGAGTATATTTACGAAGTGCAGGAACATTTACTTCATGGTACTCATAGAAACATTAAATAAGACGTAAGTATGCTTGACAATGAAATGAAGCATACAGATAAACAAAACGTCTGTGTACATTTTGTCATCTTGGCCTTGCTGCCTCGGTCATTATCCATTTGTGTCATGTTTTTAATGTCAGGGTGACAAATGACTCTACATACACTATGTGGAGAAAATGACTCATATCAATGCATAAGGAAATCTCTGGTTATAAAAGCAAAGATGACAATCCAAAATCCAACACAATGTGAACATTTGGAGGTATTTTAGAGTCCTGTTTCTGAAAGGCTAAAGAATGACTTCATTATCTGATGTCATTTCTTTAAGTAAACTTCACATTATTTTACCTCTAAGTCTAATGTATTGATAATGTGGTAATTCATAGAGGGTAATGACAGCGACCTTTTACCTTTACTATATCTTGAAAGGTCAGTTGGTTTTATGGACTTTTATAGGCACTAGTTCCAAGTAATTGTGTACTATATTTCAACAAAATGAGATAGATAACATCAGGAGAAAAAAAGATGCTCCACAGACTAATTTTGTCCCACATCTTCTAGACTGAAGGTCACTATGATATGTTCCTCATATTAACTCAGCATTATATCTAGAATGTATCTAGAATGACAAGAAATGTTATAATGAACCTGAAATTAGTGGTCCCCATGTTGGCCCCCAAACAATGTTTTCTTCTCTCCTTGTGCTTGTTAATTGTCTGTCCATTGGTCTGGATTCTCCTCTGAATTGTACGAGACGGTGGTTGTTATCTTGTTCCTCGCTGAGTCTTCTATGGAAGTTCTCATTGGATCTCAATGCTGGCACACTGCCATGCATTTCATAGGCATGGGGCAGCATTTGTGGATTGGAAGGCATAAAAGAAAAGAGAGAGAGCAGAAGGAAGAGAGGACAAAAGGAAGAAAGAAAGAGACAGCGAAAGGAAAAAAGGAAATCTGTGTTCTACATAAACTGGAGGTTTCCATCCTTGTAGTCCTAGCAATGGTGTTTATGCATGGGAAGGAAGTACAGATTTCTAGGTGAATGTATCTATGCAGATACTGATGATATCCAGAAAAGGCACCGAAATCGATCCGGAAATTTTAAAGAAAATCTCTTTGATTATATTTGTAGTTCTATTCAATTAAAAAATCATGACATCATACCCCACATTGATTTTTTTAATAGTCTCAAAACACTCAAGTAGTATTTATTCCATATCTAGTATGGGCCTGATATTGTATTAACTACTGAAAGAGAAGTACAAAAAATTATGAAATTATGACACTACCTATTCATTCAGCATTCATTGAATATTCAGTAATTTGCCAAATGTGCTGAATGCTTTTCCTGTCCTTGAGGTAATGATATTGTTTCTGGGAGGCCAGAGCATGCAAATGTAAAACAACACCAGGAGAACACCAAGATAAACAGACATTTTGTAATAAAGGTAATGTTACCCAACATTTAATAAGCGCTTACTGTGTGTCAGGCAAAGTGCTAAGTATTTTACATGCATTATTTTATATACTGTTCACTGTACTTTATTTATATTCATTGTTATTGAAATCTCAGTGGTACAGCTGAGAAAAGCTCAGCTCAAAGCAGTTAATTAACTAGGCTGTCTTCATCCATTCAGGCTGCTATGGCAAAGTACTATATACTGGTAGCTTATAAACCACAGAAATTTATTTCCCACCGTTCTAGGGTCCAAAAAGTTGAAAATTAAGGAGCCAATGGCTGTGAGGGTCTCTGCCTCTCGGACAACTTTCTTTCCACTCGAACATGGTGGAAAGGCTAAGGAAGGTAAGAGAGCTCCCTGGGGGCCTCTTTTAGAAAGGCATAAATTCTCTTCACAGATGTTCCATCCCCTCTCCCCACCCCTCCCATTCCTTGACACGGTCTCCTTCTGGGGGGAAGAATTTCAATGTCGGAACTGGGAGAGATGAGCGGGAACATCCAGACCAGAGTATCACCCAAGCCATCATGTAACAGCAAGAGTCACTGACCACTGTGGCCTTGAAGTTCATGCACTTAATTAATGTGCTCTATTATTGCTAGTCACCCACTTACATTTTTGAATGTAGATAATAATATTTCCTAGGAAACACAGACTCGGGTATTGGCTAAAGTTGAAGAAAACTTGCATGGAAGAGATACTCCTTGAATTCTAGATCTTAAAAAGTGGATTTGATTTAAATAGATAGGGAAGATGATTGAGAGTATCCAGATGGAAGCAGAGAACAGGAAACCTAAAGATGTCAACGTAGGGGTTGGTGGCGTGGCTCAGGTGGTTGCCTTGCAGCTGAGTGAAAGCATACCAAGTTCAAGTTCTGGTCTTGGACAACGGAGGAGGGAGGGAAAGGAGGAAGGAAGCAAGCAAGCAAGGAAAGGAGGAAGGAAGGAAAGAAATGTCAGTGCAAATTTGTAAAAACAGAAGACCTAGGAGCAGCTAATTTAATGGAACTAAAGCTTATGGTAGGTATATCTACTAAGACTGACTGCCATGTCCCGGATGGTAAACTAGAGTTGAGAAACCCCCTAGACACCTTGTCTCCTTACCTGTTATCCAAACAAATGTAAGGTGAGCAGCTTTTCAAAATATCTGCTTCTTCTCATTGGGGAGCAGGGGGAGGGGTGGCCTGTAGTTAACTTACGTGTAAGAATGCTTACAATCAGCCTATTTTTTTCCCATTTGACTTTGGAACCTGTAAAGTTTAGTATTCCAGCAAAAATTAAATCAGGGTTATCCAAGGTAAGCTAACTGGTAAAAGCAGAGCCAAAACTTATAAGCTCCAGTTGACTATGTGCCCAACTTTGCTGCCTCCCATTTGTAAAGCATCAACCTCCGCCACAAAAACACAATGGCCAGCAACACAGGATCACCCGATAATAACCTCTATAGTTACACAAACCAAAGAGACCCACGCAAGTGAACATTGAAAGGTAATAGCCAGGCATCGTGGTACATCCTATAATCTCAGCACTTGGTTGACTGAGGCAGGAGGACCACAAGGTCAAGGCCAGTCTGGTCTTCACAGTGACACCCTACCCAAGAATTAAACTTTTTTTTTAAAGACAACACAAACGTAACTATTTTGTCATTTCAAGCAGAGTACTCACACTCATCATGCTATAAACATGCAAAATTATCCATTTATCTGGCCTTCCACACACTGCAGACATTCGAGGCCCAGATTCAGCATATTGCAGATCAACTTCTAGACAGATAATTAATTTTGGTTAAACTACCCCTGAACCGGAATGGCGCATCCTCCCTTCCTAAGTGACCCCAAAATGAACAGATACAATGACATAAACCCAAATAATGATTTAGTAGAGCAATTACCAAAAGTTTAGAACTTTCTCCTAAATTAGCTGCATGATAAAGAGTTCTGAATTGCCGATAAGTGAAAGTTTGTTAATTATTCAAGACAATTGAGCAGAAAAATCTCTCCAGCCGCCCTGTCTTATCATTTCACCGGAACTGAAATTCATTTCCATGGCACAAGGTGCCCAGGCCCCACACAAGACACATCCGTCCCCTAGGAGAACACAGATATATCACCACGTGTGCGCATGTGTGCAAACACTCACACACACCTAAACACCAAAGAGCTGGTATCCTTCCCAGTATCTGAGGTTGCACTGATAGCCAGAATGTTCCAGAATCCAAGTAAACAGCGGGTTCTTTTTTTAATTTGTAAGTGACAGGATGAAGAATATTGTGGGCTTTCCCCACCAGACTGTAACAATATTAAGGTAAATCAAATTTTGCACCTCATTTATTTAACAATGTCATTGTTCGGTTGCTATAGGTTTTTTTTTTTTAGCTTCTCAGAATACAAGGCTGCACAAATTTCCCAGAATTTATTTTTGAAAAAGAAAGAAAAAAATTTTAAAAACTCGTTAGCTCTTGAACACTTAATTATAATTGGCTACGCTTCTTCTCTTTTATTAAGTGATAATTTATGAGAGACGACTTCAAGATCATCTAAAATGCTGCCTTTGGAAAGACTGAAGCAAAGGAATATGTAATCACAATGTAATGCAATCAGAATATTTAATTAACATGCAATCATGAAGGAAGAAAATAGTCTCATCACATTCCTATCCAAAGTCAACAATAGGGCTCTCTTTAAATGGCCATATATACTTTTAAAATATTTTAATGGTGATGACCTGTCTTTGATAAAAGAGTTGCCCAGTGATTCCTTGATTTCAAATAGAAAATGGAGACCCTGACTTAGAACTTCATGTTGAAAGGGTGTTGCTTCTGGAGTCCAGACCAATTCACTCATCCTTTGAATAGCCCAGCTACTGCTTCAGAAATACACCTCTCCACTCACCCATCATGTTTCTTCTTTCTTTGGAGCCTTGGATTACTATATAAAGAGCTTCCCCCAAAGCAAGCTCTGTGATTTCACATTTCCAATTAATGTCTTCCTGTTCAAGGATCCATAAGAACCTACCTGTTATGGCTTTGATTTGAGATATCCTAACAACCTCACATTTTCAAGGCTTGTTTTCCAGTGCAGTTGTGTTCGGAGGTAGGGCTTTGGGGAGATGATTGGCTCAAGAGGGTTCTGATCTCATGGATGGATTAATCTACTCATAGATTCATAAATCTCTATTGGGAGGCGACAGAAACTACATATAGTAGGCAAGGAAGTGGCTGGAGAAAGTGGGTTGCTGAGGGAGGCCTTGAGGAGTACACTTTGTCCCCATCCCTTCTCCCCCAGCAGGTTGCTTCTTGGCTGCCATGAAGTGAGTAGCTCTGTTCCCGCACGCCCTCCGTCCTGTGTCATGAGTCGGCTGTGGGCACAAGACAACAGAGCGCATGTGGGCAGAACCTCTGAAACTGGGAGCCAGTAAACCCTGCTTCCTTTGAGTTGATTTTCCCAAGTGATTTTGTCTCCGGGTCTGAAAGCCAATTAACAAACTATCAACATATAATCACAAAAAGTCATGGGGGAAGAAGGAAGAACACATCATTTTATCCACCAAATCAGTGGCAAAACACAGGTGAGGAGAAATGAGTTTGATTAAGAATCATGCAAGTGGAGCTGGGAAGGTGGCTCAGTGGTAGAGCGCTTGCCTTGCATGCCTAAGGCCCTGGGTTCGATTCCTCAGCACCACATAAGAAAAAAAAAGCCAGAAGTGGCGCTGTGGCTCAAGTGGTAGAGCACTAGCCTTGAGCTGAAGAGCTGAGGGACAGTGCCCAGGCCCAGAGTTCAGGCCCCACGACTGGACCCAAAAAAAAAAAGAATCATGCAGGTAAAAATAGGAGTGAAGACAGCTCAGAATGCCATTCTCCTGTTCATGGACATGAAGCAGTGTAAAGGATTTTACTTTCTTAAAGGCTGCAATAAAATTTGGATACGTCATTCCTTAGAGACACCTGTTAGGAGTTTCTTTAAGGCAAGTACCTAGCTAAACTGCTGGGCAGTAGAGTGTACCTATATCCAAATCAATTGCACACCACTAAATATTCCCCTTTCCCATCTCTGTGCCAACTCAATACAGTTTTCCATTTTAAGATGAGTAAGTCTACTTCTTTTCCCTCAACAACTTGTATTTTCTGATTATTAATAAAGCTAAATTCCCTTTCATCCATGTTCCAACCAGTGTGGCTGCTGCTTCTCAGAGCTAGCCAATGTAATTTGTTTTTTTTTTTTATTTTGACATTCTTATTTTTCTCTTGACCTTTTCAGCAAATATAACTATAAACTCATGTTTTAAATAAAATATGAGGTTTTTTTAACTGATAATTCTAATTCAAATCTGTAATTATAGTGTTCTTACATTTCTATCCCTTTTTCCCCCCACACTGAAAACCTTGGTCCTCAAAGACACTAACATACACATTCCTTTACCCATTAATACACACAATACTCACAAGGATATTATCATTAAAAAGTATGGTTAAGCTCTTTTTGTTCTACAAAAAGTAGATCTCAAAATTTAGAGAAATTACATCCTTTAAATACTTGAAATAATTCCTGCCTGGAATGAATAGTTATTGCTCTATTATTTCAAACTATTTGGAGAGTAATTGCCCAATTTATTATCTTCTTGCTTTGCATTGGGCCTTGCACTTACTAAAATTTCTGTATATTAGTTCATGTTACAAGAAACTCAATAGTAGAGCTTTACCTGCTATGGGACATTTACCACTGCTTCTGTGAGGAGCCTAAGAAGCTCATTACTTATGAACCATTTTAACATTAATTTGTGACTCTGTATTGCATATACCTTCAGTACAAATTTAGAGTTAGATCTGCAGGTAGTTCCACTTCTCACAATAAGGAATAAGTCAGTCTGCTTACAAGTGAAACTTTACCCTTTCGTATTTTAAAAACATAGTGAGGCTTTTCTTTTTATGGTTCCTTCCATCAGGTAGTGCTGGGGTTGGGTATCGTTCAGAGTGTCCTCGAAGGCTGCCTTTGCTCCTGCACAATGGAAGGTATTATGGTGTTGGGAGGAAGTGATTATGTTGGGTGAGATTGTGGTAGGTCCCCTGTGGTTGTAACCTGGTGACTGATGAGAAAATGGAGAGACCAGAAGTGACAGGGATACACATATGCACACATGCTCTATGTCTCACAAGAGCTGGCTTGATCCTTCTCAGAACCTTAGCAGCAAGACCATCACCAGATGCAATCCCTTATCTTTAGACCTGCAGAACTGTAAGCCAAAATAAGCCTCTCTCCCTTAAAATTTACACAGTCTAGGGTACTTTGTTGTGAGCCCCAAAAGCAGACAGACTTGGGTGGCAAATATAGTACCATTTTTTTGTTGTTGTTGTTGATTGTGGGACTTGAACTCTGGGCCTAGGCACTGTCCCTCAGCTCTTCAGCTCAAGGCGAGCGCTCTACCACTTGAGCCGCAGCACCACTTCTGGTTTTCTAGTGGTTTATTGGAGATAAGAGTCTCACGGACTTTCCTGCCAGGGCTGGCTTTGAACCACGATCCTCAGATCTCAGCCTCCTGAGTAGCTAGGATTATAGGCATGAGCCACCGGTGCCTGGCTTGGTACCATCTTTTAAGTATGCCGGGGGGTGATTTAGCTTCTGGACTTTCTGATGGATAGATTCCTATCCTGGCGCTCTGCTCACTGCTACTCATACTTGTATGCCTTCTACATTTGGGTGACTGAAATTGTGCCTTTTTTGTCATGAATCTGGTTATATATTTCTTAATATTTTAAAGTATTATAACTGGCATTTTTTTATGTTTTAAGGACTGATGTTGTTCCTTGCCCCTATTGAGACCAGTCCTATGACCAGAAGTCTCCAGAAGAGAATGGCTATGGATATGGGCACTCAGTCCAGAAAGAACAAAACCTTGAGGACTTCTTCCCTCATCTGGGCATTGCGGTAATTGTCCACATCTGAATAACTAACTTCATTTCTTTTTTTAAATCTGGAAGCTTGAGTCATGTGATTTTTCACAAACCACTTGAGTTCGTCCAGTTTAATTTCCAGTGGTTACTTCTAACAACTTTTAAACACTGAATCTCTGTTCTGTTGTATTTTGACATTGGACATTAGCTTTCAGTGAACCAAGGGGAATGTTCTGTCACTTTCCAGGTCATGTGTCATTAATGTAAGTATGGATCCCTGTAGCAGCTATCCTCCGAGTTTGGGAGGTTCTCCTGGTATGCGTCAGACATTTGTTCAGTTGTGACTCTTAAATATTCACTGTTTGGTCATTTCTTCTAAAGGAAACTTCTAGACTTTTCATATCATTTTGTGTTAAATTACCAGGTTTGGCAAACTTCACCTCCACTTGTTCTTCAAAGTCAAAATGCGGAGAGAGAAGGAATGGTATCATTTTCACCCGTTTTTCCCCGTATTTTGAAGAAGACATTTAAAAATTAAATTTGTACCTCAGCAATTTGATTTGTAGGCTAAGGAGAGCAAAGTCTTATAAATGGAATACTTTTAAAATAAATCATAATTAATTAACTATGAAAATATATCAAATAAATTTGGGTACATAGCTAGATGACTAATTACAGTTCAGGGAGGTTAGAAATTGTAATACTGTTTTTTAGCTTGGTTAATATAATATTATAATTGAGGTTGCTTTGATCACTGGGAATGTCGGAGACAATAATTTTTCAAGCTTGGCTGATTTTGAAATCATATGGTTATGAGTATTAGCAGCTTAATATAAAATGTGGAGCTGTCTACAAAGTTAAAAGAAATTATTTTTGTCATAATAAGCTATATTAATTTAATTAGTTATGTATATGGTTATATTTTTCATTTGAAAATTAAAGCAAAGTGCTGCTTGCTAGATATAACTGAAAGAAGGGGAAAAAAAAAAACAAACTCTTAGACGCTTGAAATAGTTCCATAAGAAGAATTTGGGCCTCTGTAAATTTTATTGTTCCATGCTGTAGATTTTCTAAGTGTCCCTTAATTCATGCTTTCATTCAGTAACTGTTCACCAGGGGCTCAGAGATAAACTGAGGACTGCCAGTCCCAGAGTCCCCTTTCCTGTGCCCCCTCCCAGTTTATTGCAGTGAATGGGCTTCTACCTTGTCTTCCAGATTCCAAGTTCACTCTGCCAGTTCATCCTCCACTCTGATTCCAAGGTCATCTTAGTCTGTAACAATTTAGGGTAAGTTCCCCTGTATTTCATGCTCTCACAGGACTTACTCTCCCTTATAGTGGTAATCCATAACTTGATATCTAGGAGACATTTTCAGCCTGCAGATGTGTTTCCTGAGTTTACATGGTCCTTGTAGGAAGATTTCATGTAACATTCCAGAAACGGAGTTTCTTAGTTTCCTTCAAAAATTAAAAGGGAGAATTATGTTGGCCCGCATTCCTTTGGAGCTAAACAGAGGCTGCCTCCTGCAGATGGGTCTTTACCATGGTTTCTTGGTCTACAGCAGGTGTCCTGGCCCTTTTAACTGACAGCCACAGGTCCTGGGATCCACACCTACCATCCCTGAGTGCTCAGACTCAGAGTTAATGTTTGCTTACAAGATCATGCTGAAGGTAATAGTGGTCCCCCCCCCCAGCATGATATGTCTACTGGGGCTCTCAGAATGGACCCTATTAAGAATAAGAGTCTTGGCAGCTATAATGAAGATATTTCTAAGTTATATCTTCTTAGATAAGGGCAAACTTAAATATGATGATGACTGATCCCACAAGGAATAGAAGAGAAAGAACAGAGAGAGAGAAAGAGAGAGAGGCTACTTGAAGATAAAGCCAGAGATTGCTATTACCCAGCCCTAAGTCAGATGTGAAGGTTTGAATCTTAAATATTTGTCAAAGGCTCACATACAAAGGGCTTACTCTCCAGTCTGCAGTGATATCAGAAGGTGGCATACACTTGAGGAGTAGAGCCTGCTGCAAGGAAGTCAGATCATTGCGGGAGGGGGGATATAAGTACTTCAACTCCCTCTCTACTCTCTACTCTCCTCTCCCTTCTCTCCCCTTCCTTCTCTCCTCCTTTCCTCTCCTCCTCCCTCCTCTCACACATGTTCCTGACATGACATGCTTCCTTCCCAGAGCCCCAACGTAGCATGGCCAAATGACCATGGACTAAAACTTATGAAACCAAGAGCTAAACTAAACCTTTCTTCCTGATACATTGATTATCTCAAATACTTGGCTTGCCACACTGCCAGAACTATAACTCACACACCCAGGATTATCAACAGCCACCAGAAGCTTCTAGAGTATCATGGAAGAGATTCTGAAACTTACAGAAGTAGAACTCTTGGGACTTCTGACCTCTCTAAACATTTTTTAAGCTTCCATCTTTGTGGTGATTTGATAAAACAGCTCTATGACACTGATAAATTGCCCTCAGTGGTCAGGCCCTGACTACTTCTCCTGTGGTAGTTCTCTGAGGGCCCTCTAGTTTAGTGACTGTTGTCATTGCTGGTCCCCCTTCCTGAGGGACCCTTCACATCCTTTTCTTCTTGATTAAATTTCAAATGATTGTTCAGTGCTTATATCCTCTTATCTTCCATTTCTACCTGCTGATGACACTGCTGTTTCCTGAGCTACCTCATGTTTTAGCACCCTCCAAGCAAGGGTGAAATTATTTGAGGTATAGAAATCTTGCAGAAGATTCTTGAAGGGGTTTGTTTACAAGGCAACAGATTGTGATAGAAACTTGGTTAAAATATGGTGCCAGGTTGTTTGGCCAATGAACAGTCTAGACATTACACTAAGGTATGTTTTAGAGTTGATTGACAAATCAGCAGCCTTTGGCAAAACAGATCACTCTCATAATGCACTGAGTCTCACGCCAACAGGTGAAGACCTACAAGCAAAAACTGAGGTCTTCTTCCGATTCAAGCCTAGAGCATCAACTCTTACCAGACTTTTCCAGTCTATCCTACAAATTCCAAACTTAATCATGATTGATGTTAAGCTATTAATGAAACTGAGGTACAACCATATGATCAACCTATGAAATCCATAGGCCCTCATCTGGAAAGGACTGTGAACTGAAAACTGGGTTCTAGTTAGATGTTGTAGATTTGGAGCATTGACAGATTCTAATGACAGATAATCTGGTAGTGATGAGCCAGGCACCAGTGGCTCACGCCTGCAATCCTAGCTACTCAGGAGGCTGAGATCTGAAGATCGTGATTCAAAGCCAGCCCGGGCAAGAAAGTCTGTAAGACTCTTATCTCCAATTAACCACCAGAAAACCAGAAGTGGGGCTGTGGCTCAAGTGGTAGAACACTAGCCTTGAGCTGAAGAGCTGAGAGACAGCGCCCCGACCCAGAGTTCAAGACCCACAACCAACCAAAAAAAAAAAATCTGGTAGTGATGAGACCACATGGCTAGAGAATAGTGATACAAGCAGGCACCAAGGCAATTATATACCAATATACCCAATTTCCAAACTACTTATAGGAGTTCATTATCTTTGTTGAAGATCCATCTTCTGAAAAGTACTTCAACTGGGCTTTGGGACATTATTTTCTCCCCTTGGCTAAAAGAATTGTTAAAAATATGGAAGTAGAAAAAAAAAACTGAAAAGAAATTTTGTTTTAAATTATCTACCAGAAACAAGTCATTTCTTCGGGTCAACTGTCCTACAAAAATCATATCCTTCCCTTGCGAAAATTCACATTCTAAGTATAACTTTTCAACATTTGACATTAAATCTACACTCTCTGAGGAGCGGTGCTGTCAGTGCAGGAAGGTAGAGCGGTACTCGATGACTGATCTACTCTTTCCAAGGGACTGAAACACAGCTTAATGGCTCTAGCCAGTCTAAATAACATTTTTTTTATTGGTTCAAGTTAATCAGCCAGGCCATCATAAAATGCCTCTAGCTCTGGATGCCAATCGAAACAGGAGCATTCATGCAGATAAGGGAACTTGTCATCACTACTTGTCACTGAGCATCTGTGCATCTGTCTTAAAAATGACATGACCAGGCAGGCAGACGCAGAACTGAGGATTGGCCTGGTATGCTTATAACTCTGTCTGTGGTCTTTACTCAGTAGAGCTTAGGTGTGTGAGAATTATATAACACAAATGATATATATAACACATGAAATTCCTAGTACCTGAAGGCTCTTCAAAAATAGCTGTTTTCCAGGCTTTTGGAGAATGGTAACATCTTCCCTGTTAGCATTTCGCAGGCCCCTTTGTCTAAAATCAAGCTTTTTGCTTATTTCTTTCCTCTCATTCCTGTCATCTCCAAACTGCAGAGACACAAAACCAGAAGTGTAGTGCTAGAACAAAATAGCTCCTGGAATCGAACACCCAAATCCAGCTTCCTGTTCCCACTAACCAGCAATGTGAACTTAACCTAGACCTGAAGCTCACTGGTCTCTGTTTCCTCCTTGGAACAAGAAAATGACACTACATAATCCCTAAAATCCTCTCCATTCTTGAAAAGAAAAAAATCCCTCATTTCTGGGCAACTTTTAGTCAAAATATGAGCTTCTAAAAACCAGATCTTAAATAAAAAAGTTACTATCTTTCTGTGTGCTTATGACCTGTGCTGTTATATAGTTACGTTGCTAGATAAGTGCTTTTTTCCTATTTAAAATAAATTTTGTAATTAGTTTTTGATTCAGTTCCCAATGGCCTATTCTTGAAATAAAATGAATCCTTAGAATATTAATAAGACAAATACTTGAAAATCAGGTAGAATAAATGATCCATTGTATGTGAAATGCTAAACGAACAACAAATAGTTTCATCATGAAAAAGATACCAGAGGATGGGGCGTGTTGAGTGACATCGCATTCTTCAGTACAAGTGAGCAATCCTTTTTCCAGCTGACATTTTTGTATCTGATGGGTTCATTAAAAAACAAATACTAAACCTGTGTTTGACTTCCTGCTCTTTTTCTACACTCTGATCACACAAGTCACAGTTTGAGGATCCTAACACTGAAAGTACCACAAGGATTAAAAGTAAACAGAATTGTCTAAAAGGCATTCATCTTCTCTCTTATTTGCTACAAAAAAAATTCATGACTTTACAAGAAAAAACAATTTTTTGCAGGAAAGTTGTTTTCTGTTATTTTACCTGTCTTTTGTCTATTAAATCAAATGGATGTACTTCACCGTTCTGACTAGAGTTTTCTTCCTTGTAGCAGGGGGTGGGGAGTGGCAGGGGGAGGCTGAGGGATGAGCAGGGCGGTGAGCAGCAGGAACGCATAGTTGGAAGTGCTCTCCTCATCACAAATATGTGTCTTCAATATTTAGTTGTTGTGGCAGGAAAACGCCAACAAATACATGAACTGTAAACCATCTGGCTTGAAATATGTTCAAATATGAATGTTCATCTTGAAAAATGAAATCTATGGAATTCTGGCATCCACTTTGACTTTTGAGAGATGAACAGCTTGGATATGCAAAAGGGGAATTTCTAGACTAGCCTTCTTCAACTTTAAATTTCCCTGAACTCAGAAGCTAAATGATTCACCACTACCTGCGAAGAAGAACTTCCCTTTCCCTTTTAAGCTTTAATGAACACTACCACCCGCTGGAAAATTCCTGCCACCGGATGTGTGTAGAGACTTGTCCAGACCCATCTTCCGTGCTGAGGGGCAGAGAAATGAAAGTGGTTCTCTATGTATTATTGAACTAACCCCTAATGTGTACAGAAGTAATATGTCACATTTAAAGAGCAGGATAATTCTGGCTTTCACTTTATTACTAAGCCAAAAAGTCAAAATTGGCAAAATAGAATGTAATGAACTGTGCTGCTTAGTGTCTTTGGGGTTAGAAATGAGGCATTCCTCACCCTGCTCTCCCATGAACTGGGAGCTTCCTGTAACCCAGGCACAGGCAGGAAGGGCTTTAATGACTTGATACATGGAAGGAGGTAGCATGTTCCAAATGTGTGTGAGGGACTGGGAAGATGAAAGCAGGAGAGCATGAAGCTAGCCCAACATGGAAATCTGGGGGTTGATAGACCACGTTTGGAGGGAGGGCGAGATCTTCAGGTTGTCAGGAGACCTCAGGTGTACAACCTGCACTGCACCTGCCCCTGCACCTGCCTCTAACTGATTTCTTAGTTATTACACACAGATCAGGCACATAATGGAGCTAGACCTCAGGTCCCTACCCTGCCTGAGGCCTCGGCACACAGGGCCGCCTTTCATTTGGAATTGTGGCCATGGAATAAATGAAAGACTTGTGCCCCAGGTGAGGGAACAGACAACACTTGGACCAAGTACTGTGGATGAAATCAGTGATACAAGCCACTGTAAAACAATAATGATGTTATTAAGAGAACACAGTGTGGGCTGGGAAGGTGGCTCAGTAGTAGAGTGCTTGCCTTGCATGCATGAGGCCCTGGGTTCGATTCTTCAGCACCACATAAGCAGAAAAAAAAAAGCCGGAAGTGGCTCAAGTGGTAGAGCGCTAGCTTTGAGCTGAAGAGCTGAGGGACAACACTCAGGCCCAGAGTTCAGGTCCCACGACTGGACTTAAAAAAAAAAAAAAAAAAAAAGTGGAATTTACTTAACATCTGATCTACCTAATATCATTACATTATTACTACAAAAAATGCTCCTCAAAATAATCGAATAAAACTTGGGGTTGTGTGGGTTAACTTTTTTTTTCTTTTCATCTAAATACACCAATGTTTACATCTGCTTTCAGGTAAAGGCAAGGGCATGTTGAACGCTCAGAAGATGATAATTTGACAATGCTGTTTTTGTGCTCTGAATTCTATGACTATAGGGAATGGAGATTTTTCAGGGTGTAGCAACAAAAGCTAGCCAGTGATCAATCTCAGCCTTGGAGATCAAAGCATTTTATTGCTGGGTCAACTGACCAATTAAGAATTGAAATACATCGGAGTAGATTTATCCCTGGAATGTAGGATAATTAAGGCATTTACATCCACATCCACAAGTTATCCATCTGTTTTGTAAACCTATTTGTTTTTCTTTCCCTATGCTTTTTGTTATTAGTGAGCTTTATGTGGGGGGAAGGAGGGCTGTTGGGGGAAGGGAACGTCCACATTATCTAGAAGAGCCAATGAGTATAATCATTTCATTAGAACAGTGTTTGGTACCTTGGAAACAAACATTTCAAATTTCATCATTTTTGTTCTGAGAAAATTCTGAGAAGTAAGATGGGCACTGTTAGCAATGAAAACAATTAGATAAAAATAGATGAAATTCTGGGCATTTACATTATTTCAGTAGATTCTGTTCACTCCCTTTCATCCTTAAATGCCACCCCATTAAATTTGTCCTTTGGAAATGACTGTCTTGGTTTAAAATGTGATCTGTATAATGTCAATGGATAATTGGAAAAAATGAACAAATAAATTATACCATTGTAGTCATCATGTATGTTCTATTTTATAAATGTTATGATGCTCTGATATCTTGGGACCTGATTTAAAGATGTTTCTTGATTTCAGTTGTGATTCTTCAGTGGAGTGGAAACCGAGGCAGACCTATGGCCGTGTTATACATCCCTGAGATTTCACCAGGTAAATTAACAAATAACAAGAGCAACTTAATGTCTTGTTTATAAAACTGAGTGCTTCTATGAAGGATCCCAGAGATTAGACTGAGACTTTGGAGTCTGAGGTAAGCGGTGATATCTTGGATCTTAGAAAGTCTGATTCCAGTATTATAAACTCATCAGTGATGTTGGCACTGGACCTAAATAATTCAGTGCAGAGAGAAAACAGGCTTAAAGCATGAGAATTTATGAACTCTGGATTGGTTTGTTTAAAGAAGTGCTTATAGTAGAGCTGTGGCTCAAGTGGTAGAGTGTTGTCCTTAAGCAAAAAATAATCCAAGAAAGAATGTGAGGCCCTGAGTTCAAGCCCCAGTGCTAGCGGTCTCCCCCTTTAAAAAAACAATACTTAAAGAAGTGCTCACAGCTGTGGTGGTAGTCCCTGGGTACTAGCTGACCCTTGCTGATCACTAATTGCTTTAACGTGCCACGTCTCCCCTCACTTAAGTCCATATCGTGCTACTGTAATTGAATCCTGGAGACTAGGTAATTTATAAAAACAGAAATTTACTTCCGCAAGTAAATTGGAGGCTGAGAAGTCCAAGATCAATTCTCTCGCATCTGGTAATGGCCTTCCTTCCTCATCAGACCACAGAGAGCTTGCGTAGGAGAGTGAGTGCAAAGAGAGCAGAATTTATCCTTTCACAAGGAACCAGCTCTGCAGATTATAGCACTGATCTGTGCATGAGTCACGACCTCATCCTCTCATGAGGACTAGATCGCCTCATTGTGGATCAAGCTTCCAAGAAGCAGGGAATGCATTCAAGCCATAGCTGTCCTCAAGATATTACAGATCCACACATTTATAAAATCATAAATACAGGAGCAATACTGCTGGATAACTTTTCAGTTGCTCATTGGTATTATATAGAAATAGTATACTTAAGCACATTAAACAACATCCTTTATAATCAATAAAGTGAATTTCTATAACTTAAATATGTCTAATGTATAGATGTATCATTTGTATCTACCCATTAAGTAAGTGTTGATGCAAAAATCCATATACTAGTATTTCCTAAATAAAGTAGCTTAGGATACTATTTAAAAATAAGGACTTTGTGGTCAGAAAGAGCTGGATTCCCAGCCCCGCTCCTCCTTCATCAACTAACTTTGAGCTTGTTCCATAGCATTGTACTGGAGCTCACGGTGTCTACCTGTATCTCAGTAAATTCAGCTGGACAATGCTGAAATCATTCTTAACAAAGTACCTGAACAAGTATGAGTTAACAAGTATTTACAATAATCATTCCTATCAGTTTTTTCTAAATGTAAAGTTCTTTTTGTACAACTAAATAGACCCACTCTATGTAAACACATAGTTGCTTAAACAACTATCCAGATGACTCATCTCTCTTGTCTTCAGTTTCATTATCTAAAAAAATGCATGAAGTATTTAGGCCCAAAATAACCCCCCAAAAGTGACTTAATTGGGAGATATGTATGCCTACAATAGTAACTATGACTTACACAAAAATCAGAAAATGACCAGGCTTATGTGTGGCTAGGTGTCCTCACTTGCTACCTGGGTTTGCCAGTAGAATTAGGGCAAGAAATGAGTATTAGCCCCTCATTTTCATACAAGAAAGCTGACTCTCTTATAGTCATAATTTTAGACTTACAAATGTTTTCCTACTTGTGATCTTTTAGAATCTCTTATACCAGATTCTAAAAGACTGTTTCATCCATATTTATTTAGCTCTCACTACCTATCCTCTATAGAGAATGTTTTGAAAGGGAGAAGAAGTAAAAATAATCAAAGTAGAGAAAGGAAGGGTGAAAGCACTTCGCTGTATGAAGAAAAAGTTGGTTTACTCCTCAGATTTACACCCAGGCTCATTATCATCTTGACTGCAATCATGTAGAAAATGAATGGGCTAGAAAGTACATGAAGACAATTTAATAAAAATGAGCTTTCCTTTCTTATGAAATCTTTGAAGAGAGGAATCATTAGACAGAGACTTGCCTGGTATTTACCCAGGTCATGAAGCATGTCAGCTTGGTGACGTGCCTTTGGCACGAACGCCCTAATTAGAAATTCCTAGAGAGCAGCTCCCCAGAGGTGCTTCCCAACAAAAAAAGATGAGACAATGTAGTACGGAACTCCTTACTAAGCATGCAACATCCAGGCTCAGCTGAGGGAAAGGAATAAGCAATCATACTACTGAACGCATAGGGGAAAAGCGTCAGGATGGCGCACTGGCTTCTGAAGGAAACCACACCCATCCTAGTGCTGGTAAGTATTGTTTCAGTCATTGTGCTTCCCATACATGTATCCTATTTTAAAATACTGATGTTTTAGGATAAGTTGTAGAGTAACATTAAAAATGGGGAAATGACTAGTTAAAACATGAAAACTTGGTAGCAAACATTCAGTAGATCTATTTAATTTACCCTTAGAGGACCGGGAGAAGTTGTTTGCTAATTGAGTTTATTTTTTAAATTATTTTTAAAGTCAAGTAGTTCATGACTGTGTCATGTGTATTTCTGTAAATCAAATAAAGTCTTGGAATTAGCGTATGGAATGGAATTTTTCTAGAGTTCCTCCTTGCCATTCTTGTCAAACAAACTGTTCTTCACCCGACCCAAAGTTGACGTATATGTGTTTGAAATCTTTTCATAAAGTTAATCGTCTCTCACCCTCTGTAATCGTCTCTCACCATGAAAGACTGGTCTGTGAGGAATAACATAAATACATGGAGTTACTCTGATCAATATGAAGCAGCTTTCCAATCCATTTTGTAAGAAGAATCATCCCAAGAGGAAAGGTTGAAGACTATACTGATACCTCCCTTTTCTCTCTGCCCTAGCTCTCCTGGCTGGCAATGAATGTCTTTCTGTTTACGGACACCTTCCGTTGGTATGAAGAAGATGAGTCTTTCCTTTATACACGAGTTATCCTGGGTGTAAGTAGAGTTGAGCGCATCATTGTTTCAGAAAAGAAATGCATTCCGTTGTCACTGAATTCTTCTTTTCACTGTGTCTCCTTTCTGTATCTTTCCCCACGGACAGTCAGCGCTGGCATGGGCACGAGCGTCTGCAGTGTGCCTCAACTTTAACTGCATGTTAATTCTGTTACCCGTCAGCCGGAACCTTATCTCCTTCATGAGAGGAACAAGTACCGTAAGTATTAAAATGTTTGCAAGAACCTCAGTTGTTCTAACCTTCTTGTGTAAGTACTCTTGAAAACGAAGAGTATTTTACTAATAAACAGCCAGTAATCCTACTTAAACTGGTTAGCAGGGGAAAATCAGTGCATCTAATTTGACCTTGACTTCTGCCATGGATGTCCCACATGACATCGCACTCGCGGTTCAACCTGTTTCCCATTTCCCCATGGAGATGGGAGCATTGTAACAGCTCAAGCCAATTCCATTTCTTATTGAAGGGAGACAAATAAGCAGTTGAGACCAGTGCTACTCAGCCACACCTGAGTTCTTACTGCCATCTTGAGTTCTTACCCAAGTTCTTATCCGAGTTCTCACCACAGTCACAGTCACAGACTTCAGTCTGCTGATTTTAACATCTTCCAGCCCTAATGAGACAATCATATTGATTTTCCCTGTGCTGAGTACTTACCTGTGCTTCCTGTCAAACAGGAGATCAGATACCAAAAGGGACTTTCCATCAACTTTACCAGAGCAAGTCATCTACTATGGAATCATCATGCAATCAATATTGGATATAAATGTGTGATCTGCCTTTCTTGGTGCAGTTGGGAATAAGTTACAGCTTACATGAGACACATGGATGGAAGTACCACCTTCGTCATTTCTAGTAAAGAAGCTCAGTGAAGCAAGGATATCAGAGGGTTTATTTGAGTTTTGAGTGACAGCCAGAGAACGATTCATTCCGTCATTTTTTATTGGCTTAAACTTTCAGCAAAGCAAGTAACAACCTTTTGTTTTGCTGTTTGATTCCTTGCCACTAACTTTGGTCCAATAGCCCTACCCTAACCAACACAAAGGCAGAGACTGAGTCCTCCTCTCTTAGCTCTCTTCATACTGCCATTCCTCTGACAGCTCTACACTGGGATTTTGTTTATTTGCTTGCTTTCTTGTTTCCTGACTTCAATTAGTTATTTTTTTGTTACACTAGTGCTGCAGAGGTCCGTGGAGAAGGCAACTAGACAAAACACTCAAGTTCCACAAGCTGCTTGCCTATGCAATAGCTGTTCACGCAAGTAAGTACTTACTGATTTCTAATGTCTAATGTTTAAGTTATAGTTTGTTTATCATATCTAATATTTAACTTATAGCTTCACTTAGAATTAAACTATTAAGCTATGATATTTAATGTTTAACTTATATTGTTTATAAGATCTAATGTTTTTTTGTAATCCACCCCTAATTCTCTTCCTGGGTTTAAAAACAATTGTATAAACTCCATCCAATAGCATAAACTCCATTTATACAAATGAGGGTTTTTTTCATTTCTGACTCATACTCCTATAGTTTTTCCACACCAAGACCTCAATCTATCAAAGAAAAGATAATGACATTTTCTTTTCATTTGTAAGTAACTTGTAAACAACCTACTTGAAAAATGAACACTTTTATTATTCAATACAATTTACGTCAGAAATAAAATTGACCTATGCTCAAAATTTCACTCACGGTCACAGGAAAATGACTGTCAAGTGGTTTCAGAGACAGTAAAAAGAAAAACAAAACAGGAAATAAAGATTAGGTGAACTAGGTTCTGAACAGCAGTAAGCTAGAAGCTATAAAAGGATCTGGGTAGATATGAATTTTACTAACGTGAAAGGGTTACTGTTATTAATATACTTCTAATCCAAGTAAAAATTATCATCTAAGTCAAAGGTTAGACTCCTGTGAAGAAGAATGGAAGAGAGGCAACAATAAACTTGGCTTTGCCAGGAAACAAAGACTGAAATAAAAGGCTCCCAGAACAATAAAAAGTTATGATTCAGGACTATTTCCCTCAAACTCATTTAACTATAAAGTGTTTTCCACGTTTGTTTTTATCCTCTCAAGCATAAAAAATAGCAGAGTAAAAGGAACACTCAAAACAAATGTGAATTTAATTAAGCAACAAGACATGACAGACAGTGCCCGAGTGCCAATTAACACAAGTTTGAGTGTGCAATGAGACATGAAGGAAGAGCCCCCGAGTGTGCAATGAGACATGAAGGAAGAGCCCCCCCAATGGCTGTCTTCAACGCCAGATTAAACCAACCCCAGAAATACTTTGCAGAAGGTCTCAGGGATTTGTCAGGAAATGAGAGGGAAGACACCATGACCTAAGGCCTTTCAAGATGGGGTGCGGGCATATGAAATGGGGACTTTGAAGCACTCTTTCTGAGGAAGCACGTTTCAGCTCAGAAATGGAAGTCATTTCCAAACCTTAACGTTATCTAAAATCTGAATTACAGTCTCCCAAGGGTATTGAATCTCAGTGTCCCACCAGAGGCTGGAAAGGCCTTTGGTTATCTCATCAGAGAAGGCAAAGACGCTTCAGAGCTTCCTTTAGAACTATAAAGGGGCTGGGAAGGTGGCTCAGTGGTAGAGCGCTTGCCTTGCATGCATGAGGCCCTGGGTTCGATTCCTCAGCACCACATAAGCAAAAAATAAAAAACCGTAAGTGGCGCTGTGGCTCAAGTGGTAGAGCACTAGCCTTGAGCTGAAGAGCTGAAGGACAGCGTCCAGGCCCAGAGTTCAGACCCCACGACCGGACCAAAAAAAAAAAGAGAGAGAGAGAGAGAGAACTATAAGGATCCTTCATTCTGGCATTTAAAAAAAGATCTATAGCATAGTAAAAATAACCAAAAAAAAAAAAAAAGGATTTTATCATATACACTACACTATAGCTTAAAGCCAGAACTGGACTCTTAAGAGAAGGTTGTAAAACTATTACAGAGAAAACAGGGGAAAATAACATCACATTCCTCAGAAAAAGAAGTCTAAAGGAAATAGTTTCTCCTCAAGCCTATAAGTAGGTATATTTCTTTTCATATAATCATATATCAATAATACAAATCCATCTACAATGCATACCAAATGTCTCCCATGTGTGAGGTATCCTGATAAGACCTCTGGCCTTCTCAAAGGAACACTGTTTTAAGGAGGATAATTCAGTGCAGGCAACAGTTGACTAGAATCAGATGACCAGGTTATTTCACAACCCTGCAACTAGTTGGCCGGGTGGTCTCAGATTTAATTCCTTAGGCCCTCTGGAATGAAAAGAGCAGCAGTACAGTTTATCAGTCTCTGGGAGATGTGTAGATTATTGTCAGACTGGGCCAACTTGGAAACCTATAACATATCAGGCCATTGCCGATAAGATGAAATGCAACTAGATACACTGGGAGGATGAGTGAGAGCATGGAAGAAATGGCAGAGAATGGTGGAAGGGGTGACATTGTACTCACAAATAAACAAATTCATAAGCAAATCAGAAAAAGAAAAATCAAATGCCGTCTCCTCAGACTGTATGGAGCCTCTGCCAGCCTCGTCCCTGGTCCTGCTCCTACTGCCCTTGCCCACCCATCTCTTGCCACATCTACTTCCTTTCCCCCCTTGGACAGGATCCAGAGCCTTCTGTACCTTTGCTCGAGCATCTGATATGCTCCACCACGCCTCCATTCCCCTGAGTAAGGTGCCACCATGTTCAGAACCCACTGCTCAGCCCGCTTTCCCCAGACCTTGCTCTTCCCTCTGGGCTCAGATGGCACGGCCTCCTACAGGGTAACAACTGTGACTCAGAGGCCTCTGTGCCTGTTTCAGCTTGGCTTCCATACTGTCTGGCACCGAACAGATCGCCCCCACACATCTGGTCAAACACAGAAGCATGGAATCCAGCCAGGAGGCAAGAGAGTTGGAAGGAATTGCTTAGAAAGGTGCAAGATGTCAGTGCATGAGCTATTCTGAGAGTGGGAGCACTCTGAGGAGCACAGGAGAGAGTTTGGGCATTGACTTGATCCCAAATGATACCAGTCATTCTGGATAAGATATCCACGTTCTGCTGCAGCCAGAGGAATCAAGATACCTCTTCCCCTTAGACAACATCCAGCCTGCTTCCTCCTGAACCCCTGCTGTTCTGCCAGGTTCCCAGCCTCCCCTGGGGCAAGGGCCAGAAGAGGCACCTGAGAACACAGTGTCCCTGGCCACACCCCCATGGCAGCCAGCCAACCACACTGCAGTGGTTTCTAGTCCCAGAGAAGACAGGAGGGTGGGAAGAAACCTCTATTTCTCCCAACCCTTGACAAAACAATTATTGCATTTCACTTGAACTAAGAAATGTGGCTGGCAACTAAGCTTTTAGAGAGAAAGAAAAGAAAAGAAATTCCTAACTCCTCGTCTCATAGAAATACCTTGCTTTTCACACTGTGTGCTTTCTGGTATAGTCACTGGGGGAGCAGTTGCAGTGTCCCAGAGCTTATTTTATTAGCCTCGCCCATTACTGCTGCTTTTCAAATAGCCGGCTGGCTTAATAGAGGTGTGTAACCTTGGAAGAAGTACATCCACAGAGAACTTTGCATGCCAACCTCTAATTTCTCACCCGTCCCCTCACTAGAAGTTGAACTGCAGGCTCTAATTGGTCAGATCATTACAGAATGTAATTAGAGTCTGGGAGAAGTAGGCTAGGGAGGAGGAGAGAAGAGGCAAAACAATTGTATCTGTAATCAAGGGCACCACAGAAAATGCAGCAGCGACAGGAGCCTTCTCTTGGCTTCCTGCCTTCCTGCTTGCCTGCCTATGAGAAGAGCTGCCCAGCATTCTCCAACCACTCATAAATCATTTTCAGAGACCTGTAACCTCACTGCTATATGTATAAAAAAAAATCATCGCTTCACAGCCTCTACATTCTTACTAATGTGGATCTTTCTGGATTCCCTGGTCCACAGTAGACCTTGAAGAGCCCTCCAATTGAAAAGTCTGAGTTGCCATCAAAATAAAAGGCTGTAAATAGTGACCCAGGCCGCTCTTTCCAGAAAATTCTGTGGCTTGTGTCTGCCAGGTTTCAGGGGTGTGCAATTACCCTGAGTGCAGCTCCTGATGAGTGACTAAAATTAGTTCGCAAACATCAATAAGCAGAACACAGGCAAGTGGAAAGGAGAGAGCTCTGAATAAAGGCGCTGAGAAGGGAAAAGTTTGAAGGCCCTGAGATAAAGGGCAACACAGTCCTTAGCATCTGACTCTTCCTCTCCCACAATAACAAACAAACAAATCTGCTGGAGATGCTGGAAGCACCAAGAAGCTCTACGCCAAGTTCTGCCCAACCAGATTTAATGCGATTTTCAAAGGTATGGTGCATTACAAGGTACCAGACCAATGGGTCTTCTACCAGACCACATGTTTGAAAACACTGCAACCAAACTCTGGGAACGTGTATCCAAAAGCTGCTTAATTAGATGACTGGCTCCAGAGTATCTGTTATCACTGACAGCCAGACAGAGAGACAGCAAGCGCTGACTACATTTCCAAGATTCCCCTCAATTATTCTTCCTTTGATCTTCAGAAAACTAAGAAGCAAAGAAAGAAGCAACGGGAACTTTTTTAGGGCAACTGGCTCTAATTGTAGTCTTTATGATTTTGCTGTTTGCTCTTCAATTAAAAGCTCCTTGTTTGAACTCAGAAGTTCACACAGCCATCAAATGTGTCTGTATAGTGTTCCCAGGATCGTTGTTCTCTTTTGGTGAGAAATAAAATTGTAGAGAGATTCAAGCCTGGCATCAGTGGTTCACACCTGTAATTCTAGCACTCAAGAGGCTAAGCTCTAAGAATCTCAGTTCAGAGCCAGCCTGGGCAGGAAAATTGTGAGACTTGAATCTCCAATTAATCACTACAAAAGCTTGAAGTGGAGGTATGGCTCAAATGTTAGAACAAAAAAAGTTGACAGCTCCCAGGCCCTGAGTTCGAGCCTAATATGAGAACAAAAGAGACGAGGGGGGGGGGGGGAGAAAGAGGGAGAGGGAGGGAGAGGGAGGGAGGAGAAAGGGAGGGAGGGAGGAGGGAGGGAGGGAGGGAAAGAGAGAGAGAGAGAGAGAGAGAGAGAGAAAGGATCTCATCTAACCTTTTAGCA
The DNA here is from genome assembly GCF_019054845.1 of Dipodomys spectabilis. Lineage (NCBI taxonomy): Eukaryota > Metazoa > Chordata > Mammalia > Rodentia > Heteromyidae > Dipodomys > Dipodomys spectabilis. The sequence goes on from NW_024870979.1 coordinate 2,326,404, forward strand.
TGGCATATTAGGTAATGGAAATAGAGATCTTGAGTTCTTTAAGAGTACAGCAGAATGCTTGACGCCATATCTGTCAGACACCAGAAAGAATTCACCTACCTAGTCCATGGCACTGGATTTACTGCAAGACCAAAGAGCTGCATTTAAAGCAGTGTTAATTTTGAAAACAAGTTGAAACTTAAAATTCACGTTTGCATTATTTTCATATTAGCCTACAGATTGTTGTTGGATGCAGTTGTAACTCGAATGAAAGAAAACTAGGATCATGTAGTTTTATCCAGTCTAACCATTTTGCAGATGAGAAGTCAGAAACTGAAAAGAGCTAGGTAACTAAGGAGTATCCACTTCAGTATCCTTTCTCCTCCATTCCAACATCCACGCTAACAGCATGGAATGATCGTAATGACTCAACAAGAGAAAAACCAACCATATCAGCTTTGATCACATCTCTGATAAACCGATCACCATGACATGGAATCACATGGTTATTCATATTAAAAAGAGTAAAATGTGTAAAGAAAAGAAAACACATAATTTCTACAAAAAGGAGAAAAACAATGTCTCTCCTGGTATCTATCAATCAGGCCCCAACAAGTCTAGATTTCATAGCTGGTGTGTTGGTGTGCCTTAGCTCTGAGTCAAGATCAAAATTAAATTATAATCAGATCTAAGAGGAAAATAAAGTGGTTAGAGAAAGTGGAAAGAGGCAGTTTTCACTTGAAGATTCCCAGAGATAAAATATTCCATTTTCCACCTTGTGCTTTGTAAAAAACAAAGCTCTTAGCAAAGGGATATTTAAGATACAGATTTTAAAGCATATGAAAAAGACACTGTACAGTCCCTCAGAGCTACCTCTTAAAAAATTCTTAGCTTTCTTCCTCTATTTCATTGATAGCTCTAGTTCTATTAAGAGAGAACTGGCATTAAGGATAAATAAATAGTTCAATATTTTTGTCCATTCATTCCACTTACTTAAATTTAGTTGAACAGCATCAAAATCTCCTGTGGAAATCAATGCAATAGAAAACAGATTATAATCAACAAGGCACAAGGAAAAAGATGTTATAGGCATTGAATAATAATAAAAAGGAATTAATTCATTCTGCCTCTCTTTCTATCACATGTGAATCATGCCATAGTAAATGAGTCCCTCGGTTTAAATCTGAAGCTGAGTTGTTATCCCTGTAAAGTGGGGATGGCACCAGTCCCTGGCTCCGTGGATGGGGAATCATAGAAAGCGAGGTGCAAAGAAGTGAGGTTGGGGAGGAGAATGTCAATTTACTTCTGTGCCAGCCAACAATGAGGACCCCAAATGCCACCATCAGCCAGTATCCTTAGGTATAACTTGACTCTGCCATTCACAGACTTCTATCCAAGGTCATAAGAGAACCTAATTGTAAGTAAACAGTAAGGTTTGCGATTTTCAGCTAGTCAGAAGAAGCCATGTGTCAAAAAATGGGCCCCTGAATCACCTTACTTTTACCATTAACATTTTAAATACTGATTTGGTGAAACAGAGCTAAGATAACATCTGAGGAAAACAATTTGCTAAGCTAACCTACAACCTTTATGACAATACCTGATGAATAGTAAGCATTCAATGCACGTTAGCTTATGAAAAAAATTACCTGTTTTTAAGACTTGGGGATAATTATTTAAGCATAGCAAACAGGAGTTGTAGAGAGTACCTTTGTTAATTTACCAAATGGTTTCCATTTTACGTGGGCCGTATTGGGAAATATGGCTGCTAGGTAGGCTTTGATAGTTCAGACTACACAAGTCAGCCCCTCTCCAGACAAGGCTACCTATATTGACAGAGTACCTGTCAGTTTTCTGTTAGTATAAAGAAATACCTGAGGCTGGGTATTTTATAAAGAAATCTGTTACCTAACAACTTTAGAGGTGAAAATTCCAAAAGGCCTGACATCAGACCTGTCAAGGGCACGAGACTGTGGGATGGGGGAGGGGACGAGGGGGGATGGCGGGGGGGAGGGGGGGGGAGTGGGAATGGTGGGGAGGGAGGGGTGAGCCACAGAGAGACAGGAAGTCTGGCAGAGGGAGGGGCCTGTGGACCTCCCAAGGGACTCCACCTCTCATTTCTCAACCTTACCACATTGATGACCCAGTTTCCAGTACGTGAACTTTTAGGTGGTGGAATCTCACAATCAAAACTGGCAGCACCTAAAGAGAAAATACAGTATCTCTTGGATGTGAAGCTTACTGGGCTCATTAAGAAGAGCATGAACAATCACAGATACAGAAACCAAATCCTGGGTTTTGTTTTATTTGGTGGGTCCTAATTAGAAGTCTATCTGACTTGATTCTTAACTTCAGGGATGAAGAAAACTATACCAGAAATATATATATATATATATATATGCATATATATATATATTAGCATATAACTCCAGCCAATATAAAATCAATTGACTCTCTGGGCCATTCTTTATCCTACCTGCCTTTCTATAACCTCACTGTCAGATAGCAAATAATTATTAAACACTTACTGGTGCTAAGCAGGTGTGCTAGGTGTTGAGACTTCCGAGATGAATGAGTCTTAAGGAGTCAGTTCATATCCTTGGGGAATACAAACACACAGAAATACTCATAGCAATAATTGTGAGAAATGCATCATCAAAATACCATGTGTATCTATAGAAATGAAGAATGTGTAATGAATTACTTCCGAACTGAGTCATGCAGCAGAAACAGAACTTTTCAAGACAGAAAAGTGGATGTGTCTGATAGAAGGAAATGAAATGACAGAGAGAGAAATCCTGTTTAGTACAAGATAGCATTTGTCAATAAACATAACCACTCTGACCACAGGTTCCAAAATGACAGCTAATAGGCTCCCAAGTTTCTGTTGATCTTGTTTTCCTCTCCTTCCTCTGCACCTCACCCCACAGGGGACAGCGAGGCTCCTCAGACCCACCACAACTTATGCAGACTGTGCTACCTCTCACTGTGAATGCACAAAAACATGAAAATGTGGTTGTCAGTGGGAAACTGCCAACACCCTGGAATGGCTCCTCAGTCCGCATTTGAATCAGATTCCCAGTTGGCTGCCCAGTGGGGTTCTGACTGTTTGCCAAGTAGATGTCACAGGACAGGAAAAAGTAGCTCCAGACACGGAAGGCTCAGGCCAGAGGATGCTCTGTCCCTAAGCTTGTCCTTTTCCCCTGGAGTTTAGACACCAGCAGTTCTCAGAATTAGGTCATGCAGTTTCATCCTGAAGACTCAAGAGAGGGTATACTTGATGCCCTATGTGCTGGGTTACTTGGATAGAGCAGGAAGAGCACATGCAAATATATGTGAATGTGTGGATGTGAGGGGGAATAATATATACAGTGCTAAAATGTAGAAAGGAAGGAGCTGGAAGCACAATGCATGAGAGAAAACGAAATCAGCATCTCCTTCGTAGCCTCATCCATATTTCAAATGCATGTTGGTGCCTCTCATGAACAGTGATCTAGAATGCTGCTTCCTAAATTCTTCAGAAAGCTTTGTGTGTCTACTGATATCACTTCTTTCCCTACGAATTATATCTAAGCTACGATTATGTTCTGATACCACCAGATTTATTTCATTTGGAACAATTATATATTTAAAATTAAGTTAGGGCGGCTGGGCAATTCCTTTGTTTCTTAGGATAATTTAAAGGATCATTTGATCTACCCTGCTCAAGACACTTGGAAAGATACTGGACAAATCTCATTTCCTTGGGGATTACATAAACCAGAACAGAGAAACTTGTGCCTAGCAGTATAGTATTTTTCCCCCAGAAAATACCAGGGGATGGAATTTATGCAGTGCATGTCCAATGGTGCCTCTTCATCTTCCTCCTTGCCAGCCATCCACACTGTGGCACATTTATTCAACTTGGAACGCTACCAGTGGAGCCAGTCAGAGGATGCCCAAGGACTTGTAGCTGCACTTGCCAAACTTGGGAACACCCCAAATGAGACCTACCTCAGCCCTGTGCGGACCTTCCACGCGGTGAGTCCTGGCATGCTAACCAGTTCCTTTTTCCCATTCCTTTATCAGGATTTTAATGTAGGATCCAGAGAGAGGAAGTTTCTACCAGTATCCATTTCACCTTTTTTCTAAAGTTATCTTTTCTACCATTAATGTTGCTGAGAGGTTAGGAGCAAAGGGAAAAAAATATATGCCTCTTAATTAATTTATAGCAAAAATGTATCATGTGGTACTTAAGAAATGCAATAACCTCTAAAACCTCTAATATTTTACATTTTAAAAGCAGCTCAAGATCTTTTTTTTCTCTCTCTCTCTCTCACTGATATTAGACTCAGAAAGCAGGTGAAGTGCTATCCAGATCCAGGAATTACAGATTTGATGTCTTCATTTTCAATTTGCAAATTGTTTTCTGGAGCTCTTCTCCTACACCTCACACTTGGCACACATGTGAATAGCTGGTTTGCCAAATCAGATACTAGCCAAAGAAGCTAATTTTATAATGAGCCCTGCCTGGCCGGTGACATCATTAATGCCAATTAGCTAGGTATACAGAGTGGCAGTGCCTTTGGGAAATAAAAATAAAACCAAATCTGAAACCTCAGCATTCTGCCCAGATATTCCTTCTCAACCCTCCTACTTCTTTCTTTGTGGATAAGCAAAGCCTTGTCCCATACAGTACTGGGTTGGAATGTGTTTATCACACAGTGATTGGACAATCTATATTGTCCAAGGAAAGTATTAAGGCCTGACACCCCAGCAATAGAAATTTCCCCATTATCATGCCTATAAATGGCCATTTTGTTCATACAATTTTATTGAGGGGAAGAAAATCCAAAGTTTGATCTTTCAGATCTCCTAATGATCTCAACATGGTCTTCAGAATCAGGTCATTGATCAAATTGAGCTACCTGTCCTTAATGGACAGAAATTGTGAGCACAGATTTCACAGCCATAAGTCAAAGCTACAGATGCCCTGAGCGTGTGGGAATGTGTTTGATATGATTTAAGTTGAACCACAGCACTTAGCTAGGCACCTGCTGGGGTTAATACTTTCCTCCCACTAAGTCTCTAGAAAATTTACCTACCTCAACATTTTTTTAAAAGACTATATAATAAATAGTATTTAATACAAATAACTTTTAAACCAATTTACCAAGATAATTAGGCTACTCCCAAGACAGTTATTGCAAAATTTTAGAAGCAATATGTTATGTGGGTACTAATTATGCTGAGAGAACCCTCTAATTTGGGATACTTGGAGAAAGATGGGTATCAATAACACAAAGTATATACTGTAGAGCAAAATGAAAGAGATGTGCTGGGATTATTAAAGGATTCATTACAACTCAAACCAGTCTATAAATGCATTGCAGGAAAAGCAAAGTGGAGATTTGCTTTAATAGCCAAAAAAAAAAAGAGAATGATTTGAAATTAGCACATCATATGCTGTAAATGGATTTCTAAAATGCCTGAGTGTACTTGCAAAAAAAATCTTTTAAATATTTAGACATAGCCCTTGCAATTTTATTTCCACTCTCTACTCTATGAAGAAAAAATAAACAATGAAGACATCCCTGCCCAAATTACCTCCAGATCTCAAAGCAGCCCAAATTAATGAGGTTTTACGGACAAAAGATGTAGTGTGCGAGTTTATTGAGCTCACGGCCGGCTCAGTGATAGAAGCACAATGTGTGAATACTAATGATCAGGCAAGAATATGGAAAGTCACAATGAAAATGAAATGTATAGGATCATATTCTAAAGAGGTGGTTAGCTGTCTCTTGTGCTCGTGGGTCTGAATGTTGGCCTTCAGGAAATAGCTATCTAGTAAGAGTATCTCTGTATATTTATTGATCACCTAGGATTTACTAAAACTTATTCCAACCCCCCCCCCACCGCTCCCCAATGTTGTATGAAAGAAATGTTAAGTCATGTCCTTTCCCTTAAAACACAAGAACAAGAGAACTACCAGGGGAACCGAGTGTGCAGTTGCTTTATTAACAATGCCCCTAAGAGACCTCTCAAAAAAAAGTGTTTATTAACGCTAAAATGCAATTAATCATGGTGATCCACATTTTTATTTGAAAAGCTACAAGTTGAAAACTCCAGGTTACTCTGAACCATTTTAACTTAAAATGTTCTTGTTATATTTTGTTCTAATTGCAATCCAATATGAGAACTTGGACTTGAGAATTAATTTATGAAGACAGAAAAAGAATTCAAATATTGGCATGGTAGGTTAGAGAATTTGGTAAGACAAATGTCAACAGTAAGATAAGATGACATCGTGTGGAGGCTAACAGGTTTCTGGTAAAACACTCCAAAATTTTTGGAAATGTACTAAGATATTAATGTCCTGGTGTTCATTTCTCTTAGATTCCAGCCACTGTGTTGCTAACAACAATGGCAGGAATTACTGGTCTGCTGATGTCTCTGGCTTTGATCTTGATTATGACCTCATCTACCGAGTTCATCCGACGGTCCTATTATGAGTTATTCTGGTATACACACCAGACCTTCATTGTCTTCTTTATCAGTCTGACTCTCCATGGAGCAGGGTAAGTACAAGCTGTATTCGATGTGTGAACACTTTTATCTTAAAATAATCTTAGGAAGTCCTTTTGACGGAGAGACCCAACATGTCGCGACTGAAGGACACATTATATGTGGAAAGTGCACACCTACTCGCGCAAGCTTATTCTCCTCATAGAAAATGAACTGTGTTGATGGAGAAGTATCATATTTATTTTTCCTGGCTGACTCTGTTAGCGAGTCTTGACATGTTTATAAGAGTCTGGAATTTGAATGGATGCAGGATGACAGCAGAACTGTCTCTCATTCACTACCTGTTTCTGCACCCTTGTTTATGTGAGATCAGTCAGATCAGTTTTTGACACCCGCCCAAATTTCACCTGGGCTTAAGCAAAATCATCAACAAGGCAGCACAGGGTGTGAGATGGCCAGTCAGAACGGCTCCAGATCAGCTCTGCCACTCATCAGAGAAACCAAGAAAAACTCGAGTATTTTGAGTCTCAGTTTCCCCATGCGCTCTCGGATTCATTCCTCTGTGCTCAGAAATCCTGTAGGATTCTGTTCTACCTATCCACCCCTGCCTGATGCTGTCATCCTTTGATCAGAAGTTGGACTGGAACCCAAAGTATTTGAAGATGGATGATATGCTCTCCCACTAATAGAATGCTTTCCAATCTTTAATATTAACTAATAGCAATGAATTGTCTCATTGCTTATCTCTTCCAGTTATTCTGCTACTGCTTTCAAAGCACATGGAATAAATGATCCTCTTGACCTGACCATGGTCCTGTCTAGCAGAAGTGGTATAGTTCCATTTCAGGAGGAGATCCTGGAAGCTCCCAGGGTAAATAAAGCAAGACACTCAACACCCAGGTACATGAATGACAGATTCAGACCCAGGCACACGTTTTTAGACAGCCAGCCTCTGTTCTTAACAATCCCTGGGAGAATGTGGCCTTACATTTCTGTCAGTTAAACATCCTGTTCCCTGCAAGAATGTAGCCAGCAACCTTGAAAACACTGGCTTGGTTTGGCCACAGTTCATTCTGATCTTCCTGTGCTAGCAAAGCTCCTTCCAGTCTCAGTTCTCCCCCTTGTCTCTGATGAGCATGAAGGGCTATGGATCCAGAAGGGCCTTGTTGTGAAGGCTAAGCCTCGGGGGCTCCAGGTGGGACACGGAGCCCTACAGAAGTGCTTGGGGATTTTCACTACATCAAGTCAACTTCCCTACCCAAAGTCTGTCCCTGTAGGAGTCACCTCCACTTTTAGAAGGCGGTCTTACTTCTGGGGTCTTACTTCTCCATGGCCACTATGTGTGCCTCATTAAAGGCTTCATGTGTGCATGCTCACACACATATGCACCTGTGCATGCACGTGTGAGCATGCACCTGTGCATGCACATGTACGTGCGCGCGCGCGCACACACACACACACACACACACACACACACACACCAGCCCTCAGCTTATCAGAACACACATAATGTAAAGAAGAATTTCTCCTGGGGGTGTATTTTACCTTCAAAGACTGCCCTCGCTCCGCCAAGTATTATTATACTTACGTCAGTCAACTTTCACAATGCTACAGCTGATACCTGGCTAAAGGCTTTCTTTCCATTTTTCTTTCAGCAATTAGCTCTTTAGGGTATGGGTAGCTCACTCTCCCTTTTTGGGCTTGGAGTGATCAGGGTACACACTGGCCCCAATATTCCACCCCAGAGCTGGTCAGTCCTGCCTTTCTGCCCTGGTCCCCCTTTTGGTCCCCCTCGCCTCCTCCCGGAACATTTGTGAGACTCTATCAAACTCTATCAAACTTTGTGCCTCAAAGTCCTCATCACAGAAATTATCTGCATCTACCTGATCCTTTGCATTCACCCCTGGTACACGGTAGACACATAAGAGGATTGCAGTGGATAGTGTTTTGTTAGAGACTTTTTTTTAATATTCAAACAATCTTACCCAAAATAAAAATTTTAAGCTACTTGGTTATTTTAACCTACTTGAAAGACTTATTTCGAGACAAAGGCTTCATTTAATTTTCTCAGCTTGAAGCATTCTACAGCTCTTGTTTACAGCAAAGGCAATTTGCAAATTGCATACAAAATGGCAAGTAAAAGTAGGATTATTGGAATGTGTTAAAGCTCACTGATTTACCTATTAGGAGATGGTGTAGCTGAAGACATTAAAATGTGTTTTAAAGCATTTTAGAACAGTCTATTTGTGGAATTATCTAAGGACTGTTTTGATAATACAGGAAATGTTGCCTGTTGCATAGAAACAGAGGATATAAGAGGTATGAAGTCCTCTGATTTTCGCTCATATTTCCCCTTTCCTGGATCTTGACCCCCTCCGTACATTGTAGATTCACAGACAGTTTTAACTCAAAAGGATACGAGCAAGGTGGATGGCATACATACAACATTACTGGGGCAGGGCCAGCATGTCATTTCTGGCTGACATCAGGCTGTTTTCAAGGCAGTAGTGTCCCTTCCTCCCATGCCAGGCAGAGGGGACCATTATTTACTCCACAGACCACCCAGGACATTATTAGTCCATGGACTTCTAAGCCTCTCCAGTCTGTGAATGTATCATTTGTCAAAAGAAATCAGTGCATCAGATTCCTAAACACCTGGGAATTGAGCAACTCCCAGATCCCATGGCTCGATGCCTGGGCCTCTGTTGTTAGGCCACTGGGAGTGTGTACCAAGCGATTTTGTCAGAGGTCACTTCTAGCATTTGTAGCAAACATAATACAGAAGGATTACAGGACTCTGGATCCAGTTCTCCATTCATGCAGGCTGGCTTCTCTTTCCACTCTTAAATTCATCAAGACAGCCTCAAAGACACACTCCACAGTGACCTATATTGACCCTGTCAAACACTAAGTCTACTAGTGGTCATGGGGGAAAAAATACCATTCTTCAGGGGGCACTTGTGCTGCCTCCTTCCCTTGAAAACTTCTAAGTGCTCAGAAACAAACCAAGAAGCGTGGAAGTTAAATCAATCTGGAAAAAAAATAAAAAAGAACCAAATAGTACAAAGTTAGCCAATTAGCCCAAATCAGCAATCAGGACAAGATGAAACCTAATTAAATTCAACAGTCTACAAAAGGATGTGTTCAAACAATTTCCTTCATTATGAATTCTCTAATATAGACACTTTCCATTTAACACAGGATACCACAGAGGGGTACTTCTTTTCCGGGATCTTCAAAGTTATCCAAAGCTTTTTAAATGCCTATTTTTAAAGATGTTGAGGGAAATGACTGACAGCCCAAGTTTCAAGAAATGGAAGTGTTATTCCTGAACTCACTGTAGAATATCAATGCAGAGTAGGGTGGTTGTCTAACAAGACTGTAAAAACTAGTTTAACATTTTTGTGGCTTTGGGGTTTTTGTTGTTGTTGTTCTGTTTTTTTTTTCTTTTAAATAAGTCGGATTATTCGAGGCCAAACTCCAGAGAGTCTGTTGCTACACAATGCCACGTTCTGTAGGAGCTACTACACTGAATGGAATGCTACTGCCCCGTGCCCTGTGCCTCAATTTTCTGGCAAAGAACCATCGGTAAGAATGAACCATCAGGAGCTCTTAAAAATAACTGTCCCTACAGTTAAAATACTAGAGCCTTTATATGCTTGATAAAAGAACTGCCCATGTCACCACTAGACAAAGCCAACTCTTTATTAAGTGTGCTAATGGAGAAATCAAGTTATGGATAATTTTAAAAGCGATTGACTGCCAAAAGCACTCTATCCAGCTTTGAGGTGTATTTTTTTTACTTTCATTTAAATATGGATGTCTGATATTGTAGAGGTTCAGAACAGCACAGTAATAACTCTGAGGAGGTAGCCTCATGGCTTACCATCTCTGCACCCCAACACCCCTCTACCTGTCACCCCACACACACACATACACAAAACTGCCTTCTTCACATTGAGGATTATAAGGATTGCTTCTCTGCCTCAGAGTAAGTTAAATACTAAATGAGGACCATGTGCTATCTGTATGATTCCCTTGTTTCTTTCTACAATTTTTGGGAGGTTCAAAAATCAGAGTGTCATGCCAGGTATCAGCGTCTCATGCCTGAAATCCTAACTACTCAGGAGGCTGAGATCTGAGCATTTCGGTTCAAAGCCAGCCCGGGCAGGAAAAGTCTGTGAGACTCTAATCTCCAATAAACCATTCAGAAAACCGGAAGTGGCACTGTGGCTCAAGTGGTAGAGCACTCTTCTTGAGCTGAAGAATTGAGGGACAGTGCCCAGGCCCAGGGTTCAAGTCCCACAACCACCACCACCAACAACAACAAAAAAAAGTCAGAGTGTCCAGTGCATTCACTTTTTGCTCTTGTTGAGTGCTTATAGCTAAAATAATAACCATGTTAGCCAAGAACAGATTTAATGAAGTTGAATAAATGATGATGAACATAAATCTCCAAAGTTAGGTGGCTCACTTCTGTGATCCCAGCTACTCAGAAGGCTGAGATCAGAAGATTTCATTTTGAAGCTAGCTTGGGCAGAAACTCTGTGAGACCTTGTTATCAACAATTAACTATCGAAAAGCTGGAAGCAAAGCAGTGGCTTAAATAGTAAAGCCAGTACCAGTACTGGCACACACACACAAAAATAAAGACTTTCTGGATTGTGTAGCATTCATTATGGGAAGTGGTAGATAAGTAGAAATCATTATCCTATTTGGTCTCTTCTAGTATCTCAGCACCTCAGAACAGCGCCAACTTTTAAGGCAGAGTACTGAAACTTGAAAGAAAGCCTAAAGATTAAAACTATAAGGAGACAAGACCCCAAAAGTAGTGTCATTTAAACATGGCAGGCTGGAAATGTAGCTAATCCATAGAGTTCTTGCCTCTCATGCTCTTGGATCTGGGTTCAATCCCCAGGATCACCAAAAAAATAAAAAGCAAAGCAAAGCAACAATATAATATAATAGGTAATAGTACATAATGGTAAGGAAGAATATAAATAATTGCTTTTATTAAACCCTCAAATATATTAAACAGTAGATTTCCAGGGTGAAACTGCGAGGAGAAATGTTTAAGACCAAGAGAAACAAAATAGATATGCCTATTAGACTGTGATTCTTTTAATGGCCAATATAGATTGTCTCTGCCTTAAAACTCAACTCGCAGTAGCCACTATCCACCCTGCATATTAATGAAGAACATGAATGTCTCTCTAAAATTTTCAGCTACAGCATCTCCATAAAAAAATCAATACGCTCCCACACCTCATGAATACAGACCAGGGCCTGTTCCCAGCTGCTTATGCTGACATTAATTATCATTAAGAGACGGGAACTTGCCCATCTCTCCGTTAACTCTCCCCTGCTACACCTCCTCACACACCCAAACTCCTGGTGTCACTCCTTTCCATTATTTTTAATGGATCCTGATCCGAAGCGTGTGTGGGCTGTGCAGTTACCGCTTGGCTGCACTGTGCAGCGTTCTCTCTGATGTTGCAGAGACACTGAGCTGGAAAGGCATCCCAAGGACAGCTCCTCTGCACAGCTCCCACCTGCTCTTTGCAAGACTCCATTTCTTCCTCTTCATCGCTCTTAACTCGGTGCATGTTCATGGTGTTCCCATGGATAGAATATTGTCCATTCACCTTCAATGGTGGGTTCACAGGATGCCCAATGGTGCTTCATGCATCACCTTGTAGAAAATGACCAAAGGACCTTCAACCCACACCTGACTCACCTTCCTACCAAAATGCACGACTACACACACAGAGTCCAGGATCGCTCACAATCCAGCCTCCAAAGATGCCTGGTCCTCTTTGCCCAAGGAAACATCATATTGTACTTAACTGCAACATCCACAAATAATAATGTGCAGACCTTACATAAAGCTGAGGGTTTTTTAAATTAATTACTAAGGAATGAGATTGGAGTTTTAATTCATGTAGAGCAAACTTGGTGAATTTTGACCAAGGCTATGACCGGCCTACATTCCAGCAGACACAAGACTCAGAGGCGTGGGGCCTGCCTCGGGAGATGTTATTGTCTAGCAAAAGAGGCTATTCATAAACAGACACATAAAATAAAATCAAAGGCAGCATGTTCTTATTTTCTGAAAGGAATGAAAAACCAGGAGTGAAAGTGGAGGAAACAAGTTTCATTACTGCCGCTTTTAAATCAACATAGTTTTATTTCTGTCATAAAATACTCACTGTAGCAGGACTTCCTGAGCAATTTTGAAAAAGGGGGAAAAAAGAAAGCTCAGAATCCACACAGTGTGTTAGTATTAAAGAAACATGGGTTCTAAAGGATTCTGCCCCTTTCTTTAAGAGATGGAGACATTGAAGTCCTTAGAATTCCAGATTCTTACCTGTGGTTACAGAGAGCAAAACCATCTCAAGAACCAAGAGCTCCGAATTCCATGGCCATGCCCCAGAGCATCCTCCTTGGATCCCTGACTTCCTTCCAGAACCAATTTCTGCTACTGTCCATGAGAATAAGAGCTTAGAACAGACTTGAATAACAATTTCCTCCAATCACGTCTCATTTTACAAATCAGACATTTATTTTTTTTCTTCAAATCAGACAATTTAAATGTACTAAAGCTTGAGATGTGACTGAAGACACAGGCTGAAAATGGTAGCCCCAACCCAAAGCTGTGTTTCCCCCTGCAGCAGGCTGCTCCTGGGGTCCTCCACCTCTGTTCCTGCGCATCTGATCTGATCACTGTGGCTGAGCTAGTGTCCTTGTGCTCATCTTTGGCCTGACCTATCCTCACTCCCTTATTTCCAAGTGCTCTCAGAATGTTGTAGAATAAATAAAACATGCTATCTCCTTCTGGAGCAAAGCCAAGGAATGAATAGGTATTATTCTCCTTCCTGATGAATCATAGAAAGAAAAGATTCCCCTTCCATTTTCTCCACATGGGAAAATCGGGGCTCATGGCTGATTTGACATACCAACATGAAGCATGTGGTGTCCAGAAGGTGGTTTTCAAATCGGTCTGGAGGGCTATTTGAAAAAAACACATGAACTGCATTCTTGTTAGGACTTGTATAATGATTCAGGCCATTTCTTACAACACCATCTGGTTCATTCAAGCCTAAAGAAGTTCAGACTTCATTTCTTTGGTCCAGCCCCATCCTTCTATCCCTCCCTATCTTATACCTCACTTTGATTATCTTCTCTGCCTCACCCAGCCTAGGTGGGCAGAAGGTTTGATATTCAGTGTTATTCAGAACATGCTGTGTAACTCCACTGAAGCATTAAAGAGTAAGTGGGTCAAGTTGCTTTGCCTTGCCTGCATAAATCCTGGCTTTTACCTGGCAAACACGAGGTGCCCAGGAAAGAAGCAGAAAAGTGTTGATATCCATAGGAAGAGATACCATGCAAACTCGGGTTGACATGAACAAAAACAGAAACAGAAAAGGCAAGAGGGGAACTCAAAAGAAGCCAAAAAAAAAAAAAATACAGCTAAAGGACTTGTTAGCTATCCACTGAAAAGATGAGCTGGATACTGGTAGGGACACAATGGGACCATGGGTGAAGATTCAGAGAATTCCAACTGAAATAAGTAAAACCCCTCCCAAGATCCTATTGGAGGAGTAAGGTCATGGAGGGTTTAGGATACTGAAGAAGACCTGCAGTGACATTCTCAAAAGCCTGAGGTCCAGCCCTGGGCCTCCCTCCCCAGGGCAATGTCGACCTGTTCCCAGCAGGGAAGAGTTTTCTCTAAGAATGATGCTAGATATCCAAGAACCCCTGACATCCTAACATTCAATGGTTCCTGAGTGTATAATGTTTTATAACATAAGCCTTAGGACCAAAGTTTGTGTTGGAAAGAAAGAAGCATGGTTCTTTTTGCAGAATATAAGTGTTCCAGAGAGGTAGCCTGAAATCCTGAGAACAAAGCCCAGGAGGACAGACATGTCTGAGTTCTCATCTCACTTGAATACCTTAGTCCTTTGATGGTCCTAGAAGAGTGATTTGCTCTTCCCGAGCCTTAGTTTCCTCTTCCAGGGAATAAAGGGAATATCATATGCCTTGTGGGATTGCTGCAGATCAGACCAAATTTAGGTTTTTAAGTATTTTGAGGCCCCATTCATCCCCTTTACTAAGGAAGGCATCTTGTATTGTCATAGCGCCTAGTATGAGAGCATGCTGCTGGCCAGTTGGTCAGCGCTAATGCAGAGTACACTCTTGGAAGGAGGGCATAGTAACTGATTTATGGAGCATGAAGATTTTCACTATTACCAGGCACTGGTGGCTCACTGCCTGTAATTCTAGCTACTCAGGAGGCTGAGATCTGAAGATCATAATTAAAAGCCAGCCCGGGCAGGAATGTCTGTGAGACTCCAATCTCTAATTAACCACCAGAAAACCAGAAGTGCCGCTGTGGCTCAAAGTGGCAGAGTGCTAGCCTTGAGCAGAAAAGTTCAGGGACAGCTCCCAGGCCCTGAGTTCAAGCCCCAGGACTGACAAGAAAAAAATAATTTCATATTTCACCAAACACTGGGGAATTCCTGTATGTAGGGCACACGGAGGGTAGGAATTCGCAGATGCCTCAGTTCTGAAAAAAACTACTTGAAACATGTTTTTTAATTTAATTTTTCATGTCCTGTGTTCACTGAGTACAGCTGTTTTATAAGCCTTTAACTTTGGCTGAGTTGGGGAGCATTTACGATCCTATCATATATAACATAAACATCAATCTGCTTTCTTATTTCTTTGCAAATTCAATTATTTCTAATTACATAAAGGCATCATTGATCAAGTAAGCATAAAAACCAATATAGGAGAGTTTAATCTCTTAAATAAGCTTGTAGGCTTCAAGGAGTAATTGAATGTTATAGTATTTAATACAAGAAGACATCTTTGTTGTTGATAACTGGACCCAAGTTAAAGGAAAATGTCTAAACCCCATCATGTTATGTATCGATTTGGTTCAAATTGAAAATATTTGGAATCCGTTTTCATTTCCTTCTCCTTTCTCTCTCTGCTGCTCTCTGCAGGCCTGGAAATGGGTTTTAGGCCCTGTGGTCTTGTATGCATGTGAAAGAATAATTAGGTTCTGGCGATTTCAACAAGAAGTTGTCATCACCAAGGTATGCGTGTAGCTTTATGTCTGAATAAAAGCCTGAATGCAGATGAAAAATTTTTATTAGCCCAAGTTTTTAATTTGCCATTTTTATTGCAGAACGGTCTGTAATTTAGAGGCTCATCTTCTGTTCTAATAATTGCTTGTATCCTGAGCATCTTTGTAGAGTGACTAATTTTAGTGACGGCAGGGATCAGGGCTACCAACCAGTACACAGACTTCTGTTCAAGGTTTGTAATAGAGAGCTGGAGTTATCAGTATTCCTCTTTGTCCTGGTTTCTCTCTGAGAAGGGAAAGGAAGTAGAAGTAAAAATGCTTTGCATTGCACAAAGTAATAACTCCTATACCACATAAAGACACATAGTGGGGGTCACCATGGAGAAGAAAGATATACATGGTAGTATTGCTCCATGTTGATATTTGTTCCTGTGGCTCTTTGGTTTTTACATCACAATGGAAGAAGACAGGAATAGACAGAAGAAGAATGTTTATCTAGGATAACAACAACAACCAAAAACAACAAGCCCTCCACTACCACCCCCAACTTTTTAAATGTATAAGCAGCAGCTCTCTGCTTACCAACCCTAAACTACTAACGGCACTTGTATTTTCGAATACAATTTTAACAAAATACTGTCTTCATAACAGTAGATATATAGAAAGTCATATTCTGCATTCATGTGACTCGATATTATTGTGTTTAAGTACAGAAAGATACCAGCCTGCATCAAAAGCCAGGCTAGAAAATATGTGGACACCTAGAACTGTTACTAGGGAAACCATTTAAGAGCAGTGTTAGAACAACTACCAGAAGGGAGAAGCCTAGAACTAAAGATTAATATGGCAGGATGGAGATGTTAGATGTTCCTCTCTTGTGCCTCTTGCCCCTAATAGAAGACACAGAGACATGGAAGCTTTTTCAGAAAACAAGATGGAAGTCTACAGAGGAAAATTAGTGCTTTCTTTGGATAAACAACTAGCCAAGAAAAAAGTTTCTCAGAGCCCATTCCCAGTGAGTTAGAAGACTGTTGTCCACTCACCATGAAGAAATACTGGGGTTAATTCACAGAGACTCATATAATAATTAAGTGATACTCATATAGACCAGCATATATCTCCTGAAACTGGCTAAATGAGCTATGGAAAGCTTGGTCATTTGAGGGATAGAATCTCATCTTGGGTACCACATTGCACATGGGTATGGTAACTCAATGTCAAACAGAGAATGAACTTCATTCTTGCTCAAGTTACAAATCCAGGCATGATGTGGCTCAAGTGGTAGAGCACTAGCCTTGAGCTGAAGAGCTGAGGGACAGCGCCCAGGCCCAGAGTTCAGGCCCCACGACCAGACCCCCCCAAAAAAACAAATCCAGGCATGAAAGTGGTAGCAGCAGTTATTGGCCACTCATAGCCAATTGTCTCAGGAAACTATAGCTAAAAGTAAAAACACAACTGAGTTAAAATTAATGGAATGAAATAAAGACTGTGTTTTTATTACTCTAAATAAAAAATTACCAGTAGCTGCCTTGCTCTCCTGTAGGTGATAAGTCACCCATCAGCAGTCCTCGAACTTCACATGAAGAAGCGTGATTTCAAGATGGCGCCAGGACAATACATCTTCATCCAGTGCCCAGCTATCTCCCCACTGGAATGGCACCCCTTCACGCTCACCTCAGCCCCGCAAGAGGACTTCTTCAGTGTGCACATCCGGGCAGCAGGAGACTGGACAGGAGCTTTATTGAAGGCCTTTGGGACTGAGGGATCAGCTCTCAAAGATCTTTGCAGCCTGCCAAGGTTAGAACCACCTCTCCCTCCCTCCGCCCCACTCCCCACCAGTCAGGCTTGAATTCAGGGCCTGACCGCTGTCCTAGAGCTTTTGTGCTCAATGCTAATGCTCTTCCAGATGATCTACAGCTCCAATTTGGGCCTTTTGGTGGAAATAAGAGTTTCACAGTGTTTCCTACCCAGGTTGGCTTTGAACCGTGGTCCTCAGATCTCAGCCTCCTGAATAGCTACAATTACAGGCATGAGCAACCAGCACCCAGCTACCCTTCTCATTTTTATGTCTCAGTTGCAATATTGCAAATAGTGAAATACTTGGATGCATAGATATTTGACCAAATTTGGCAGTATCTTCATGCTAGGTTGTAAGTTTCAGTCTTTTTTTTTTTAAATGTAAAAATCTACATAATATGTATAATTTAGGAGACATTCAAGAGAAGCAAGTACATTTCTGTAAAAGAAAAAAAAACAAATGTTCAACAAAAGTAGGCGATGATCCAGAGAGAAGGAACAGTTTGCTTTCCAGTTCCAAAAGCAGCTCCTGTCTAATTATGTGCAGCCTGCCATGAGTCAGACAACTCTGAGCTCTTTTCTGTCACAGATTGTATTTGTAAAGGTTGGTCTTCAGAAGATGGATGCTTTCTGCTAAAAATATTGGGCATTCAGGGCCCACACTATTTCATATAGCCATATCTTAACTTCATTTTTTTTATCTCTGCAACCCTATTTCCAAGTAAACTCACATGTTAACCAGGAGATATCATCCATCCTTCAGCCCGCAATATCACCGTATGAAAAGGCCTAAGGACATGACCAAAATCCCAGTGTGAATGACCAGTTCTTGGCCCATATCAGTAAACATTGGCCCAAGGCCAAGTCCTAAGTCTCAGACTGCAGGACCACCCAAGTGCACAGGAAGCTTATGTTTAGAACTCCAGAAAAATCAAGGACACACACACATACCCACACACACACACACACACACACACACACACACACACACAAGAAATGTGAGAACAACTTTTAAAAGAATTTCAAAAGAGGCATCAAGAGATTCCTACTTCTACCATCTATGCAAGTCATCAGTACTGCCTTGAGAACTTCAGTAGAAAACTCAAATCAGCAAACTATTCCACTGAGACCTTTCCTCCTTTTTTTTTTTTTTTGGTCCAGTCGTG
The DNA here is from genome assembly GCF_019054845.1 of Dipodomys spectabilis. Taxonomy (NCBI): domain Eukaryota; kingdom Metazoa; phylum Chordata; class Mammalia; order Rodentia; family Heteromyidae; genus Dipodomys; species Dipodomys spectabilis. The sequence continues at coordinate 2,344,941 of NW_024870979.1, forward strand.
GGGCCTGAACTCTGGGCCTGGGCGCTGTCCCTCAGCTCTTCAGCTCAAGGCTAGCGCTCTACCACTTGAGCCACAGCGCCACTTCCGGCTTTTTTCTTTTTGCTTATGTGGTGCTGAGGAATCGAACCCTGGGCCTCAGGCATGCAAGGCAAGCGCTCTACCACTGAGCCACCTTCCCAGCCCCCTCCTTTTTTTTTTGATAGAAAGAAGTAAGCAATGTATCTGAACTTCAAAGATCATAATGCAATGTAAATGCCTAATCTCAAGAATGTTGATATGCACACACACACACACACACACACACACACACAGAGTATCTCTTTCCATAACTGACCTCCTGGGAGTTTCTCAGAGGATACAAAGTTCAGTTATTCATGAGAAAGAAAAAAAAACCATCTCACACTGCCCCAAAATAGAACTAGTGGCCCTGCCCCTTAATATCATCAGACTACAATCACTTTTCCACAAAACAGGAAAAAGGAATCTCAACTCTAAATATATCAAATGTTTTCAGGTATTTCTGTGGGTTTTGTGATAGAATTCTCCTTTGGATTTAATTGATATTACTTTAAAATTGGGGTCAAGTAAATCCCGATGATGACTAATTATAAAAATAATCAACACGAATACATTTTAATTCACAGGCAGTCTTTGTTTCTCTCTCCCTCTCCCAATTTCCTTTATCTGATTATTTGTAAAAATCATCTACAGTGGGCCTAAGATACCACCATTTGTGGTTAATGACCTTTTATTTTTATTCCTCCATTTCCATATATCAATATGTAATAATGGCTTATTAATTAAGCTTAACTTGAGGAGAGTTCATTTGAATTATTAGGAAGTCTGAACTACAGAATATTTAAAAAGAAACCCAGTTGAACTTTCATGAACGCATAGTAAAACCCACACGGGCCAACCTCAGGTGCCTTCCCCAGGAACTCCTTTGGGAAAAGTTATGAATAACTTAGAAACCTTTTAATTAGCATATCTTTGTTCATATGTAAATGTGTACTTTTTGGAATAGTTATTTAAGACATTCAGCTGACTGAAATACTTTAAACATTCCCTTTACAATTGATTCAACGAATTGTTATTGAATAACTCCATGCTCGGTAGCAAGAAAGGTACCGGGATCCATTAGTGAGCAAAGACAAGTCTACCTCCCACTTGAAAAGACCCAGTAGGTTAAAAATCAAGACAGCTATAATTTAACTCATGCGTGTGAGTATGCACACACGCACACACACACATAAATATACACAGGAGAAGATGACAACAAGGTAAGAAAGGGTACATTGTGCTATAAATCATAGGAGAGGATTGATCTAGTCTAAGATCCAGAAGAAAATTCTCAGTGAAATAAAAATTGAATAGGCTCTAACCAAAGGGTAACTATCAATCATGTCAGGAGAGAGAGGGAGAAATTAGGGCAGAGTATTGCAAGTGAAAAGATGGTGACAAGCAAAGGTCCTGTGGCAGGAGGTGGTACTATACACTTAGGGGGGAAAAAAAGTTAATCTGGGAGACTGAGAGATGGAAAAGAGACAGAGTCAGTCCACAAAGAAAGAACCATGTTACAGCCTACCTTACTTAATCAAAGAATACGCTTTATCCTTATGAAGAAAATTTTACTCGAAGCAAGACAAAACATCTTCTCAACCCGCGGCCTCAGGATGACAGATTTTCTGCATTAATATCAGCTAAACTAGTGAGTCTTACATAGTGGAACTGACAAATTATTTTTTTTAAAGTGTATTTATTCCAAAGAAATGGCTTCCATTAGACTAAAATTCTACAAACATACAAAAACATGTGTGACCAAACAAATGAAAACAGGGAACTTTTCATTTGAAAAAGAAAAAGAAAGAAACCAGCCAGCCATCTAAACCACCCTCAGAGCCCCTGCTTTTTGCCTCTGAATGGAGCTGGGGCAAGAGGCTGCAGAAAGGGTTCTCCCTGGGCATCAGGGTCCTTGGAGCCAAAGCAAGGACCCAGAAACCCTCCACAGAGTTGGCCTTGTGGGGGTGGTGTGAGCCATAGCAGGAGATAGCAGGCGATGTCCTGTCACTTTTACACTCATAGTCAATCACTTGTGCATGCACTCACCAACACTGTACAATGCACAGGTCGGGGAGGAGGAGGGAGGCACAAGGTGATGTGAAGGTCAATCGGACTGCTCTGTGTGCTTGCAGGCTGGCCGTGGATGGGCCGTTTGGAGCTGCTCTCACAGACGTGTTTCACTACTCTGTGAGTGTGTGCGTGGCAGCGGGAATAGGAGTGACCCCCTTTGCTTCTCTTCTGAAATCCATGTGGTACGAATGTTGTGAGTCATGGAACCCACCGGGACTGAGCAAGGTACGGGGAAGCCGTTAGTTCACCCGTGCATGGAGTGAAAGGTCCAATGTCCATCTGTCTATCAACTACCAATTCTTGAGGAGGATTGTTAATTAACTATGGGGGATAAACTCAAGGATCCTTAACTATACTTACGTTCTTAAAAATCTCTGTTCAGTATTACATTTATGAGAAGGGTTATGTCTAATCTTGTTAAAGATGACAAGACATAAATTTTATTGCTTCATTGCCATTACAGGACATGTAATTGCTCATCTCAATAAAATGTGGACAGGCTGCAAATGCTGTGTGACTGGGCGGCTGTCAGTCACGTTAACGGTCAGCCCTCCCCGCAGCTGCCCTAGCTCAATACTGTGGTTGCTACCATTCAATTCCACACCTTCCTCTTCTACACAGCACTGGGATTCGTTGGCTCTCTGATGATGATGTTGGTGTCCAACTTTAAATCTCCCTTTGGTTGTTTTGTCTTTGCTGACTAGATGTCTCTAAGATTTCTTTCTTCCTTTCTCCTATCCAAAAACTCCATCCCAAACTTTGACCCTGTTGAGGGAAAAGGAACTTCCATCCCCAGAAGGTTTAGTCATTGGCGTCCATACAACAAACTGACAAGAGACAGATGAACAGGAGGAAAGGTGTACAAATGTATGGATGTACAAGCTCATGGGAGCCACACAAACACAAGACTCAAAGGAGAGACAGATGGCTGGAACTTACACCCACTTCACAGAGGAGAGAAAGATGAAGGCTGAAGGCAACTCTAAAGAAAAAATAAATAATATTCAGGGGAGATGAATGGACACAAAGAACAGACAGAAACTTAGGATAACTGCGCTAGGCCCAGATGGTGGAGTCAGCTCTAGTTTCTCTTCCTGCAACTTATATTCTAGAAAATCTGGGACAAGAAAATTGCAGAGAAAGCCCTGCCCTGCCTTTTGCGAGGAAAAGGGAGGTGAAATTGGAGGTGGGGGAGTACAAGGGCAGGAAGATGTTAGTTCTCCTTTAGCTCAAAGTATTTAGCTTGCCAAGCACCATACTTTGGTGTGTAGCATTTTTCTGATGCCTTAGGATGAGTATCAGGCACAAATGTGGGGCCGTGGTCACACAAAGTGGGTAAACATTAGGAACTAAAATGTCTGGTCTTCTCCTGCTACATCTTCTCTGCCACCCTTTGGCTGCAGTTCCTTCTCCATCAGAAGATGCTGGATATTTATTTGGTTGGTTGTTTGGTTTTTTGGGTCATGGGGCCTTAAATTGGGGCCTGGGCAACTGTTCCTGAGCTCTTTTGCTCAAGGCTAGCGCTCTACCACTTTGAGCCACAGTGCCACTTCTGTTATTCTGGTGGTTCATTGGAGATAGGAGTCTCGTGAACTTTCCTACCCAGGCTGGCTTTGAACTGCGCTCCTCAGATCTCAGCTTTCTGAGTAGCTGGAATTATGAGCCACCAGAGCCTGGCTAGAAGATGCTAGATTCAGCTCACACAATGCCCTGTGTGCATCCTCTGAAGCATTCGTCTTGTGACATGATCTCCTAAAGAGAAATCTGTGCTCGGATGGAGCTAAGAAATGCTTCGCTCACATCCTGTTCATAGGGAGTTATGTTTTCTACTCACTTGTTCTATCAGCTCGGCAGAAAAGAACATCATGCAGTCTCAGTCCACTCCTCTCTCCAAGCTTACTTAACCACAGAACTGTTCTTTACCCATGACCCCAGGTGATGCCAGACTCCAGGACTTCTCCTCTATCCTAGTATTTCGTGATTCTCAGACCACTATTTTCATGAGGTCCTGAGATGCTGTTTTCTTTTCTATTTGATTTTATCTTAGTTAATGTTGTAAAATAAGCAAATCCTTGTCTCTAGATAAGGAACTGGAGTTTAGAAAACTTTAGAAAGAGTAAAAGCAAGTTCCTGAAAATGCACAAGTAGTACAAGGCAGAATCAGGATTCAAACCCAAGTCCTTCTCCTTTTCTTCTTTTTTCCACACACAGTGGACATGATGCCCATAGCCTACTGAGCTTAGTCATCCTGGTAGGAAGACTGTGTGATTTCTAGTCAGAGAAACTCAATTCTGCTCACCCTAGAGTATAAGTACCCCCAATAAAGCTTCATCATCAGTGGTTAGGGTCATTCTCCAGGCGGGGCTTCCTGTTCCCCGATAATGGGCATATTAGATCCGTGCTCAATTGGGAACAAGTAGATCCCGAGTACTCCTACTAGTATCTACCACCAAGGAGCCAGAAGCACGGCATTTCACAAGTGCCATCCCTGCTATCTTGTAAAGGTGTTTGACATTCTCATTCCCATTTTACAGATAAGGAAACTGGGGCCTACCACAGAGTTTGTACGAATGATTTAAAAAATCATCTTATTGGATTGTCACAGGACACGCTCATATTTCATTGAGAAACCTGAAGCAAAAATCTAATAAATGTTAGAATTCAACTTGAATCTAGGTCCTGGGAATAGCAGAGCCCATCTTCTTTTCTCTACACTGCAGTAAGTTTAACAAAGCAAGCAGAACAGCCAGCCTTTCCCATGTCTGGATCTCAGAGCAAAGCTGTGTTGTGACTCATAGGGCCTGCTCAGCCCTCTGAGCTCTGTCATTCCATCTGCCGTCTGCCCACTTATAGAAGGGGCTCAGCACCTACCATGAGCCAGGCTCTCCCCTACTAACCCCCGAAAGTTCTATTGCTGACTTACAACAACCAGCTCACATGCTATCACATGATCATGTGTCTTCTTGTATTAAGATTCACAACATAGTCACTTTCCCCTCATCGACTGAATTCTTTGAGCATGGCTCCTCGGGATGTGGTCATTACTGTCTGCGCATGAGCTGGGGGGGGGGTCACCTGCTCAGGACCAGAGCATGTTTCTGATTTCCACTTCAAAGCTCTCTCATGAAAGAAGTGGAAGTTTTCATGCTACTGAAAGTTTAGGCTGAGAATTACATTTAAGACCCAATTCCTGAGAGTCTGCCTACAGAAAGACAAGTTGAGGAACTTTCTCTCCTTTGAAGCAACTTTGTGAGCATGCATGTGCAGCTATCATTAGACTTATGTAACTAATATTTGTCAGGCCGCCCACATGCTTTTGAGATATAAATACTATTCCTTCCACTAAACTGTCAGCATCTATATAACTTTGAAAGTGCGGTAGAGCAAAGCAATGCATATTTACCCACCAATATCTTCACATTTTCAGGTCTGAGCTACAGTTACCAGATTGTTCTCTTTGGTAACAAGGAGGAGAGGAAAACAGCATAGGAGCTCAGAGCTGGAATTTCAAGGGTAAACGATTAACTGCAATTAGCTAGGATTTTTTTCCTCCAAGTGTAAAACGCAGGTTGGCATAAAGGCATACATTTGCATGCACCAGTCTCCAGTTGCAAGTCAAAAAAGAAAAGAAAATATTGCTCCATGATGACAACTTCAAACAGTTTTTCGTTACTTTTTTCCTGTGCTATATCATGCTAAAAAAAAAAAAAAAAAAAAAAAAAAAAAAAAAACTTGTAAGGAAAACGCAGCACATAACTAATACTAGGTCAGAAGCAGTACTTTCTATTTGAAGCTGGTATCTTAAATTTTCTTTGTTGCTATCTTTTGTTTTCCATGATATAAGAGTGGGTAGGGAAGGAGGGAGGGATATAGGTAGGAGGAAACTTCTCAAGGAGGCAGAATAGCAAGGATGATTATTTGCTGGGGGAAAATGAAGTGGAGAGATGTTGTGTTGCATTAACGAGATCTTTTCCACATTGAAGTAAGAGTTCACTTCCCTGACTTGGAGACAGATGAGAACCTGTGCCCCTCTGGGCTGAGGGAGGGGTAAGGGAGGGGGGAGCAGTGGTTGAGGGCTCTCTGATACAGCATGGCAGAATCCACTGCTGAGGGGCGTGAATGCCCTATAGCCATAAAAGTCCTCCGGCTCCTGCCTAACGAGTATGATTAATTCTACATCACACTCAATTTGTGAAAAGAGCTCTTGAAAAAAAAGTAGGACAGTTTGCTTGTGCAAAGTGTCAAAATGATGAATGAAATAGGTGTGTGTGAATGGGGAGGGAGGGGGCGGATTGCTGACATAAATATATTGGCTTACACGTTTTCCTTCTCGCTGGTATCTCGGCGGGTAGAAGGAACTGAGGGAGCAGCCAGCGAGGAGATGTGTTTCATTTTCTTAACTGCATATGTAATCTGCAGACGACAATAAAATAGATTATAGAAAAACTGAGATCATCTAATTTCTTCATAAATTGTCTCTCGTCATCAGTTCAATAATAGATAACCATGGTAATGGGTATTTATAGCAAGTCCCAGGCAAAAATGGCCTTTGGGTTCCTAACCTAATATAATAAACAGATAATTCAAATAAACAGACAGCAAAGGCCATTGGGAACCAGGGAAAGAGGTCAAGGAAGACAAAAATCCATACTCTACTTAAGGATATTAATAAAACAAAGAAGGGCTCGCTCTCTTTTCTAATGAATGAAAAATGCATTTAATTTAATCGGTTTACTCTGAGAAATTATTTACTCTCACTTTCCCCCTGCCCTGGAGCTCTGGCCATCCCAGAACGGATCATCTCTCCTAGCCACCGAGCGCCATAATTAATTGAGCTGGGTGAGAGAGGCCACATTCGCTTGTCCTAAGGACACAGGCCTACCCTCTTTCATTAGGTGACCTCAAGTACCTTCAGGACCCCATGAGGACTTACTGTTGCCCTATGGAAGGTGGCTGGTCTTAATACTGTCAGTATCTTGGTTTATTAGCCACATAAGCTATTAGTGATTACCGTCTCCATGGTAAACTCTTGAATAAAATCCTCTCTTCATTTCTATCCTTCTGCCAATCTAACCTCTCCCCAACTTGGTCCCTCAGAAAACAAGTGAGTGGTCTCTTTCCATTCCTCACAATGCCTTTACATTCATAGATGTATGCACTTATACAGGAGGTCTTTTGACAATGTGTATGTGTGCGCATCTATACGCAAGCATGCTGTGGACAGAGAGAGAGAAAGAGAGATTACAAATTGGCTTTGGGTTCCATTATAACGTGGCTTAGAATACTGTCCGGGTCAACACCTAATGATCTATTTCACTTTATTCCGTGACTTTTATTCTACTCCATACCATGGCTAGCTCACAATCTATTTAATCATCCTACTAGTTCTGAATTCTTCAGCTGTCCAGCAATGGTTATGAACTGCGATTGGAGCAGACACAAAAGTCCTCAGCCACAAGGCAAAGGAGAAATAGTGTCATGAAATAGTTAACACTGAGGATAATGGCTTTGAGAAAAACTGAAGGATGAAAACTACTCTGCAGTGGTGTAGAGCCATCTTACTATTTTGCTGCTTTAGAAACCAGAGCCTTTACACCCTCAGGGGACTTCTCGATAAGAAGAAATATTTTTTTTTCTTGTATTTGTTTCTTGGATGCTGTTCAATTCATCCAGGATGACCAGGATAATCATAACAAAATAAAAACGAGGACACTAATCACAGCCCTTTATTGTGGATGTAGTACATCTTCTAAAGATGGTGCGCAGTCTGTATCCTTTCAGAGAGAACGTTCTTTTATGGAGCGTAGTGATGAGTCCCTCTGCAGTGTCTGGGCCCATGCTGGTGTCGAGCTCCTGCTCATTCTGGATCTTTTGTGCTAGGCGGGACGCAGAGCTGGGCTGCCCGTCGGGAGGGAGTTCCCACAGCAGCCACAGGCCCGTTCCAGTAAAAAGCCTGCCCTTGGGTTCAGTGCACACAAGGCCCAGAGTTCACTTGCCTTAGGAAAGGGATCTTCTCTACGGACTAAGTCATTAAGGTCAGTGCTGAAATTCCCATCTGGAGACCAGTGCTAGAGGAACCCAACTCTGGCCTTGCCTTATCTCATTCAGTAGCCACCACCTCTATACTCCAGGAGTGAGCAGCAAAGCGCAGACCAAGCCAGGTCCCTCTCACAAGATCAGCTCCTCGCCCTCGTTATATGTTGTTGCCACAAACAGCAGTGAGAAGAATATCCTCAGCAGCAACCATCTTCCCATCTCCTCGGCACTTCACGCATCTGTCAGACGTTGGCTAAATGTTTCAGTGAGCCATACCCCTTCGGAATCACAATAACCTCGAGAGTTGTCCTGTGTTTAGGGGCATTTTCCACGTATGATAATCTAGGCTCAATTTAAATATCCTGTCCTGCTTCCACGGAATAAGTAACAGAGTATGTGATGAGCATGTCATGCTCCATCCTACATCTGTGTCTTATGGACACTCGCTCTTTGCAGTGGTTCCGAAACATAAATAAGGACATACCCACTGTTTTCCCAATTGGGGATATAAAGAACTACCTCTTTATGTAGTATCCTCTGCCTGCATCTGTGGATGCCTCTCCCAGCTTTAGAGATAAAATAGCCAGGGAGTACTAAGTCCGGATTGAAGAATCCGTGAGCCCTAGCAATAAAATACATCAGCAGCTATTCTTTCTTTTTTAATTTTCTATAATTCTTTTTATCAAGAAGTTGCACAGCCAGGTACCAGTCGCCCATGCCTGTAAGCCTGGCTACTCAGGAGGCTGAATCTGAGGATCACAGTTCGAAACCAGCCCTGGCAGAATAGCCTATGAAACTCTTATCCATAGTTAACCACCAAAAAGCCAGAAGTGGAGCTATAGCTCAAGTGGTAGAGCACTAGCCTTGAGTAAGAGTTAAGGGACTGCTCCCTGGCCCTGAGTTCAAGCCCCAGTTCTTCTTCTCTCTGTCTCTGTCTCTCTGTCTCTCTCTCTGTCAGATACACACACACATACACACACACACACACACACACACACACACACACACACACACACACACACACACATAGAGGAAGAGGAGGAGAAGGAGGAGGGGCATGGCTCCATTTCCTCCTGACTCCAGATCCCCATGATCTCCATAAGCTAATGAGGAGCTCTCAGCCTTTGGAGACGCTGGGAATGAGCTGTGACATGCCGGTCAAGCGCAGCACTGCAAGCTCCCACTGGGCCTCCCACAGCATCACTACCTGGGAACAAAGTCCCAATATAGGGCTGTGCCGAGCCGGGCCCCCTACAGAGAGACCCTCATTGCAGAGTCCATGTGCTATCTCCATAGGAATGCGGGGTAACTTTTGTTACGGTGGAAATTCAGAACTTTATCTTACCGAGGATGACTTTCTGTTTAATAAAAATCTTTAAAAGTAACCTGAGGTATTTTGGGGCCTCTGATATCTGCTGCAGAATTCTGAAAGCCATGCTTTCAGATTTTAGGGTTTCCTTTATTTGGGGAGACTAAAGTGGGGTGAGGGTTGGAACGCACAGATCATAGCATTGCCGCCTATTGTCTGGAACGCTTGTCATACCATGGACCAGGTCCTTTCTGCCGGCGAAATAGAGAGGTGGAAATCCTGTGTCCCTTCACGGGGAGCGTCCCCCACCATTGAAAAGATGAAAGCGAGGCCGTAAATACCTCTTTCTTCTGTTCAAAGTCTTTTTTTTTTCTTTTTCTGCTGGAAGCACTTCTACTGGGCCTAACCATTTTTCCTCCTTAGTTTCTTGCACCAAAGCTGCTGGTGTCACCCGTAAGTCAATTATGGAGGAAAAACTCACACAACTGTTACAAGGAAACAAAGAATATAAAAGTCCTAGCCAACCCTAAGAACACTAACACACGGCTATGTCACCAGGAAGTTAAGGAGAGGCATCGTTGCTATTTGAAAAGAGAAAGATTCAAGCATGGAGAATTCCAAGCGAGGAAGGCCGGAACTGGCTTGAAAATTAGGAAGTTTTATTAAACAAATGTTTGGCATATCATTCATGTGTGGCTGTATTTTAGGTGTTTTCCTTTAAGGGTCAGAAATAAACAAATCAGTGGTGTGTGTTTAATGTTCTGAGATAAGACAACTTATCAGACAGGAAGTGGTAGAGGGTGTAGAAGGGACCTCGGTGTTCAATTTTGTCAACAGGTTTTCCATTTCTACCAGGAGCAAAGGAAGAAGAATCTAGAATGAATGCCTCAGAAAGGGAAAAGAAAGCGGGCAGTAGTATTCCTTGCCAACATCAGTGATCCAACCAGCTTCCTTAGGCCCCAAGTCTTCCTCCCACAAACCCCCAGGGTCAACACAGCAGCCAAGTAGACCCTTCCCCAGGCCTCAGCTCTCGACAGACTCTTCCCTTCCACTCCTTTCTACCACAGCTGGGTATCACAGCTCCTTCAGAGTAAAAGCCAGTGGTGACCCCCCCCCCATTCATTCTGCAGGAGGCGCCCTAGTGTCCCTTATCCTCTCCTTCCTGTTCTCACTCCAGGGAGCTCCAGACACGTGGGTCTCCTGGGCGGGGCACCCAGGACCTCTGCACTCTACTCGCTTGATTCCATCACCTGCACCTTGACTGGTACTCGAGTCCTCTTCCCACTGCACTGCCCTTGGACTCCAGCCCTCCCCAGCCCACTTTATGTTTCTGCTCAGCACTTAACCACCATCTGACTTGTTCTGTATTCTAGGCGTTTGTGCCTCATCTTTCTTCTCTCTCTCTGATGCAAACTCCATGAGAATGGGGACTGTTTTTACTTGTCTTTCTTACTCACTTTTATTGTCCATGGTGTAGCGTGCTGGTGACACATGGTAAACACTCACTCCGCCTTTGTAAACCAGTGATTGAGAAACCAGTGATTGAGTAGAAGGGCCTGATAGTCCATCCTCCTGCCTGGACCTTGGGGGTGGGGGGAGGGTCTCATCAGAGGGAACCCTTGGCTCTGCTCTGAATTGAAAACCCACTGCTTGGAGGGCTGCATAATCTCCAAAAAGGTTTGAGACCCAGAAAGAAGACATTGTACTTTTTTTTTGGGGGGGGGGGAGGAGGGGAGTGGGGGGGGCAGGGAAAAAGGGGGCAAGAAGGCTAGACATCATGCTAAGGGACAGAAGAACCATTTGTCCTCAGATGACTATTTTCCGTGACCTTTGATCAGAGGCTGTCCAACAAAAATACAGCCTCTGGGCTGGGAAGATGGCTCAGTGGTAAAGCGCTTGCCTTGCATGCATGAGGCCCTGGGTTCGATCTCAGCACCACATAAGCAAAAAGAAAAAAAGCCGGAAGTGGCACTGTGGCTCAAGTGGTAGAGCGCTAGCCTTGAGCTGAAGAGCTGAGGGACAGCGCCCAGGCCCAGAGTTCAGGCCCCACGACCAACCAAAAAAAAAAGAACAAAATACAGCCTCTAATTCTTGACAGAGATAGGTCCTATTTTTTTTTTTTTACCAGTATTTGTTCTTCCTGACAAGTAGTATCACAAATTCCTACAGAAAACCTGAAGAGAACAGGCAAGATGCTGAGCCTTCAAATGCATGCTGTGGATTTCCTTTTCCTCCTGAATGTGATCTATTTGTTCAATCTCACCTATAAATCTGATTTTGTGATTGTGAGCTGGATGCAGGCTGGCAGAGGGAGTGCGAGGAAAGCTTTGGGAGATGTTTCCAGGTTGGGAGACACCAGGCAGGGCCTAGAGCCAACACCAGCCCTCCCACAGATGTGGCTGAGCCCTAGGGACCTCTCTTTGGAGAGAAGGTTCTAGAAAGCACCACCGATGGCAGGAGATAGAAATGTTAAAATAATAATAATAATAATCCAAAGAATTAGCAGATTCATCTCCTGTAGTCTGCAATTCAAACCACAAAATGAAGCAAACCAAAACTACTTTTTGTCACCTGCTATTTGCTCAATACAGTACATTTAAAAAAGAAAAAAAAAAGTCTTTCTGGGCAATATTTCACTAAATAGTCGACACTTGAGCCCAGCCCCCAGTTCTGCAGCTTTCTTGGACACTAAGGAGAGGAAATCTCTGGCCTGTGTGGCTTGATTCCTCAGTGACCATAATCTCCTTTTTGCAGAGGCCACGGCTGGTGACGTGGATTTGTGCCCGAGCCGTTCACGTCTCTGGAGAAGAGAGCTGAAATCCCGAGCTTTAGGTCATAAGTAACGGTGGAGGGGGCTGGTCTAGCCGTGCAGGCCCTTTGGGGAGCCCTGAAAGGCTCAGCAAGGAGCGATTCTTCATCTTGTTCAGCTGAAGCACAGCCAGCACCACGGTGAGCGGTGCCTCATCTGGAAGTCTTGGCGCAGTCCACAGGCCCCTGACTCTGGCCATTCACGCTGGCTCCTTTCAAACACAATGTGATTTTTTTTTTCCTCCAAAATCACAGTGTGACAGTTTGTTCACTGGCAGAGAAAAGCATGTTATTTTGCAGAAGTGCCCATTTGGGCTCAAATAATTTAATGGAGATAAAGTAGTCTGCGATTATGGGTGCATTGTGGGAAGAAGGACTGATCGTTCCTCCTGCCTTCTTTCTTGACAGGTGTATTTCTACTGGGTCTGCCGGGAAGCGAGAGCATTCGAATGGTTTGCTGATCTTCTAGTCTCACTGGAAACACGAATGAGTGAACAAGGGAAAACTCACTTTCTGAGTTATCATATATTTCTTACTGGCTGGGATGAAAATCAGGTATCGATAAACCTCTGACAATGAGCATTATTACTGGCTTGCTTAATAGTGAGAAGAGCCAGTTCCGATAATGAGATCTGTAATACCCAGTAGCATAAAAGAATTATTTTAATGTTCTTAGGGGGCAAACAAAGAGAATGAAATAAAAGTAAATTAGAAGCAACTATGTAAATTGTAACAATCAAAGGACCTACAATAATCTTAATGTGGAATAGAAATGAAGATAAACAGATTAGATATTAGAAGACAATCCAGAGATTGGACATTCCAAATAAATTTGCATTTGCCATTTTGAGTGACCCAGTGAATATTCTTAACTGGTTGTATCATCTGTTGAGCTCCTAATTGGTTCTAGTTCTATGCTTTGAGCTGCTCAGAATGCAACAGAAAGGATTCTCGAATGTTTATATTAATGGTTTTGTGTTGAAAAGTATGTCGGCATCTACACAAAATCATTGAGGATACATGATTTCTCTATAGATTTCTCTCTTTTTAACATTATATGCATATGTGTTTATTTATTCAAGGTCAAGATGCTCTTCTTTCAGGGCAGATGTTCTGTCCACAGGGCACTGGATTAATGAAATGACTCTTCCAAAAATAATGTGTATGAACACATCAACTACAGTCCTGATGAACCTGATGAATATTGCATCTGAATCCAGTTTAGCTCCTCAGATATTGGCACTAACAATGAAGTGGTTTCTAAATCATGAAATGTATATTCCAATCAGCACTACTGTAGCCACTATCATTGATTTGCTTTTTAAGGGAAATGTGTGTGAGCCCAGGAGATCTGCATTAATCGTCATATTTACAAGTGAATGCTCTGTGTGTTCACACACATGCACACACACACACACACACACACACACACACACACACGTGCCCTTATAGAACATTGCTATAATTCGACTCTGTGCTTCTTTAAATGAATAAGACTTTGCTTCAGATTTTCAGTAGCTTTATGAATTTTTATGGTCTCATTTGCAGTTCCCCTTAAATATTTAATCCTGTGGGATAATTTGAAATATTGGTTTCTTGGGAGCTAGGCTTAAAACATCTTAATGAATTATATAGTGTTAATTATGTTTTCCAAACAAACATTTTCCTTATTCAAGTGGGATTTTTTTTGACTGATAACCCATGTGGTGTGATAGACCCGGTTTCTGCCTCTTCATTTCTAGCACTGTACTTACTCCTCTGCATTGAAGGTACATTGAGCTCATGCCGACTGCGCCATTCCTGAGCATTTGGGAGTTCTAAGACCTGGGTGTTCTTAGCAGAGACAACACAGCCTTGCCTTCCCTTTTCTCTGCCATTAGCAAGAGTAGGGCATAAAATATTTTATTTTCTGAATACAAGTAAATTAAAATAGATATCTTCTTCCTTTTTTTTTCCTGTGACATGTGAGAAATTCTTTAGATTCCCAAATTTCAGGCAGGAAATCACTTGTCTCAACATTTAAGTGAAAAATAATTGGTACATTCTGTCAGTAAATCAAGCAAGGGGCTGTTTTAGAAATTGTTAAACTGAATTCAACCACCTCAAAGTGGCAAAATGACAGGGACAGAAGGGACAGATGGAAGAGGTATTATGAAGGGCAAATCAAAAGGGTTTGGAGATTAATTGAACAGTGGGCTGAGAAATATGGAACAAATATAATTCCAAATGTTTGAACATCAGTGATTGGCAGGACCACAAGCAGAAGTAGGGAGGCCTTTTTAATCCCATGAAATGATGTCCAAACTTCTTAGCAAGTACTTTATAGCCCTTCCCAACCCAATCTGGCTCTGTGCAGGCCCATCATGTTCCCGTGGCCCAGGGCTAACTGATGTCCCTCGTGCTGGACACTTTTATGCTTCCACATCTTTGTTTACTGGTCCCTCTTGGACACGTCCTCCAAGCCTTCTGCCATCTTCTAAAACCTGTCTTTTTATGGAGTCCTCTTCCCAAATGCTTTTCCAAGAATAAGGCCCCTACCTTGGTCTGATTGACCTGACAGCAACTTCCTGGGGCCCGGATTTCGGAAAATACCAGTTTACCATTGTCTCCTCCCCTTCAGGACAACATCCATTGTTTTACCTGTGCTTGGCCGTGGCTGCTGCTTAGATGATGCACAAGGCATGTAGGCAAATCAGTCTCTCAGCAGGAAAGAGCAGGAGCCGCCCCCATGGTCTGTTACCCAAACCGTCGGGATAAGCAATAGTAGCAAATTGACCGGCCAAGGCTCAAAAAAGGAGAGAAGAGCTGACAGAGACTCTCAGGGTGGTGTGGGACACATAACCTCCAGTACAAAAGAAGAAGGGAGTTACAAGAATTCACCAGCAGCTCAGCACGATGAAAGCATAAGACATGCTCCGCAGCGTTCATAGGCCCCAGACTCTTACTTAGTGACCACTAGTCACATGATACCTGCATGGATTCATTTTATGTACAGACAAACAGTTGGGCACAGAGCTCCAACCAGACACCAGATCCTCTCTGCCACACATATTTCTTGAAGCTTCTTTTGCTCAATGCTAGCAGTCTACCACTTGAGCCATAGCTCCACTTCTGGCCTTTTATTTTATTTTATGTTTTTGAGTAATCTATTGGAGATAAGAGTCTCTCTGACTTCCCTGCTAGCTTTAAATCATGATCCTCAGCTCTCAGCCTTCTGAATAGCTAGGATTACAGGTGTGCACCACCGCACCTGCCTCCCCTTGTCATTTATGTAGAGACTGTTTGCATGGTGTTTACATTGCATGATCATGTGTGCTAGATAATCCTATAGGATTTAAGATGTATGTGTGTCCATAATGTGCAAATATTCCATCATTTTATACAAAATACCTGAGTATTCGTGGGCTTTAGTATCTGGGGGGCAGGGCAGGGATCCTGCCAGTCCTCTAAGGACAGAAAATCAAATGGCTTCAACCCAGTAAACAGGTATAACTGTGAAGTCCACTGCCTTCTGGACATTTGCCTTCGCAAATCCCTGGGCTTTACTCACAGGTGTACAAGGACAGCAGGTACATGCTCAGTTTTGACAGGTTTGACAGCAAGGAAAAAGGAAGCTGTTTCACATTGTGTATCCTTAACCACATTTATTATATGCCTCTTGTTCTTTCAAAGAAAGACATTCCTCAAGGCTCATACCATCCCATACTTACTACGTGGAGGGAGTTCCTTCATTCCAATAAGGCCGGTTGGGAGACAGGTGAGCATTGCTGGCAATTACCAGCCAACAGTGCATTTCCAGCCTCACAGAAACAATCTATTAAATCTACAAATGAGCGAAGTGTTTCATCCAGTATTTATAGAAGGTTCCTTTTTTTTGTTTAACTAAATGTCATCTGATACCACCAATCTTATTTTAGGCTATTCACATCGCTTTACACTGGGATGGAAGCACAGATGCGATTACAGGCCTGCGGCAGAAAACCTTCTATGGGAGGCCCAACTGGAACGAGGAGTTCAGGCAGATCGCCTACAATCACCCCAGGTGAGCAAGGCAAGCTCTCTCCTCTGCCTGCAGGGGCCCAGAGTGGAGAGGGGCAAGCCGCCACCCAAAGGGAAGTGGATCTGCCCTAGGCACTGTGCATGCTGGGTAAGACAGAATACCCACCTTAGGAAAGATGGCGGCCCTGGTCTATTTCAGGAAGCACAAACCCCTTCTTCACTGGCTGACAGCTTCTGACGCTCGCCAATTACGTCGAAAATGTTCACACTTAACCTCAATTTAAAGATGGTATTTCTTCAACAACATATGTCTTCAAAAACTCTTTAGCAAATGCAGTTGGTCTCTAATTACCCAACTCGAAACCTCCCTTCTCTCCAATTCTGCAGTGTCTAGCAAAGCAGACATGTAGGTACTGGTTTAGAACCAACCTAGAGCCCAGCTACCTAAGTATGAATCCTGGCTCTGCCATTGTTGCTGGCGATCTGTCCTGCCACTGACTCGGTCTCCCTAACTCTCCAAACTGCCAGTAAGAGCCCTTAACTATGAGGATTCTATCCAGTGAGTGACTGTAAAGTGTAAAGTGCTTTCCACACAGTAGTCTATAGTGTAGCTGCTGTCATTCCAGCCATTTCAATCCTTAGTATTATTTTTTATTATATAATAACCTTTAATGGAGAGAAGGAAAAACACTTGTTCTGAGGCACCAAGACCAGAATAAAGCATATACTTGCTGCTGATCCTAGAAGTATCTCTCACGCTATGACCTTGAACAAGGGAGCTGTTTTTGAACTTTGGTGCCTCACTGTGAAACATGGATAATGATATCCATTTGCAAAGCTTGCTTCTATCATTGTTTTAAATGCACAGAATGTTGAAGGGCTTGGTGAAATACACAGCACTCAGCCAGACCGTTTGCACTGCTATCATGTCTACATTGGTCTTTGACCTGAACTGGCATCCATAGGTCCTGATAGTGTCTTCATAAAAGAACACTCTCTATATTTAAGAAAAGATCTGAAGAAAATGAAATATATACCATATAGGCACAGGCATGTCTTGGGACCTGAGGTAGAGGACATTATTCCTAGCATGAATCAAGAGGTCCAGTGATGGGACAGAGAGGAAGAACTGCAGGAAGTGGCGTTTAGGAGAGGTGATGAGGGAGAAATGCAGATATCCTAAGACCTTGGATTCTGTTCCCAAAGGAATGAAACTTCATAGGCTCACCCCAGGAGTGCTGTAGAATTATTCCTAACTGCCACAAAAGAATAGATTGTAAGGGCCAGGCCAAAGGAGAGGCCCACAAGGAGATAGCAGAGGTGGTAGCTTGGTGGCTGTTAATGGGGCAGCTGTGGTGAGAAGCAGATGGATTCTAGTCATCTCTTGAAGGTTGAGCTGACATGAGCTGCTGACAGATTGGCTGTGAGGTCTGAGCCGGGCTAGAATGGAGTTCTTGCTCATTAGCATGGGCATTGCTTATAGGAATTGCTTGGTAGTGAGCATGGAACTCTCAGGAGTACCATGTTTGACATGTTTAGCTCGAAAGACCAGTTACACAGTAACTGGGCCCAGCAGTCTGCCCAAGAAGCAGTGTCCCCAACCAGGAGTTTCCAGGAAGAAACTCAAGATTCCTGGACACGCAGCCTAGGGAAGAAACAAGCTCATGTGACGACTGGGTTTTTCTGTTCCTATTTTCTCCTTTGGTAGAAAGTATTTTTTTGATAAATCCTGGACACTCCATTTTTCATTACCACAAATTAATTTTCCCACGTTGTAGGCTTTTAACATGGACGTCTTGACCTTTGTTTTCCATTCTGATAGTCTCATTCTTTATGGTGATGAGCCCTTAGTGCCATTTCATATTGTATTTGTTTATTTTTGTTTTACATGAGGCTTGCGGCTCAGTGGGGAAGACCTTTCAAACCAAACCATTTAATTATCTCTCTTTCCTCAGAAAAAGTGAGCCAAAAAAAGAAAAAAAACAGAAAGAAAAAAAAGTGTCAAGAGACAGAGGGTCAAACTGAGCTGGCATAAGCTCTTCCCAGAAAACAATATTTTGCAGGGTTGAGAGGGGAGTCCATCCAACACTTTCAGGGAGTGAGAAGTAGGAGGCAGTTTTAAGCTGGGCAAATGGAATCTCTGGCACTCCCTTGTGCGTTTGTCCCTGCTCCAAAGCCACCATGAGAGCACACAAGTGGCCAGTTGGGTTTCTCAGCACAGTAGCTGAGAACTCCACCTCCTCTGGATGGGAGTCAGTCCTCCCCCCCTCCCCCTCCCTTTCCCCCTCCCTCGGGATGACTTCAGATCCTCCCAGGAAGAAAAGGGCTTTAGGGTGTGATGCCACAGAAAGAACCAAGACAGTTGATGCATCCTCCCCATTGCAAGGAGCACTCTGGAACCCAGCAACTTGTCACCAAACTTTAAGCTCCCATGTAATTAAGATTGGACCTATCCAGACAAAGTCAGCCATTAGTGCATCCCTAGAAAAAGACAAGCCACCAGTAAAAAGCTTCGCCCTGCCCTTCCACAAGACTTTTTAAATGACCTCCTCCAGATAATTTTTGATTTCTGCTGCATAAAAGGAGATTTATGTTTAATGAAGCTTTTAATGAAGAAATCTCGGAAAGAGAATGCCAATAAAATCTAATTTTTTAAACTAGAAAATCTAATATTGAAAAGTATTTCAATATCCTGGCCTTTGTCCAGATAGAAATGAAACACACAATCCAATTACTGTTCGGTACAAAGGACAAAGGAACATTAATTTTCCTCAAGACGGTTATTAAAGAGATAAACAGTATGTTTTCCCCTTATTATGTCAAGGAGATGTTTGTTTCGAAGCCCACTTGGCTACTCTCATAAGGCAGGCCTGTTCTGCCATTAGCTCCTATCTCTTGGCACAGATAGGGCAGGAGGAATGGGTGAATTTGTTCCTGGTCTCAGAGAAACTCCTTTGTTCTTGAGGGTCTTTGAAGCATTCTCTCAACCATTTCTGCTCCTCAGCAGAAAGCCAAGCATTCTTAGGATTTTTCACTTGTAAAAACATTTACCTGTTCGCTCAAAGCTGGAGTTCAGTCTTGTTCTAAAAAGATAGAGTTAAATCAAAAGAAGAGAGTGAAGAGGGGGCAAAACAACATTTTTTATAGGACATGAAAAACAGCACCCAAAATAAGGCTTGAAGGGAAGCAGATCAAAGAGAACCGGGCAAGCTCTGAAGAAACCAGAAAATTGCAAAAATAACAGTAATAGAGAAACAAATTGATAGCATCGAAATGAATACAAATAAGGGAGAGGGAAGAAAAATTAAAAATAGATCAAAGACTAGAAGCAAAAAAAAAAACAAAAAAATTATTCTATTGTTTATATTTGTAATTAATTTTGGTAATTATATTGGCTGTAATTTTAAAAAACACAAATAAGTTTTAAAAGATGACCAGCAAATAGCTGATATCTGAAAAAAACTAGGTATATTATTGTTAGGCAAAAACTCATATAGCACATAACAATTATTGCATATTTCTACAGTTGTACACTCCAGAAAAGTACTTTACTCATACAATGAAAGTCATTCTCCCAATTAAAATATAAAAGGCTAATTAAATATGTGCTTTTACACTTGTCTTATTAATGTATTGAAATGTGTCTTATACCAAAATGGAAGTTGTATTTCTTTTTTTTTTTTTTTGTAAGCATTCTCAATATGCTCCTAACCTTTAAACACGTGTTCAGAAATCAGGAAATTATTTCCAAGAAGGCAGACAGAATGAAAATAAATATAGCTTTGTCACATCCAGCTACTTTTTGACAAACACACATTGCACATATACTCACCCTGGAGAATTTGTACATCAGCTCTCTCTGGCTAATTGACTAACAGGTTTTTTCCACAGGGCTTCAGTCTTTGCTCTTTCCTGCAGGTAATATTTATAGTTTGCTACTTTTGACTTAATTGCTATTAATTTCACCACACCTCCTAGGTGTGAACTTTATGTAATTAATTACATAAAAAAAACTTTGAGTTTTCCCTAACTTGAATAGGAGAGTCTCTTTTATCTTGAAGAAAGTTATTTTTTTAAAGAATGGGTGAGTCCCGCCCTTTATTAGAGCTGTGCCACCCAACCCAGAGCTAAAGAAGGTGTTGACTTACCATGTGACTGGGGCTTCTAGTCCATATTGCATGAAAGTATTTTAGACCACCCATTGTTTTCAGAAATGTAAAAATACCTTTCTGCTGAATTGAGTAAATGTGTCCATCTGGAACCACATTTGCTTGTGTGCACACCCTTGAGTTCTCATTTGTACGTGCATCTGTGCAAAGTGATGTTAAATGGATATTTTTAAGAAATTAACATTCTGATTATAGCATTCAGGGTCCTTTATCTAACAGGATATCCTAAGAATTCATTATAGGAGTAAAATGTTCAAAACATTTAAAGAAATAGATAAAATGAAAACGTCACGCATTATAAACGATAGCATCATGAGGAAAGCAAAGCTGCCATAACTGAGGAGAGGAATCTTGTCAGCATATGGTCACTGCTCTCTGGTTCCGACCAAGTGAAAAGTCAACAAAAATTACCAGAACTACTTGGTTTGTGGTAGGAGGTGTTATATGTGTAAGTAAATAATTAGAGAGTTGTATTTGCCTTTATCCCCACAAAGTTTCTTTGCAGATATTATCCATCAAATTATTCCTTATGCAGGATGCTGAATTAATTCCATTACTTATATATATATGTTGTATATATATATATATATATGTTGTACTTACATATTTTGGTGTTGAGGGTTTAGGACAGGGTTGACCAAAAGAAAAGAATCGCTCTCCTTTGATCTGTCATCCAACACTACAAGCCAACTGCTTTCCCTTTTCTCCTTGCTTCTTGAGGGTAGCCATTTTACCCATGTATGTCAGAGCCTAGCCCACTGGCCACCATAGGCAGCAGAAGCATGATGTATCAGGGGTGGAATCTGGGAACTACACAGCTCTGCCTGACAAGAAAGATGGGGATGGTGAAAAGAAACAGGAAAGCATCCTATGAGCATAGTAAAGGATGGTAACAGCTCCTAAGAAACAGACTAAACACAGAAAAGTAATATAACAGGCTACGACACATTGACCAGGAGTTGGGTTGAAAAAAAAAAGGCAAAGCTAACCAGCAAAATCATCACCAATGGGGACTTCAAGAAGATAACTAATGTGTCCAAAATTACCCAGCAACTGAGCGGCAGAACCAGAGACAGACACCCTTCGCCGTTGCCTCTTGCTCCCTTAGGCACCTGAAATTTGATTCAAGTTGTAATTTTCAGTAGGAAATAATTCTGCCAAAAAAGGACTCTCTCAAACTTAGCCATGGGAATATGTTTGAAAACAGCCGCTCAGAGAGTTCTTTTGGAGCTAGTTTGAAAGGTGATGAAACCATCAACTTATGCTCTGGGTATTATGATCTTAGAACCCACATTCCAACAGAAGGCCATGCTGCAATAGAAGCCAAGATGAGCTGGGCTCCATGGTAGTGAAGGAGGAGGAGGAGGAGGAAGTGGAGGAGGAGGAGGAGGAGAAGGAGGAAGGAGGAGGAGGAGAAGGAGGAGGAGGAGGAGGAGGAGGAGGAGGAGGAGGAGGAGAAGGAGGAAGGAGGAGGAGGAGGAGGAGGAGAAGGAGGAGGAGGAGGAGGAGGAGGAGGAGGAGGAGGAGGAGGAGGAGGAGGAGAAGGAGGAGGAGGAGGAGGAAGTGGAGGAGGAGGAGGAGGAGAAGGAGGAAGGAGGAGGAGGAGGAGGAGGAGGAGGAGGAGGAGGAGGAGGAAGAAGAGGAGGAGGAGGAAGAGGAGGAGGAGGAGGAGGAGGAGGAGGAAGAGGAAGGGGAGGAGGAGGAGAGGAAGGGAAGGGGGAGGAGGAGTGTTACATAAAATGAAATGACATGATAAGTCATTTGGAGGTATCTCACATGAAAAACATTCACCAGGAAAGATTAACCAGAAATTGTGTCCATTGTCTGAAACAGAGTTTGTGGCTCTTTGTGCCTTCCTCCTAAGCTTCTATAAATCCACAGGAAGCTTCTGGGTATCGATTTTATTTGCAGAATGCACTCAGGGTATAAAGTAATTTGATTTTTTTTTAAATGGGGTTTAGGGTTTGCCCCTACAGGGTTATAACTTACCAAGCATAAAAGCCAACACATAAAAACAAACATACAATTTAAAGAGTGGAGCTCAGGGCAGCAGAGCCTGGGAATGCAGCGAGGTGGTGAGATTACTCCTGGGCACACCCACACGCCCATAGATCTGCTGTGCTGAAATCTCCTGATGGGTGATATTTTGGATGTCTTTTATGCCTGGCATCGCTGAACTGTTTTTGAAAAATGCACCAAACCCACAGAGGAAAGCATCGTAGTTATTTAGCAAATAGAGGGAAGGACGGAGGATTTTTCTGTATTATTTATCAGTGCTAAAAATAATGCTGGGAGCGTTCACCATCTTTGCAGCCATGTGAAACTCATTCCTCTCCTGTCAGAGTCAGGAGCCCAGACCGATCAATGCCATGAGCTCTGTCCGGGCTGCAGCTCCTTGCACATGCCGGTTCTGCAGCCTGCAGGCCATAAACTGGAGGATAAATAGCACTTCACGTTTTATATTTCTTTTGCTGAGAATCTTTTTTTTTTCCTAATTCTAAGCAATCGTGGGTGATTAAATTTTATAGAAGAATTTTTTTTCTTTATCAACCCCATTAGGATTCCGTTGCACTTCTCCATTGTAGCATAAAAGAATTTTTTAAAAAAAATTTAAATCTGCGAAATCTGGACCTTAACCACATTTGAATTTAAATCTGCTAAATCTGGACCTTAACCACATTGCTTGGACATGCAGCTCTGTGGTTCACCAGGTGCATTTGCCATGAGGAATCTCCACGGTAGAGATCACATATGTCGGAGAGGGTGAGCACCAGGGATGGACAGAGAGCTGTCGGGCTGACTGTTGGCCACAGCTGAGTAAACAATGGAGGATCTTTGTGAGACGCTTTGGTGATTACCCAACCATGACAGTATGGACCCTGTACTTGACCGTGCTGTGTAATGTCCCAGCTTCAAAGAGGCAGGGGAGCTGTGACCGGCTGGAGACACCGCGGTCTACCTGGCCGCCGGCAGTCAGAATCCTTTGAAATGGGGTCTTAAAGGCAGAGCATCAAAGAGCACCATCAGCTCCCGCAAACCGTGACTGTGGCTGCAAAGGAGAAAGCAGTCTTTGGCCTGATGGGAATGGCCCCGTGGCCATCTCTTTGGTGACATCCACGCTAATGGAAAAGTATCACCTCCATAGCAGCATCTTTGAACATGGACAACAAACACAAAGCAAAGGTGTGATTTTCCGCGCAGGGAAAGAGTCTCCCCTGACCCAGCTATCACTCCCAATGCTTCAGGCCAGAGCTCAAGAGACAGTGCTCATCCCAGGAAGTCGATGAGGGCCTATGGGTTAAGACCCCACTTCCTATCTCCTGCTCAGCTTCACCAAGCAGACAGAAACCGGCAGACATCACGTAGGATAAAGGCTCAAGCGAACCAAGACGGAGCTCCCCCAGGGGCCGGGCAGGAGGCCCAGGCAGGCCCAGCAGCAGCAGGTTTCATCCTCACTGAGGTGTTATGAGGTGCTCCCACTTCTTTCATGAGTCAGTGGGGGCTTCAAGAAGATAATTAATGTGTCCAAAGTTACCCAGCAACCAAGCGGCAGAACCAAAGACACCCTTCACCGTTGCCTCTTGCTCCCTTAGACACCTGAAACTTGCTTTTTCAGTAGGAAATAATTCTGCAAAGGAAAAAAAAAGGATTTTCTCAGCCTTCGGCATGGGACTATGTCTGAAAACAGTCATTCAGAGCGTTCTTTTGGAGGCGGTTTGAGAGGTGATGGAATTATCAACGTCTGCTCTGGGTATTATGATCTTAGGACCCACATTCCAGTGCAGCTATGATACACAACAGGAAGCTGTGCTGTGGTAGAAGCCAAGATGCACTGGGCTGCTTGGCCCGTCCCAGCTAACTCCAGGTCTGAAGGGACACAGGCTCGTGGGCTGATCCTGGACAGTGGTTCCCAAGATCAGAGACCTCAATATCCATGGGGCTCCTTGCTGAATAGGCACTACTTGGATTTGAGCCAAGAATTCAACACGTTAACAATCGGCCTGGATGATTTTATTCAGAAGAAAGTTTTGAGAACTTTTGATCTAGACCAGAGAAACTAATTGCGTCTATGCCAGAGACTGGAAAGGGATGCTACAAGGAATAGAAATGTTCATACAAGATATAAGGTCTTCTGCCTGACAGGACAGATGCATTCCCACTTCAAGGGACAAGCTGAACCCTGCACCAGTGCCCCCGTGGCATTTGGATATATGCAGTGTCAGGATACAGTCACTGTATGCCAAAATATCTCTCTGAAATTTCATAATTAGGGATGCCAATATTTGCACGATCACTTTTCAGCAATATCATTTTCCTTTGGTCCTAATTCTAACAGGAGAAACAAATCAGTTGCTATGCCTTTAGTATAAAATTTGATTATCTATTTTTTTTAAAAAAGGTAGAGTTGAAGAAGATATTAGTAATAACTAGCTCTTTTAAAATCCTTCTGAATAAATTATCTCATTTTGCTGGCCATGGAATGTTGGAAGTAATCCTAATCTTTTGTTTTATACATTCCCTAGTTAAGACCTACCTTTCAGGACTGAAGATAACAATCACCACAACCATTCGTTCATTCCTTCAGCAAAGGAATGTCACCAGTACACAGGTGCTATTCCTGCTGTCTGCTAGGGACATTCTAGTTATTCTAGTCTTAGGTCTGAGGAGATGCTAATCAAGGTTACCTGTTGACACATCCAGGCAACACCTAACAATAGCAGACTCTTCCAGCCTCAAGCCATTTGGCTCCCCTAACTTGTAATTCTGAAATAACAGGATTCTGGTAACCTTGGACAGAGTTTTGTGTGAAAGTGGGAAGAGAAAAAAGACAGAAGCAAGTAGATGAAGATAGGCAAATGAGTAGCCTCTAACCTGATATGACAATTCTCTTTTAGCTCTGGCCAGCCTCACCCTAGGTAACCCTCTCTCCTTTCTCTACCCCCTCTGCAGCAGTAACATCGGCGTGTTCTTCTGTGGCCCCAAAGCCTTGTCCAAGATACTTCAAAAGATGTGCTGCTTATATTCATCAGCTGACCCCAGGGGTGTTCATTTTTATTACAACAAGGAAAGCTTCTAGACACCGCAGTCAACCCCCAGCATGGCGTAAGTGTCTGCAATTGTCCAGGTCAGGGGTCAGAAACTTTGACCCTCTAGAAGTAAACGGAACTCATCGGTTTCAGATCTCCATCTCAACTGCTCAACTCTGCTATGCATAGAGCCAACATAGCCACAAGCAAGAACATCAACAATTGAGTGTGACTGAGTTCAATGTCATAGGATTGGGGGGAGGAGGTAGATTGCCATGAAACATTTCTCTTTATCCATTTAAAATGCAAAATCATAGTGAGCTCCTGGAGCCATCCAAAATCAGGAGATAGGGCAGATTTTGGTCTCCGCAATATAGTTTACTACCTCTAACAGGAGTCCTTTCCAAACATAGTTTCATACTGAACATTACATGCATATTGCTGCTTGGATTAAAGATCCTTTATGAATATTTCACAGATGACTTTGTTTTGATAGGGAAGATATCTGCCTTGTGTAAAAATCTGCTCTGGACTGCTTTAGACTTAAGTCCTGTGTGTTCTTATCATCATCTATAAAGCAGAGAAGTCATCAACAAGGAGATCTTTCATAAAGAATCTTCACATACTCAAAAATGATCATGAAACCGATCTGGGGAGGTGGCTCAGTGGTAGAGTGCTTGCCTTGCATGCATGAGGCCCTGGGTTCAATTCCTCAGCACCACAAAAGCAGAAAAAAGCCAGAAGTGGTGCTGTGGCTTCAGCGGTAGAGCGTTTGCCTTGAGCTGAAGAGCTGAGGGACAGCGTCCAGGCCCAGATCATGAAACTATGCCTTCTTAGCTCTTGTCTGGTCAAAACAATACTAAATTTTAATACTAACCCCTCTCAGGCTAGCATGTAGATTCTAGTCCTGCTGCTATTATTCCTGCCTTTCCAAATCTCCTTCCTTCACATTCGTTGTTAATGTGTTGACTAAATATGGTGATGCTAACGGAAGCATGACTAGTGTTAGGAGAGACTGGCTTCCTCAAATGTTGTATGCCTATACATAAAAAGTGAATACATACATGAAATAAATAACAAAAATGTTTGCCACCTTTCCTTCCCTCCTTCCCTTTCTTCATTGATTCCTTATTCCCTCTTTTAACAACTAGTTTTCATTACTATCACATTCTAGCTTCCCATCATCTTAACACTTGAACCTCAGCGTCTGCCCCATAGCACAAGTAAGATTTTCTTTTCTTTCCTGTCGAATACATCTTTTATAGCATGTGGTTGCCCGAGTATGTTTCACAACCTTATAGTTTTCTCTAGCGGTTTTGATTAATGTGTTTAAATTTTACTTTCTAATATTTCAACTTTAGCCACACATACCAATACCAATACATAAGCTTAGTTAAACATTCAGACCTAATCAAATCTCTTACTATGGTTTCCATTCAAGTTATTGACTTGGAAAAACTTATAGAAATTTCTGTGACTGCCTGGAAATATCAGTGTCTAGCCAGGGATCATTTAATGACAGCCAGTCACTGAAAACAGATATCACACCATACTTCCTTAGCTTTGAAATTACACTCCATATACAATGGCAAAGGCATCTACTGCAATTAAAATACATTGTGGTTTTCAAATGCTTCTTATCTTTGTGGACTGTCATTCTGTCATACAAGAGAATTAAGTTGGTCTGACATAATATGCTTTTACAAAATCAGGCAGCCACTTCTGTTCTTCCAAATATTTCTAAATCTTGAACTGATCGCATATTTCACATAGTCATCCTACATAGATATCAATTGTATAATTTCTAAAGTGTATTTTGAAATATGCTGAAAGCAAAAATTGGATATGTACAGTGACATCTCAAAAATTATTTCTATTACCTCTGCACTGGAATTTCTCATTATCTTTAACTATTGTTTGATGCATATTATTCAAACTCTACAACGTTGGAGTTCTTTTTATTTTTTATCTGTTTATTAGTTTGGGTTTTCTTTTCTTTTTTTTGGCTTTACTGAGGTTTGAACCTAGGACTTCAGGTGTTAGGTGAATCAACAAATCATTAGATTAAACCACACCTCCAGCAAACTCTAATTTTAATTTGCCTAATCACTATATGTAATTATTTCTTAATTTAAATTTGACTCAGCCTTTATAACTAGAAATTTCTGCAGTCAAATCTAACCTTTAACTAGAAAATGAAATGTATTAAAGGTTTTTATCCTTTGGTTATATTTAATTATTACTTTTCTTTCCCTGTGTATTTGAAAATAAATATACTCTGATCATCTCATTTTTGTCTGTCTGATAGAATAAAATTTGTATAATAAAATAAAAATTTATTTTGAAACTTCTTTCTCAACCTTTGGGGATGTTATTTTAAGGTTTTCTGTTTTGGTTTTTGGTGGTGGTTGTACTGTTGTATGACTTTAGGGCCTTGAACTTTGTGTGTGTGTGTGTGTGTGTGTGTGTGTGTGTGTGTGTGTGTGTGTGTGTGTGTGTGTGTGTGTGTGTGTGTGTGTGTGCTCGCATGGGTGCGTGCAGTTCTGGGGCTTGAACTTGGGGCCTGGGTACTGTCTTTGAGCTTTTTCACTCAAGCTTAGTGCTCTACCACTTGAACCCACAGCTCCACTTCTGGCTTTTTGGTGGTTAAGTGACTCATGGACTCTTCTGCTCAGGCTGGCCTTGAACAGCAATCCTCAGATCTCAGCCTCCTGAGTGGCTAGGATTACAGGCATGAGCCACTGGTGTTGACAATCCTTGCAATTTGGGGGCAAGAAATTTATCACTTAGGACATACCTTCAACTCTGTTTGCATTTGGACTTTTTTTTTTGTTTTACCTCTTTTCAAATGATTTTTATTAAAGTAGTTGTACAAAGGAGTTGCAATATGACATGCTTGGAGGAGGATTTTTGAACTATTTTTTTGTTTTGTTTTTTAGATAGGGTCTCCCAGTATTTGGGACTGGAAAGGGAAGGGATTTGCCTGAGGTTGACCAGGGAAGACATTTACCTACCTCCAGCCTCCATGTAGCTTGGGGCTGGAAGCACATGCCGTTCCCAGCTTATTTTGTTAAGATATGATCTTATAAACTCCTGACCCAAGCTGGCTTCAAACTGTGATACTTCTAAGCTCTGCCTCCTGGGTAACTGGGATTAGCAAATGTGACATTACACGTGGCCCGCTCAACCTTTAGGACTGCTTTCCAACATTCTATGACAGTGCCATTTGTCCATGCATATACTGACATATATGTGTGTCAGTAAATAAATCTCCTTAATGCAGCAATAACTAAATCAGAAATATGTGTAAAAAAGAAATTGTTCATTGT
This sequence comes from Dipodomys spectabilis, assembly GCF_019054845.1. Classification (NCBI taxonomy): domain Eukaryota; kingdom Metazoa; phylum Chordata; class Mammalia; order Rodentia; family Heteromyidae; genus Dipodomys; species Dipodomys spectabilis. Next base: position 2,373,748 of record NW_024870979.1, read on the forward strand.
CATTCACAATAGAAACAAAAATATAGCAGACCTACAAATCTATTGAACAAAAATTATCAAGATGACCTAAAAAAATGAGAAAATGAGTGACATTTTCAAACAAGCAGGAGTGTCAGTCTCCTCAGTGTGAATATGAAGCATGCTAACTATATCAGCTTGGCCTAAGGTAGCCATCAAAAGGAAATTGTTAAAAAAAAAAAAAAAGCCAAAGTGTGATGAAAGAAAGCAAGAAAGAAAGAAAGCAAGAAAGAAAGAAGAAAGAAAGAAAGAAGAAAAAAGAAAAGAAAGAAAGAAAAAAGAAAGAAAGAAAGGGAAAGAAAAGGAGAAGGGGGGGGAGAGGAGGAAAGGAGAGATCAGAAGAGAGGAGATGAAGGGAAGGAAAGTCATGTCCCAAAGAATCATCTTGAAATAAAAGGCCCCAGCCAGATGCAAAAAAATGGACGTAGCTACAAGAGACCACAATGTAACCAAATGCTGAGACCAAAAGCCCCGTGTAAAAACTGCTGAGAGAACACAAATATCAAAGAAGTTTTTACTTACGAAATTAGTATTCAAAAGTGCAAGCATGCCCAGTTGTGGTGGCTCACACTTGTAATTCTAGTTACTCAGGAAGCAGGGAGTCAAAGAATCGGGATTGAAAGCCAGCTTGGCCTCAAAAATATTTGGAAGAACCCATCTCAATCAGTACAAAGTAGGTTGTAGTGGTACAGTCCTGTCATCATAGCTATTAAGGAAGCATACATAGGAGGATCATAGTGCAGGCTGGTTTGGGCATCAGTGCAGGACCCTATTTTAAAAAAAAAAAAAGCCGAAAGGGTTGGGTATGTGGCTCAAGGGGTAGACAACCTGTCTGACAATCAAGAAGCCCTGAGCTCAAAGCCATGTACTGCCAAAAAAATAAAAATAAATTAAGGCCCAATATAGATATTTACCAAGAAAATAAAACAAAAATCTCTTTCTCTGTAATAACTACCATAGGATATGCATACACCGCGGAAATTCAACTAATGGAATGCAGTGAGCTGTGAAGAGCACAGGAACGGAAAACTGTTGTGTCGAAAATCTCTGACCACTGACTGCAAAAGAAAAGGAAGGTGGGCATTGGAAAGGAAAGTTTTCCAGAGTAAAACACTGGATGAAGGAAATGTGCAGGAGGAGAAGATGGCACTGGAAGGCCGGCATCTAAGGGCTTCCCATTCGTGAAAGGATAGAAGAACTATGGAAGGTAGCCTTTGCTACACTCTGGAAGTAAATCAAAAGAGGTAACCTTAAATGGCTCATTGCTCACCCCGCCCCATTCTAGATAACTGCGCCATTCTTGTTTTCATTGAACCTAAGCTTCTAATTTTTCAGATAGGCAAGCAGTTTGAACAAGTTCTCACAAGTGTTCAGCCCTTTTCTCTAATTCATATTTGAGGGTAGTCTGTAATGGTTGTTTTGTTTTGTTTTTTTACCCGATTGGTGTTTGACTAGATCCAGAGTTCTTGGACCAGATTTTCTTCTGCTCAGACCTTGAGGATGAGTGTTTTCTGTCAGGACGATTGCTATACTGAAATATGAGGTCAAGTTCACCCTCTCTCCTTTGTAACTAAATTGCTTTCTTGGATGGGATAACCAAATAATTCTTCTTTTTTTATCTTTGAAATTGAAAACTTTTGGATATTGGATATTTCACATAAATTTTTCCTCTATTACAGTGTGAACTTGGAACCTTTCTTTTCTTCACTTCAAGAAATTTTTTGCATCTTAGGTCTTTATAAGCACATTTCAATTATTTTTACTGGATCCTTTACCACTTTTTTTCCCCATTTTACTTATCTTCCCAGCTGTTGTAATCTTTTTGTCTCTTTTGTTTCCATGCTCATTCTTCCTAATTTATTATTGGCCCAAAAATCTCTTTCTGCAATCCCTGGAGCCAGATGTATTTTGAAATTCAAAATAATTTCATATGTTAGCAAATAACAAATGCATATTCCATGTTGCATAATATTCCCAGTATGATCTGGGCAGTATTAAAAGCATTAATATTGTGTCAGTGAATACTAGAAATATGAATATTCAAGTTAAATTGAATAAACAAAAATTATAAATAACCCCACATCTGTTCAAAGCCCAAAATTATGCAATCAAATGAGTTATAAGATAAAAAAATACTCTCAGTTTTCATAGTTTCTTGGGTTTGGGGATTTCAGTAGAGGGATTTGGACTTGAAATTTGGCTCTCAGTAGCTTCTATTCTGTTCCTTCCTGTTTACAGATTTTAAATTAGCTATGTGAAGATGATGCTTTGAGATTGCTTTACTGCTGGAGACCTGTCATGTCCCTTTGGATCTCTCTGTGAGTATTGTTTCTTTTGTTCTGTTTGGTTGTTAATACTTTCTTCCCTCCCTCCCTCCTTCCCTCCCTCCCTCCTCCCTTCTCCTTCTCCTCCTCTTCTTCCTCCTTCTCCTCCTCTTCCTCCTTTCTTCTTTTCTCTCTCTCCCTGTATCTTATTAAGTTAATGTTCTCAACAATTCCTCCATAACAAGAAGGGATAATGAGAAATTACCTGCTTTGTGATTTCTACTAGGTTGAGTTACTTTGTTCCTCTCTGCACGGTCGTTGTGGGTTTGTTGTTGTTGCTTTGTGGCCTCTTTTCATCGTTGCTTTGAATTCTCACTTCCTATTAGTCATCTTTGCCCAGGCATTTTATTGGTTCTTTTATATTGTGAATAAATTGTGAGCTGTTTCTCCCCACCATCTACAAGACCATGTTGTCCCACCTCTTTCTCAACATGGTTCTCTTGCTCACTCTCTCTCTTCCTTCTCCACCTCCTTTTACTGTGACAGTTTGATTGAGATATAATCCACATACCACAAAATTAACGCACTTAAAGCTTACCATTCAACCATTCTGGAATATTCACAGAGTTAGGTAACTTTTGTGACAGTCATTTCTACAACACCTTTATCTTCTCAAGAAGAAAGCCCTTCTCTGTTAGTAGTCACACCCCACTTTTCCCACTGTCCCCAGCCTAGGAAACTCCACTCTGCTTTCTGTCTCTGTTGGTTGTCCTATTCTGGAGATAGCATGTAAATGGAATTGTACAATATGTGGTCATCTATGGCAATCTTACTTCACTTCCTGTAATACCCTCATGACATCAATAGCATAGCAAGTACTTGCAGTTTATTTCTTCATTTTTATCAAACAATATTCCCCTGTATAAAGATGCCACATTTTATGTTCTCTAGTTATTAACAGATGGGCATTGAGTTGTGTCTATATTAGAGCCATTATGTTTTCTTCTGGAAGTAGAGATAGAACCCAGGATCTTACACATACCAGGCAAGCACTGTGTCCCTGAGCTACATCCCAGCCCTGGGGCCATTTTGAATGATGATTCTTCAAAACATTCTGCTTGGACCAGATTTTGGCCTGAGTACTTGATATCGTAGCCACCCTCTGTGGTTTGCTCAGAAAAAGGAACAGGGTATAGAACAAGTAGGAAGTGAAGAGTAGATGGTTTGTTAGATTTCCTGAGCCCTTCTCCATTCTCTACCTGATATCTTGGTTCCCTCCAGCTAATTGGGCGGGGGAGAAAATATAAATGCATCTCCCTGTGGATTCACTGCCAGACTTTGATTCCCTTTGTCAATTAAATGTGAGGCTCCGATTCTTCAGTTCCAACAGAGAATAGACTGTTCCCGCCAACAATGAGGTCTATTTCCAACGTCCACATAACCTCCATCCAAGATCCCAAATGTAACTCCTTTGTATTCTGAGCTGGCATTGAAATGGGCGGCCAACTCTCTATTTTGGAAACAATGCCTTCTTTTGACTTCTGTGCCGTCGCCATCTCCGTGCTTTTCTCCCAGTCTCCCGTGGCCAATTTGAAAGTGCTGCCCTGTCTTAGAACTTGCTCACAGGTCACCTTCTCTCCTCTCCCCTTCAACAATATCACACAGTCTTGTGGCTTCAAACATCATCTGTTCACAGATTAAAGTTATAGCATAGACTTCTCCCATTTTTTTTGCAGTCTGACACATTCGACTGGCTTACGTCACCTTGGGAAGTGGAATAAGCAAATCAGACTTAAACATAGGCACTTTACAATATTACTATTCATTAGGTTCATCTCACTTCATTCGTGCCCATATTATCTACCAAAGTGCATGAGCTAGAACCATTAAAAATGTCATTTCTGGGTCCTTTTGATCCTCATCTCTCACTTCCAATCCTGTGCCTGGCCACTGTCTCATCATTGCATTTGTTTCATCTCTTCTGGGAAACATTTCAGCAACCATGGACTATACAGTGGAAATTTTAGGATAATGCCATTGCTTATGTCTTACAGAATGTCAGGCAAACTGCAGTCTATTCAGGAAAAAGTCAGCCACTGGCATGAATCAAGTCCTACTCACCACACTAACCAAAAGACCCTTCTCCAAGATGGAGAGACCCTGCTTGAGTATGTAACAAGGTCACCAAATTACCAAATGATCTGGAGTCTCTTAGTATGCACCTACTAGCTGTTAATGTGCTAAATATTTTCTGTCTTTTTATATGCTTCAATTAAATTCCTCTCCTTATTAATTTGCCTAAGAAAATCTGCAGCTATCCAAGTTGCTTTCTCCCAGTTCTTCTTCCCAAACTGATCAAAGAAACGCTGTTTTAAGAATTCTGTCAACTTCAAACACCTGCAAATTAAAATAAAAACTCCTGATTGGTCTCCAAGACAACAGCTTAATAATAATGCCATCTCAATATAGTAATTCAATGAAGCAAACCCCCAATTCAGAAAAAGAACACCATTGTTGCATATTTATATAATAATCATGAGTTGCACTTTCCATGTCCCCAGCCAATGTACCTCAAAAGTCAAATGCACCAAGGCAAGAGCTGGTGGCTCACACCTATAATCCTAGCTGTTCAGGAGGCTGAGATCTGAGGATCACAGTTTGAAGCCAGTTCACACAGGAAAGTCCATGAGACTCTTATCTCCAGTTAACCAGCAAAAAAAAAAAGCTGGAAGTGGAACTGTGACTCAAGTAGTAGAACACTAACCTTGAGCACAAAAGCTTAGGTATAGCTCCCAAGCCCTGAGTCCAAACCCCAGCACCAGCACACAAAAAGAAATCCAACGTACCTCTTAAAAATTGCTTACAGTGTAAGAATAGTATTAAGAATGCAAGGTGCAAATAAATAATTCTAAAAAAATAATATCTCAGACCTTCACAAGGAAAATGATTAAACAATTCATCCTATCCATCCCTGCTACCATGAGCTATAAGTTCTTTGCTATTCCCCATCCTCCCACTGCCCTCAAAGGCAGTGGAGACCTGTCAGCCATTTCTACCCTATACTCAGGAAACACCTGCAGGAGCTGGAGAGAGTGTGCATCTATTGCAGATGATTATAGAGAGAAGGGAAATGAAGGACAGGATTCTTAAATCCTGGGTGGACAGTATGTGCTCAACTCAAGCCAACAGAGCCAATGATTTGAGACTTGAACTCTAGAAAGCAGGATTTTCCGAGATTCAGATGGGCCGCTGGGTTACACGCAAGTGGAACATACCAAAATAGCACTGCAAAGTCTTTGAAAGCTAAAATGGTATTTGAGCCACAAGCCACAAAAGCAAGCCAGGATATGTATTCTGAACCTACACCTGCTAACTGCTGGCAAAAATAGAAGATCTAAATAGGACTAATGTTTTACTCAAAATGTACATATAATTCAGATTTTTTTTGTCTTACAAAGAACTAGAAAACCTTAGCTAGAATAAGAAAGCCAACATCAAGATGACACAAATAAATATTGGACAAAGAGTTTGAAAGTGATTAGAAAATTCTAGCTGATGCACTGTCATGCTGAGATTGAGAGGCGTTTGGTGATTCCAGGCCCACCTGGACAAAAAAGTCCACCAGACTCCATCTCCACAAAGGGAAACCGGACACAGTGGCGATACTCTGATTCCAGCAACTACTAAAGGCTAGAGTAGGTAGATTGTATATGATAGGTGGAAAGCAAGACCCTCACCTGAAAACAGACCGTGAAAGACAGAGCTGGAAGCATGGCTGAGTGCTGGCCTGGCCAGTGTGAAGACCTGAGTTCAAACTATATACATATATACATATACATATACATATACATATACATATACATATACATATACATATACATATACATATACATATATATATATATATATATACCAATGGAAAGAAAGAACTTACTCCATAGGCCCATGGTAAGTAGATTCATGCCCCCTCCATACACAGACGATGTCCATGTCCTGAGCCCTAGAACCTGTGATAGGTGAGCTCACCCAGCAGAGAGGCCTTGACATTCCAGATGAAGTCAGAGCTGCTGTGAGCACCATTTATCGCCATTTGCATCGTGTGAATCTACCCTGCAAGTTATAGGTGAATTTTTATACACTGGCCAATGGAAGCCTGGATTTTCTCTCAATGAGGGGTATCTTTTTTTTTTTTTTTTTTTTTGCCTGTCGTGGGGCCTTAACTCTGGACCTGGGCACTGTCCCTCAGTTCTTCAACTCAAGGCGAGCGCTCTACCACTTGAGCCACAGCGCCACTTCTGGCTTTCTCTGCTTATGGAATTGAGCCCAGGGCCTCATGCATGCAAGGCAAGCACCCTACCACTGAGCCACCTTCCCAGCCCCCATGAGGGATGTCTTAAGACTTTCCAGAAGCCTACAGTGAAAAAGACTCAGATTGTCTTCACCTGTCCTATTCCTATTGTCCCTCAACACACAGAAAGTAGGGGAAGGAGCCATGCATACACAACTCTCAATCATTCTGGGATTCAGGTTTGTAGGAGGATTGCCCCTAATACTCCAATCCATGAAGCTATTCTTTGCTAGTACTCATACATTGGGCACAGTCACACCATATTAAGTGCTGAAGCATTTACTCTGCTTCTGTTATTTATTTCCTTCGGACGTCAGGGTGGATGTGAGAGTGCGGGCTTCTCGTGGAGATGGGCAGTGCCCAGCAAGATGCAGCGAGCGGAGAGCGCGCATGCTGGGTCGAGGGTAGAACGTGGCTTCATCATCAGGTTGCCACGGACTGCAGGGACAGCAGTGTAAAGGTGGTGAGCAAGTCAGAGCAGTAAGACAAGCAAGTCCGAGCAGAGCTGGGCTCTCGGGAGCAGAAGCCCACAGGTGCCCATGGGCATCGTGGCTCTGAGAGCGGGAGATGGAGCTGTTTAAAGACTGTCCATCTGTTGTCTGAACCCCTCCAGGAGCCCAGAAACAGGAAAGGCTTCTGGGGAATGGGAAGGCCTGGTCCAGCTGTGTGCTCAGCTGAGTGGGAGAGGACAGCGGGCCATGGCTCCTCTTCTACCTGTTCTTCTATGTCTTGTCACCTCACCCACCTGTTCCTGACCCTGACATCCATTACCTGTACTCTCCCCATCGGGAGCGCTGGTTTGCAAATTCGCCCTTGGTACTCAGAAAGAATCTCACAGTAAAGCCATGCTACTGGCTTCTGAAAATGGCGCGTCTTTGTTTCAAAATTGCTTAAGTTTTTGAAATGCCTCCCCCCATCCTGCGTGATTAATGTGGTGTGAACATCAAAGCAACAGAGTGAAGGCAGAATTACAGCCGGTGCCAGTTCACCTAGAGGTATTTATCTTTCCTTCCCTCCCTCCTTTCCTTTTTTTACCCTCAGCCTGTGCTGAGCCTGAGGGTAAACTGACACTTTATTTTTTTTTTAAATAAATTAAGCATCTGTGTGTGTGTGTGTGTGTGTGTGTGTGTGTGTGTGTGTGTGTGTGTGTGTGTGTGTGTGTGTGTGAAGAACCTTGAAGGGAAGGGAATGAGCAATGTCTGCAGCCTCCAATACCAGCTGCTGTGGCAGGAAAGAAAAAGGTGACAATTTCCCACAGATTCAGAATGATTGTTTTAATGGGGCTGTGGCAGAGGTAACGAGCACAAAGATATTGTGCTGCCAGGAAAAGCAGGCCCTGCCTTCCCCCAGCCTCGCTCTACACGATGTAACATTTAGCTTCTGGCTTAACTTGGCATCTCTTCCTTGCTTTGATTTATTCTTGTCTTTGCAAATCACAGAGGTATGTTACAGGAGATGCATTTAGAGCTGTTGTTATAGCTCATCAAGGAGCAAGGCTGTTAGTCCCACCAGAGGACAACTTTGGGCATATCAAGGTGAGTCACCTAGAGTAAAAGGAAAGGAATTTAAAACAAAAAGAAAAAGAGGAAGAAGGAGGAAGAGGAAGAGGAGAAAGAAGAAGAAGGGGTGAGGGGAGAAAGAGGAGGGGAAAGATGTGATGCTGGGATGAAATGGTATTTACCTTGGGGCTGGGAAGGTGGCTCAGTGGTAGAGTGCTTGCCTTGCATGCATGAGGCCCTGGGTTCGATTCCATAAGCAGGAAAAGCCAGAAGTGGCGCTGTGGCTCAAGTGGTAGAGTGCTAGCCTTGAGCAACAGAAGCTCAGGGACAGTGCCTGAGTTCAAGTACCAGGACTGGCAAAAAAAAAGCCATGTAGGAAATTGTATTTGTATTTACCTTGCTTGAAAACTCTTTTTTTTTATTGTGTCCATCATTTAGGTGAGAATGGAAGGGAGAACTCGAGCTTCTGGGCTGGCAGGGAGTGCGGCTGAGCACACCACCACCACAACACTGTAAGTGTATGTGTGATGACCGTGTTATTGTGTTCATGAACGAAAGCATTATGCTCCATAAAGGAAATGAAAAACATCTTCATGTGTTTGCTCAGTCAGCTCCTTTAGAAAAAGAAAAAAAGAAAATGCTCGAAGGTATGGAACAGCAACGTGTGACCCAAATGCAAAACGTAAAGGAGGGCGGCAGGCGTATCTGCTGTGGAAGTTGCGTGCCCATCAGCAGTGGGGAAATGCTGACCCACACGGAGGTGCTCAGGGTGCTCAGGGGGCCATTATTGGAACTCCAGCCTCAGTATTCCCTAAAGGTGAGTTATGACTACTCTACCATGGAGGGTAAAGTGTATAAACAGCCGTGCTGTCCGCAAGAATCTTGCCGTCAAAATGGGCAGACAAAGCAAATGTGGAAAAGACATTAGAATAGCAGGGGAGAAAAAAATCAGACGAGTTGCTGAAATGGTCGTGTGTGTATATATATAGTACATATGTAATATATACAACATACTATATGATATATAGTACATAGTCTATATGTATTTGTCTCTGCCCCTCCCTGTGGTGCTCCCTGTGACCCCTCAGGTATCCTCACTGACAGTTCAAATTCAAGTTTGTCATTGGCTCCACGGTGCCCGGTGAGAACCAGTCCTGGGCACTGCGGTACAAAGGAGAACAAAGAAAATCATGTTTCTGATCTTTGGTTATGGGCTAGAACCAGGCCTTACATTTCACCTATTCTTTCATTTGATTCGCCTAAGTCCCACCAGAGCAGCAATTTTGTAGACGTCCTATTTATCCTCTTAGAGGGGGTTTGACAAATACAGGAAATCATTAATTTATCCATCCTTATAACATACTTGTGAGGCAAGAATCATGACCCTGACTAGGAAACCAAGATACCAGAAGACTGACTCATTTGCCCAACCACATGATTCATCGCTGCAATGGCTCCATTCCAGGGGATAGAGACAAAGGTTAAATGACACCCCAGGAGGCTATCAGACAGCTGTAGGAGGGATATTATGAAGGATAGTTCTGTCTCTTCAAAAGCTAATATCTTAGCCAATCATGATAGCTCCAGGTTGTAAACCCAGCTACTTGAAAAGTGGAGAGAGGGAGACAGAAGAGATAGAGCTACCTGATATGCAGCCACAGGGAGGAGCAGAAACAGAAGGGCCATAGACCACGCCAGCAGGGCATAAAGGGAGACCCTACCTACTTCATAAGTAACCTACACAAAAGGGTCCTGTAGAGTGGCTACGATAACGTACCTGCTTCTCAAGCATGACAATGCCCACAACTGGGCAGAGGGACAATGTTATGATTTTCTTCTAAAAGCAATATCAGTGTTTTTCTATATTAAAAGATATTTAAGAAAAATTATAACCTAATGTGACATTCAATTTGATTCTGGCGTAAGCAAATGAGCTATAAAGGACATTCATTGGGGAGAATTGAGGGATTTTGATTATAGCTGGGTATTAGATTTTGTCAAGAATGATAATGACTGTACAATTGTGTGGTAAATGTCCTTTTTTTTTTTTTAGAAGAAGGTACATATGGAAACATTTAGGAGAATAATGGCATTGTATCTGTAACCGGGTTTAAAACACTTCCACCAAAAAGAAAAATAAAAGAGATATACAAATACGGCAGATTGTCACTAGTTATTAGATGCAGTTGATGCATCTGTGGATAATTCTTACTCCAATTTTCCACTTTTCTGTCATAAGAAAATTTAAAAGAATGATGTGTGTTATCGGAATTCCTGCCACAGTAACTGCCTATTAATATTGGACCTGAGTGACAATCTCTGTGCTCAACACAGAGAACACAACTGCTCAGGAGTTGACCAGTGAACTATGCAATGGAAGAGAGAGGAAGAGACAAGAGAGGAAGAGACCAGGAGGATCCTGACCTGGGGAAGGAAGAGGGCGAGGTGAGAAATAGCTGTCCAATCTCTCTTCACTCATTTACTCTCTTCTGAGACTTGAGCCTTGCTTTGCCATATTGAGACTGGAGCTGGGCAGTTCAGCCCTGGCCTATGAAAGACAGAAGCTCTCATGCACTTTCCACATGCTACGACTGAATGGCGAGCCTGCGGTGCTGCCTGTGGTAGTTGGGCACATGGGTCCACAGAAAATGGAAGTTTAGCCCGACACTGGAGGCTCTCCTCTGTCATCCTAGCTACTCAGGAGGCTGAGATCTGAGGATCCAGGTTCAAAGCCAGCCTGGGGAAGGAATATCCTTTTCCTTGAGACTCTGATCTCAAATTAACCACTAAAAAAAACATCAGAAGTAGAGCTATGGTTCAAGTGGTAGAATGCTAGCCTTCAGCAAATCAGCATGGAATTGTGCCCTGGGTCCAAGTGTAAGCCCTAGGACTGGCACAAAACAAACAACCACCACAAAAGTAGAAGTACACATCATCACTTGTAATCCGTATCCTCCAGTATCAAAATAAACAGCCATGTCTTGCTCCCCTCTATTCTACTTTACATTTAAAGTTCACCTGGAGTGGGGGCACAGTACGGTCCACTTCCTTATACCTTAGGAGCAAATGTCTGAAATTGTCTATTGAGGTGGGCGCCTTCCCAGGTCCTGCCTGTGGACAGATTCTGTCCTGACCCATGAGGACATGAATGCCTAGACGTACCTGCATTTTAGGAAAGCACATTTGATTCGGGATTTCTGTTCTGTGTGGTGTTTGAAAATAAACTAAGTGGGGCATCATTACAAACCAGGTTTCTAGAACTGTTTGCGAAGGGAGCTGGCAAAGGAGTTTCAGGTCATCCTATCCATGGACGAGTGCAATGCACCCTGATCGATGCTGCTCCTTCTAGCATTCTGCACGTCTCGCCCGGCCCCGCCCATCCCCCCAAGTCTCCTGCTGACGTGTTCACCTACCTACGTTGAATATGACTTTATTCTCTCACCTTTCCTCTTACTAGAGACCTCCCCCACTCCTGAGAACATATCTCCGCTTCCCAGTATTCACTTAGTTCAACTGTGAGTGATTTGTTTGGAGGAGTTACACCATTTCAATCCTCTCTTGTGAAACTTTGCTTTAGCAAGATGTTTACATAATATGCATATAACCTAGTATATATTTTCATAGACATAGAACTGGGTGTTAGATGAGTCTTAGTGTTAACAAATTTTCAAGTTGGAGGTCATTCTGAGCTAAGTTCTGGAAGCTTCCTATATGTAGTATCAGTGGGTAGCATGTAGTATTAATGGGTAGCAGACAGCCAGGAGAGGGTCCAAAGTCCAGACTCAGAAAGTCAAAAGTAAGCAGCCAGGGGTGTAGAGATGTGCAGGCCATCAACATGGCAGACTAGTGAAGACTGAAGCGAGGCTCACCACTGTGAGTTTCAAAAGTGCCGCTGGAGTCCTGCAGTTCACTGTGGGACAGAGGCTGAGCACCACACGCCAGGCACTCCAGGTGTGGGAGACATGGTGCAAAAGGAGCCCATGTTCCCCATTTTAATTACTTCACCCTCATGGAGTGTCTTAATCATAGTTCTCAAATTAATCATCTCATTTCTACCAACAGAAATCCCGGAGCCAAATGTAAATGGAATCCCATTGAATGTAAGTGTGATTTCTTCTGTATTTTCCTTGTGTTTAATGAAAGAAATGAAATATAGATTGGGTAATTTAAAATGAGCAGAAATCTATAGGATCACAGTTCCGGAGACTGAGATGGTCAAGACCTAGAAGCTGATACCTGGTAAGAACCGGCTGTTCCCACATCCCATGGCTGTAGAAAATGGAGAGCAGACAGTAAGAGGAGAGACGTTCCTTATGTAATGTTGCTAATTTTACCAAGGAGACCAAGTCTTTTTGACCTAATCATCTTCCAAGGTCAATACTCCAGTGACCATCCCACAGCAATTAAGTATCAGAAAGAGTTTGAGTGGAGGCAAACATCCAAACCACAGCAACACTTTGCTTCATATCTAAGTGTCATGTCCCAGAAATGACATGTACCAAATATCAAAACAGGGGTGTATCATCGTTTCTCATAGAGACTATACAGACTCTGCATGTTATAATGTCTTGAAGATCAACCACTGAAAAGTCTTTGTTTGTCCACTTAAGCTCTAGGTAGTCCAACTCCCTTGGCTAAAGTCATAGAGCCAGAATAAAAGTTCAAATTTCTTAAAACTTATTTCAGAGCTGTTTTCACCATGCCAATGGAGGAAAAAATATATATCTAAATAGTGAGAATGGAAATTGGATTTTATTTAGAATCCAACTCCTAAGAGGATTCTAGAGTCATCTTTCTCCAACTAAACCTCTGCCAAACAAGAGATGCTGCTGAACAGGGAAAGTGAGTTTATGGGATGAGAGTCGTTAGGTTAGCTCATAAATAGGCTGTGTGGACCCCGTTCCATGTGCTCAAGCGTCTGTCCTAATCCATGGTCATGTCCATCCAACAGATGGCTGGTGTCAGGGAGGGTAAATTGCTAACAACTCTATGAAGTCAGTTTGAATTCTGCCTGAGCAAAAGTTAAGTTATAAGGCAAGTGACTTTAGTCCAAACTCCTGAAGTAAATTCTTTGAAGGATTTTAGAGATAAGCAGATTCCCAGGGTCTGAAAATATAGACAAGTTGAAAGAAGAGATTTGTAGATTTGTCAAGAACCAGGATATGTTTGGGGATAAATAGAGCCTATGTAGAGAGAAAGTAGGCTGCCATCTGAGGTAAAATAGCACCAAGCTGTTAAAAGATATTTTTTGAGTTTCCCAAAGTTTAAAATTAAGAAATGAATGGAAGAAAATAGTTGAAACAATATACAAGGCTATTCAAGATGGACACAAAGCCATCAGAAAAGGGATAGAACACATATCTGAAATCAACAAGGGTAATAAAACAAGAATGCCCTAATCTAAGAACTAATAGATGGGAGAGATGGTAAGAGACCACTCCATTATGCGAAACTGTGTCAAATAAACATTAAAGACTTACCAGACCAAATGGCCATATGGAAGCACTTGGCGATGATCAAGGGCTGTCATATAATTAGCATGTATGGAACCAGCTAGTCTCTTGCTGCCAAACAGAAAGACTGCAGAGGAAGAATGTGGTGTATATAGTCTTCATATTTTAGGACATCTTAAACAAAAACAAGTTGCAAAAATTTGAGGGAAAAGAAAATATGGTATAATCACAGTCATACTTAAAGACCTAAATCAAAGAGTAGTAAACTATAACATATATAGTGTATATATACACACATACACACATATATACACACACACTTACTTCCCATATATCAGTATTATATAGATATATAGATATATAAATATATTAGGGATATATGGGCCCTAATTTAGAGAAAGAAAATGATGCAAAAATAGCATCAGTAAAAAAAAGTAAGAAAATTGAAACAATAACTGAAAGTTCAAGAATTTCATAAAACGCATTTTGGAAACCTAGGAAAACTGTAAGCCATGATGCAAAAATAACTTCAACAAAAAATAACAACAAAACTGTATTCTTTTTTTAAGTGAAGTTTAAGAAGAAAAGATATTGTTTTAAAGAGCAATATAATAAAAGCAAATGTGGCCAAATGAAAAAAAAAAAACAGAAGAAATATCATACTAGAAGAACAGATATAAGTAAAAAAATACATAAGGCTAAAAAAAAGAATTGGTGAACATTTCTAAGCAACCAATTCCAGTTATAAAATCTTTATCATCATTAAAAAAAATCTTTATCAGAAGCCTAGAAGACAGAAAGACAGCAAAAGAATCAATAAGACCAATTGATTGATGGTCAGGATATAAAAAAAGTCATGCAGGTCTGTAAAGGAGATTGCAGAATGAATCCGTTTATAAAGGAAAGCATTAGTGACATTGTCGTTTGTAAATTAACTTTTGAAGGAGATCAGTCACAGGTCCAAAATCAAATAGCAATAAATAAGCTACCTGTTCTGGGTTGAGTCAGCAAGTGTTCTGCCACAATTTGCTCTCCCAAAATTGAATAGTCTCTGGAAAGAAATGAGCATCACCCAAGAGTTTAGAAGAAACTCAAGGGTGACATTTTGGATCCACTGAAACTTGTAGAGAAAAAAAAAAATCAATGGAATGAAATGCTGGCAAACTGCAATGGGACCGAGTGGATGAGTGGAGTCCAAGGCTGATGATAATCACTATCAATCTCTGAAGGGGAGACTATGTTCTCTTTTTTTGCATATTTTATTAGCACATGTGGATTGCTCCCTAGTAGATTTGTTATTGTTTTGTGTTTTACATGGGTTTTAGGGAGGGAGGAGTTGGTATTGTGTGTGCCAATCTTGGAGCTGGTACTTGGGCCCTGGACACTGTCCCTGAAGTTTTTCACTCAAGGCTGGTGCTCTACCACTTGAACTACAGTTTCACTCCTGACTTTTGGGTGGTTAATTGGAAATAAGAGTACCATAGACTTTCCTGTCCCCAGCTGGCTTCCAACTGTGATCCTCAGATCTTACCCTCTTGAGAAGCTAGGATGACAGGCATGATCCACCAGTGCCCAGCTCCATAATAGTTTGAAAGAAGTATATGAGAAATGAGAATTTAGCAAGTCTCTTCTGGCTTGGATAAAATTCTGTGAACATTTATGCACATTATATAAAATTTCTAATTACAAAAGCAATGGCTCCTGTAATCCTAGCTGCTCAGGGGTCTGAGGTCTGAGAATCAAGGTTTAACGCCTGCCCAGTCAGGGAAAGTCCAGGAGACTATCTCCCATTAACCAGAAAAACAAAAGCAGGAAAGGGAACTGTGATTCAAATGGAACAGCACCAGTCTTGAGTGAAAAGAGACATTGTCCTGGCCCTGAGTTCAAGCCCAAGTACCAGCAGTTAAAAAAAAAAAAAAGAAAAAGCACAGCAATGCTTGGTCTTTGTAGAAAAGATGGAAAACACAGAGAAGTCCAAGAATAAAATCAGAGTCATCAGTAATCTCCCTAACCAGAGATACTCACTTTTAATATTCTTCCCATGCATTACTCAGAGCCAAATGTGAAATTCTGTTAGCTATATTATTTTAGAACAGAATCGACATTGGCTCCAAAAGAGGAGAGAAGGTCAAGGAGACATATTTGTTCAATTATTCAAACTCATAGATGGATGCCAAGATGTAACAAGAGACTGTTTATAACAAAATCCTCAGGATCACACAGGACGCTAAGTTCTTTCAGTAATGAAATATTGTGCCACTGATGCAGAGGAAACTGTGAAAATTTCACAAGACTACATATGGGACCAGGAAACTGGCAGATGTAATTCCTTATAGGCACGTGGAAGAGAACGCACACAAGGAAGTGTGCATTATACCAATTACCCTGGGAGAGGATGGATTCCCAGGCTCTGAGAGTCATGTGTGGAACACAGAACACCCTGTCCGTGTAAGCAAAGAAACAGAAATTAAATATTAAAGCAATAAAAAATATGTAAGCATTGACGAACATATAACATGTACCAGTGGTCAATGGGATACTGTCAAGTAGATTGATTAGTTCACGTTTGGAAAGTACATTGAAGATAAAAATTGCCCCCCAGAAAGGGAGAAAAATATAGTCCTTCCGCTGTAGAACCAATACCTCATTTGTCCTAACTTAATAGACCAAGAAGCAAGTCAACTAACAATTAAGATGACAATGGTGCTCAGGAGGAGATATAAAAGGACTTTTGCCCATGGAAGGCTGAGCCCAGCATGGCCTGGCTTGGGGATTTGGGGTTAATTATGCTTTTGCCAAGTGTTGGTGAAGTCACAATGGTGGACTGCAATAGCCTAACATTCTTTCTGCTGTCCAATTCCCAATACTGTCTTCCCTGAAAATGACGCAAGGCCCTTGCGGGAGTCGGCGGCTTGGGGGAAAGTTAAGTCTGCATAAGTAAGTCTTCCTAGTTTCTTCCAACTCTGGTTTAGATTTTCTTAAAATGAGGTCTTGGCTAGCCTTGCTGGGTAGATGGCACTCTACTCTTTAACAATATTGAACAATCCAGACATTCTTGAGCATGACAAGGGCCAGAATTTGGGACAAAGGGCTCAGCCCAGCCAGAACAGAGAGGATGTCCTTGAAGAAGCATGTCCTGGGGTGCAAGGACAGGAATAAAGCATAAAGGACACTTCCCTGGGGGACGTCAAGGGTCTCTGGCTCTGAGACCCTTCTCTACAGAGTCTGTATTGTTGTACTTTCATGTCCAACAAGCTCACTGCTTTACTTCTCTTCACTACTCTTCTGCCTCTTAATTCTAGGACCAGTACCCCTAGACAGCATCCCATGTTCCAGAAGGATCTGTGAAAATGAATAGTCTTGCCTCACCAGTCACAGAGTAGAATCTCATCCTCCCTCACTGGGGGGTACCAGTGTGGAATTAACAAGGTCAGTGGGAAGCCCTATTGCAATAGCTCTCACATCAAATGATGCTCTGTGGGAAATACCTCTTCTGAGCTGTCAACCCAGTAAAGAGGAGGAGAGAAGGAGGAGGACGACGGCAATGAAGATGAGGACAAGGATGAGAATGAGGACGAGGAGGACAAGGAAGAAGAGCCAGGAGCACCGTCTGCTGAAGGGCAAGCTGCAGGACATGCACAGGACACCAGCCTCCCTGGGCAGGCAGAAGCTCAGACTTCCGGGTTCCTGTCCCCTCGGGGCCTGTCTGTGGATTTTCTTCAGGATGGAGGGGTCTTGGGAAGCTTCCTCCTCCTGCCTCTGCCTCGGTCACCTCATCCACACTTGAGGAAAAACTAAGGTATGTGACCGTGAATGTGAAAAGTTGAGTAGGTCACTCCACCATGGAGACACTTTCCATGTTTTGAAGACGAGTGTAAGCAGCTATCAACTGCATACAGGCTAAAAAGGAAGGCCCCACGTGCCTGTCATCCCTAGACCAAGTTGGCAGGACAGGAGCTCAAAGCCAGCACCTCTTTTGCTGCTGTTAGGTAGGCAGAGGCAGAGGGTGTGTCCTTCCTCGACAATGGTTAAAACCTCCAAATCATGCTACTCTTTAAAGAACCAAGTGAGAATAAAAGAAGTAAGAAAGGGAAAAAAGAAATCATTATAAGGGGGAAAGATGGGTCTATTGGAAAACTTGAAAAAGAATAAGGAAAGGAGTGAGGAAAAGATCAGAGACAGAAAAGAAGTTCTGAGAGGACGAAAAGAAAGAGAAACAGAGAGCAGAGACAGGGCAACTTGAAAAGAAATAGCAGAATGTATGAAAAATCACTGACTTCCCTGCGCACAAGAAGAAAAAAGCAATGCCAAATAAAAGGCCAAAGAAGAAAAGCAGAAAAATGAAAGAGCTATCAAAAAAAAGGGAAAATGCCACAGAGAGATAAAACAGATTATCGTAAAATGGGGGGAGGGGATCCTCTAAGCAATTTTTATTTCGTTAGCAAAGGAAGAATATGAATTCAAGAGGAAAGGCGACACAAGGAAAGAGTGACAGTCATACATGAAATTGTCTGCTACCCCAGAAGAGACCAAGGAATACAGGAGACAAGTGACAGCAGCAAAGGAAAAATGTTTCAGCTAGAAATTTTCAACAGCTCAATTAAGTTAACAGCCTTATTGTGAACATCATCCTTAATTTTTTTATATAAAAAGCATTTACTCAACATTGAGCCAGGGAACATAGGACCACCTGAAGAGGAACTAAGACAAACCAGGAAGAAAACAACCAGTTAACCTGGCATAAAAGCTCCAGGACACATGAGCTAGTTTTCCCTCCTGCCTCCCAGCCTGAGCAAGGCCTCTGAAAACCCTTGTAGAATGAATGAATCAGGAAATGAGTGAGTGAATGAGCAAATGAATAAATCTATGGAATTTTTATCAACATTCACTGGTCCATCTTGGGATTGTGAAGATATAGGACCATTCCCTGTACCCCAACACCTACACCAACCCCACTAGAAAGTCTTTCTTCTTCTCTTTCTGCAGAACTTTGGTCTACTAAACAAAGGATCCCAGTGCTGCCCCAGAATGAGGGGAAGAAGAAATGGGAAAAACTTTCAATTCCAAGTACTTACTTGAACATACCTTGTTTTGTCCCTGACATGCAATGTAATCTTCCTCCTCAGATAGTCACCCCTGGAAAGTCTAAAGGTAATTGTAATGATTCCAGAAAGGCAGGACAGAGGTCATGGCAGTAAACCCAGCATGTCTTAACACAAACATCTCCTGACACTTGAATAAGAGATTTGGGAGCCCCTCTCTACATGATTTCTACAATACAATAAAATACATTTTCTAAAGGGATTAGGACTATTATCTTTTTAAAAAAAGATATTTGGCAATCACTTAGCTTTCTTCACTGTTGATGTCTTTGAAGAGATGAAATGATGGCTGAACTTTAAAATTTGAAAACAAAAAAAGAGCCCTGAAGAGGAAAAGCAGGATGCTCTCTCTCTCTCTCTCTCTCTCTCTCTCTCCCTCTCTCCCTCACACACACACACACACACACACACACATACACACACACACACACACGCACACACACATGCACACGCACAACTGTACTACAACAGTCAACAATGAGAAATTTCAGCTACCTAAATTCCCTCAAGATAAACCCCAAGACTATCTACTTATTTTGATCATGTTTGTAATAAAATTGACTTTCTCACTACCAAAATCTAGCACTAAATTTCATGTGTCTTTCCTCTGCGAGGGATGCCTTTTAAGGTAAATCTTGTGGCAAATTTAACAGGATACTGGGCAATAATTCTAAAAGATTAAATGTACATCGATCTCAGCTTAAAAGAACACAACTACAAAAGGTTATTTCAGAATGCAGTTTGAATTATAGAAAGGGGTCCTCTAAAACCTGAGGAAATTTCCATCCACTTGCCAAGAACCAGAGATGCAAGACTAAGAAGTATGGCCAGGCTTCAGGAGAAGCAAATCAGAGCCAGACAGATACATTTTCATGTCAGCCCAGAGATTTTCAAGTTGCATATTAAGTGTGGCACATTTAAATAAATGCATTTAAAATCATGACACTGTAAGATGTGCTTCATTTTAAATTGTCAAGAAGCCCATTAGATAAATAACATAGTCTTATCCTTTTAAAAAATATATCTAACTGGAAAACATATTTGAAGTCAGATTTGGGAGACTTACTCTCCTTAATAGAGTTCTTGAAGGTTGTCGGAGATATTAATCAGGATTTTATTTAGAATTACTAGATTTTTGTCCATTTCTGCTTTCTTCAGATCTGAAATAATCCAGGCATTGAAAGAGCTAGTGAGATATTATTACAGCTTTTGCCTTTAAAAAGTCAAAATATTAATATCTGTTCTGGAGTGACTGCAGTTATTTGATTTCTTTAATATGATTCATTGTTTTCTGAGCTTGTGTTCCTAGAAATGGAAATTATTATTCTCTCCAACTGAGCAGAATTTTAACTCAGACTCAAACAAATCAGGATCGTAGAATCAGAAATTAAGATGATTTATCAAAGAGGAAGATAATAGAAATTTCTCAGGAGTAGAAGGAACCTTGGCAATCATCAGAGGCGCTTAATAAACACATGTCAATTTGAAAATCTTACCAATAATGAAAAAACTGAAAAACTTGAAAATTCATATCAGTTGTTTGTGAACACATCCTAATCACCATGTTCAGCAATTTCTGATTAAGTAGGAACAGTCTCATCTGCAATACAGGAAGAAGAGGAACCAAGCAATAATACAGACATGAGCCAGAATAAGGAATAAGTATTTGCTGTTAAGTTTGCAGCCTGAAGTCATGTTTAAAAGGTCATAGTCCCCTTAGGGTGGATGGAGCCTCTTGGCCTTAGTGAGCTACCAGAGAAAAGAATGAGAAAATGATCATGCAACGTGGTACTGCAAAGGGAATGCAGGTGACAAAGGACCTGAAATACCAAGTTAACACCTGCAAAATACACACAACGTTTCTGAAACCAAGAGAACCTTTCCTTACCAAACTTCTAAGACTTCCACCTTTGATGATACAGACAAAACATCTACCCCTGGGGAGTCAGAAGATCCTATCTCCAGACCCAATTCTCCCAGGAGATGGTAGTTATATTAGCTCACCGCTGGAGAGAGTGAAGGATGCCACAGAATCTTCTAATGGCTCTTTCTCCACTAAATTCTACACATTCATTTTACTCGTTATTCTATGAGGCTCCATGCTTCCTCTATCATTTTTTTAATTGAAACATAAATAAGTCAGAACATCTATCCATTTATCCATGCTAAAACTTGGGGCAGGCAAACTATCTTTGCATTGATTGTTTATATTTTTCATTTACCTTTGTTCCCCTAGGAAGCCATCCCTGATAGTTATTTGTGCCATGATTGGGACATGCCAACAAATGTGAAAATATGACTTGAAACTCAACTTTTCCAAACAAGGAACTGAAGATTGTGCCAGCCTTGAATCTACATAGACACCTGCTTATTTGCACAGCCCAGCTCACAGGAAGTGCTAATCAATCATTTTCCGTGTGTCAAATTATCCAACCAGAAAACCA
Organism: Dipodomys spectabilis; assembly: GCF_019054845.1. NCBI lineage: Eukaryota > Metazoa > Chordata > Mammalia > Rodentia > Heteromyidae > Dipodomys > Dipodomys spectabilis. The sequence goes on from NW_024870979.1 coordinate 2,394,876, forward strand.
TTACTTATTTCACCAAAAATAAATAAATTTGTTTTTCATTGCTGCTAGATTAGTTACATCTCATCTCCCTGGTTCTCTCCCTCAATCAGCAAACAAAGTTTATACCAAAATATATGGATCAATGTCTCCATCTATTAACAACTTTAGTTTATTTTAAAATCCTCCCTTGAAAAAAAGATGGCTTCTTTTCCTGCTTATGTCAGGAAAAGAAAACAAATTGTTCTCTGTTTCCTACCTCTTCAGTTCTATTTGTTGAATGGTCTGCACTGTGCCAGCTGCTACAAAATTACTAAGCAAAAGGAGAAAAATATTGATTGAGTAATTCTTTAAAACGTATGTAAATTATAAGTCATGATGAATGATAGAAGAAAAGTAGAGAAAGATCGAACAGCAGGACCTGAGTTACGGGACTGGGATAGTGGTAGGTTGGCAAAGAAGCAACCAGCATTTAGCTGAGACGTGAGTAAACAGATATTAGTAGAAACTGGAAAGGAGGTATGGAGGGGAGGATCAGGAAGAGGAGAAATTTGCAGGCAAAGGAAAGAAGATATGCAAAGGGAAGAAGAGAGCCTGCTCATTGAAGAACTAAAAGAAGCCTTCAGAGAACCTCCCAAAAAGAGAGGAGGAGGTAGATGAGGAGACAAGTTTTAGAAGGGAAGTCAGGAGAGGGAGAAAGCGGGGCTGAGATCATGTGAGGATTGCAAGATACCAAGAGGAGTTTGATCAAGTGGAATTTATCCAATGACGTGAAGACTTGGGATGAGTTTCACATTTTAAGTGCTCATTTGGATACAGCGTAGGAGATGTATTCCAGCAGGAAGATGAGTCAGTCAACCAGAAATTGATTCTACTTGTGCCTACCTCTGAGAGCCAAAAAGTTCGAGAGTAGAGTAGAAATTCTCAAGGAATTTAGCCAGCAAAACCCAGTGAACCCAGGAACACATTAGTAAATCAGTCGTCAAAACAACTCGTGCAGAGTGTGTCTTAGAAAAAGTCTCTATGAAAACTGCAATTCTGGAAGGATAAAATTTCCATCCTATGTTAGTGTTCTGGAAAAAAAAGTATGTAACCCTTGATTTCAGGTTATAAATATCGTTAATTCGGCTGCTGCTTTTTCCTTATGAATATATGTGTAAGAGATTCTCCTGGTTACTAATTCAGGTACTTTATCTGTTGATATTCAAGGTAGGGGCTAAGCTATAGACCGCTACCCCTGTGATTCCAGTAATAATAGTGGATTTCACTCAAAGATGTTTCATAAACAATAGTTTGGAAAAGCTAAGGTTGCCTTACTGCTATTTTTAAAAGGCTTTTCCTATACTATCATCCATTGTGAATTTCTAAGAAAGAACTACTTGGCATTCTCCACCTCAAGCTCCTAAACCTCATGTCTGCTATGCCAGATTTCTAGAGTAGCAGGGCCATGCATATATATCTCACTTCTGCTGTGAGAACAAAGTTTTGCATACAACAGGTCTTTAAAATTTGCTAAATGAATGAAGTCATAGATGAAGAGTTGTAAACTCTAACACCAGTCTTCTCAGAGGTGTGGTAATGGGATGGATATTGTAACAAGGAACCTGATCAATAATCAGCTTTCAACAAACTTTCTAGAGCATATTTTAAGAGCATATTTTTTAAAAAAATCAGCTCCGCCTTTCTTGTGGTGGTGGTGGGGCTTGAACTCAGAGCCTAGGAACTATCCCTTAGTTTTTCCACTCAAGGCTAGCACTCTAACCGCTTGAGTCACACAGCTCCACTTGATTTGGGGGTGGTTAATTGGAGATAAGAATCTCATGGACTTTCCTGTCCAGCCTGACTTTGAACCTGTGTCCTCAGATTTCAACTTTGGAAGTAAACTAGGATTATAAGTGAGAGGCACTGTCCCCTAGGAGTAAACTCTATTTTTGAAAGAGGTATCGTCATAAATCTGCATTTCAAACTGAATGTTCACAATTATTTGTGTTTTTTTAAATGTGCGAGCCAATGATCTCTAAGCCAACCATGTTCAACTTCCAAGATATTCTAATACGTATTTTAATCCATCACATTAAGATAAAATTATATTAAATCGCCAAGGAAAGTTGCTTTCATGGAGAAACCAAGAATCCTCCTGTGAAATCCATAAAAGCCTTCCTCCCTTCTAAGGAGCCCACACTTTTAATTTCCCATTATGGAAATTTCCATCTCCATTTTTAAAACAACTTTTTGAGCAAAATTAACTCCTTCGTTACCTGGAGGCCTGAAAGAGAACCTGAAAGAGATCACTCACTAAGTAATATTGTCAAACTTGAAAGGAATCTCTGTTCCATTCATTTAAGTACATTCACTCCCTGGTTCGGGGAAGATCAAGACATTCAGGAATAAAGAGCAAGAGAAAGCAATCCCATTTGGGAAAGTGCATTCTTACACCTGAGGCAAACCCAGAGATGGAAGGGACCAGTCAGAGAGAGTATAATTACAGATGTGATTGCCTATCTGCTTTGCTAAAAAGAAGAAATGTCACTGCTCAAATGCAGTAAACCCTCAGTCATTTAGGATGGCACTCAACCTTAATTATTTTTCTCTTCTTGCTAAGAACATGTGTCCATTACAAAGCTAATAGGTACAGAAAAAAAAGTATTCTTAGTACATTTATTTTTTTTAACCAACCAAACACACACTCATCCACAGTATTGGGTCTTCCATGTTTTGTTTCTTATTTGTGCGATTACTAGCATGGATGCTCTATTGTTTATCCTTTTCCTAGAAATCTATTTGTGTGTATACACATACACTTTTTTTTTTTTTATCATTTTGAGGTCCAGAAAGAACAGAGAAGAAAAAAAATATTATGGTGGTAGCATGGTTCTATTCTGTAAAAATCAATTGTATTTTTTAATGAAGTGTTAACTTGGGAAAAAATGAGATTTTTTTACTGCTAATGGAACCGTGTTTATAATAACACCTCTCTAACCTGGAGATAACTTGTTTCATGACCTCAGCAGCCGAAAACATATCCAAGAAAATAGAATTGAACTAATCCATCTACGGGAGCCCAAACAGATAATAACAAAGATCCACTGGTGCTTCACCTCGTGTAGCCAGGGCAGGTTGTCTTTAAATCCTTTTAAAAGGCTTTCATAAACATAATCTCATTTGATCTCTCTAACAGCATTAGAAGAAAGAAAGGGTTGTCAATATTATCCCCATTTATTTTTCAGATGAGAGATGAAGTATTATCATGTAGTATTTCATCCCAATCAGGACAATACTCGGGCACAATTCATTATGCACAGACAACCAACATAAACCCCAGAGCTGATGATCCCCTTAGAAACCCCAGGGCTCCTTGGCACAGCCCGCAAGCCCCTTGGGCTGTCTCTCAGAGCTTGTTTGCTGCGGGTGCCAGCTGGTGCACCCTCACCGTGAGGCACCCCAGGCTACTTGTGGCAGACAGGGGATCAGAGCAAAGTCCACCTTGAAAGGCAGGCCTGACCCGGGCAGCCCAACACAGTTGAGTCAGCAGAGCAAATATTAGTATCACCAAAGAGAGAAAGGGAGAAGAGAGAGAGAGAGAAAGAGAGAGAGAGAAATTTGCCTCTCAATGGCTTTTTTTAAGCTGCTAAGACTATTTTTTTCTTTTTTTAATTTTATTTTATTGTAAAGATGCTGTACGGAGGGGTGACAGTTACATGAGTAAGACAAGGAGTCCATTTCTTGTCAAACATTGTCACCCCTTCCCTTCTTGTTCTTCCCCTATCCCATCCCTCCTCCATCGAAATAGAAACAGCAATAAGAGACCTCCCATCCAAGAAAAGCTCAGGACCAGATGGGTTCACAGCTGGCTTCTACAAGGCCTTCAAAGCAGAACTCACACCAATACTCCTCCAACTCTTCAATGAAATTGAAAATGAAAGTTCACTACCAAACTCTATGAAACTATCATAACCCTCATCCTAAACCCAGGCAGGGACTCATCAAAGAAAGAGAACTATAGACCCATTTCTTTGATGAGTATCAGTGCAAAACTTCTCAACAAAATTCTGGCCAATTGACTTCAACAAGTCATCAGAAAATAAAATCATACACCACGATCAAACAGGATTCCTTTCAGGGATGTAAAACTGGTTCAATATACGCAAATCAATTAATATAATTCATCACATCAACAAGAACAAGGATAAGAACCATGTGATTATCTCAATAGACATAGAAAAAGCATTTGAGAAGATCCAGCACCCTTTGATGATGAACGCTCTGGAGAAACTAGGAATCCAGGGAACATTCCTCAATATAATAAAGGCTGTGTAGGACAAACCCACAGCCAGCCTTATACTTAATGGTGAATAGCTAAAGTCATTTCCTCTAAACTCAGGAATGAGACAAGGATGTCCATTCTTTCCACTCCAATTTAGAACTAGAATGCCTAGCTAAAGCAATAAGACAAGATACAAACATAAAGGAGATCCAAACAGGGAAAGATGAAGTAAAAATCTCTCAATGGCTTCTAACTTCTCCTGCAGGAAATGAGGTCTGGGCTCTGGAATCTGTGCTTCACCCACCACTAGGTGTGGAAAGGCTGCCAGGTGGTACTGAGCTTCTCTTTGCCTCCTCAACTCATTCTAGTTTACCATCCTGAATTTCAACTTCGGGTCTTCACCTCTCTTTCCTAACTCTGCCCAAACCTGCTGTCCATCCACCTGGCTTCCTGTTGCCCATCTTTGTGGATATCATCCTATGCTTCAGATCGCCCTGACAGCATTTCTTGCTTAAATACCTTCCTCTCATATCTGCAATTTTCCTTTCCTTCTCTCTGGCTCCTTTTCCTTCTGCCTCATTTTAAATCACCTGGAAAAGTTCTATTTTTACCTTTTCTTTAAATATACTTACCCTTGAGCATTAACTGGGCCTTGTTTCTTACCTATGAATATCCTGGCAGAGAATTCTCACCTGCCTACCAGTTATTTGTGTTTTAGCAGTCAGCCTGGGGCTCCTTCCCCAGCTTGTTCCCATTAAGAGGACTAAAGCCAGGCTTGGGAACCAAACCTAATGTGTATTTTCCCCTGCAGCGAATGAAGCAGAGAACAATTTCACCTGATAACAGACACCGTACACCTCAGAACTGCAGCTCACTCCTGATGTAGAAGGAAGACTGAGTCAACTGAGAAAGTTCCGCTACCCCGTTGCGCCTCTCTCTTTAAGGTATTGAATCCACACTCACAATTCATGTTCAGTACCAATTAAAAAGAAAACAAGATGTGAATGGTCTGGGCTGGAGATGTGGCTTAGTGGTCCAGTGCTTGCCTGACATGCATGAAGCCCCGGGGTTCAATTCCTCAGTACCACATACACAGAAAAAGCTGGAAGTAGTGCTGTGGCTCAAGTGGTAGAGTGTTAGCCTTGAGCAAAAGAAGCTCAGGGACAGTGCCTAGGCCCTGAGTTCAAGACCCAGGACTGGCAAAAAAAAAAAATGTGAATGGTGGCACCATAATCCTAAAGCACCTCAATCATGGCTTCAGTATAATAACTTAAAAACTAGCACATATTAATCACATTGGACATGCCAGTCTTTGCAAATACTCAGTGAGTCAGAGAACTGCCTCTTGCAATCCTTCCCAGAGCCAGCACACACAGTGGTCTAGGTCGAACACGAAAGAGCAGCAGATGTTACTCCACTGTCACACCATGGCTTCCTTGTTTTGTTGGTTGTAGGGCTTAAACTCTAGGCCTGGGCGCTGTCCCTGAGCTCTTCAGCTCAAAGTGAGAGCTCTACCACTTGAGCCACAGCACCACTTCCAAAGGCTTCCTTTCTTCAGAAACTTCTCATATGTTGATTAGAATTTGTTAACTTCAAAGCTAAGTAAGCTAGCTGGGTGCTGGTGGCTCATGCCAGTCATCCTAGCTACTCAGGAAACTGAGACCTGAAGACTGTGATCCAAAGCCAGCTCAGGCAGAAAAGTACATGAGACTTTTACCTCTAGTTAATCCCAAAAGAGACAACAGTGGTGTATGGCTCAAGTGGCAGAGTGCCAACCTTGACTTAAAAAAAAAAAAAAAAAGCCAAGCGAACATGCAGGCAATAAAAGAAGGAGAAGGAGGAGGAAGAGGAGGAGGAGGATGTCAGATACTTATTTATTTGTTTTTTAGGACAATTATCTGACAGGTGGTCATAAATTTTCTTGGGGTAATAGGCTAATCTACTTCATATTCCAGTTGGCTTTACTAAAGAAGAATACGTTTATTAAGATTTGGATGATTTAATGTTTCAAAATGATCTGAACAAAAAATTGCCTTTTCTCACTGAGGAACTCAGTAGTGTCCAAAATTCCTTTCCTGATCACTCATTATTCCCGTGGGGAAATCTTTTCTGGACCCCAGTGACTTTCAGGGCCACATTTTAAACACTCGGGCACTTTCATGATAATCCCAACCACTAGGGTAATAGCTAATATTAATTTAACATGAAAAATACACAAAGCAAATATTAAATTGACATAAATTAGAGATTACTACCTAACGATGTGGTAATTATATTAGAGCATTTGTTTATTTGTTGCTATGGAAATTTTATAATTAACTGCTATTAAAATTTGGGGCTTGTTACATATCTATTATTTCTAAAGTTGATTTTCTAATTATTGTGATTAAAAATTCAAATTGTATGTTATATTATGTTTAATATTTTAATTTATATTATTTATACAGAATGATTTTATGTTGGCATAATTGTAATTAATGATAAATACAGAATATAATTGACTTCTCATTTTCTCTTTTTTTTTTTTTTTTTTTTTGGGTCGGGTTGTGGGGCCTGAACTCTGGGCCTGGGCGCTGTCCCTCAGCTCTTTAGCTCAAGGCTGGCACTCTACCACTTGAGCCATAGCTCCACTTCCGGCTTTTTTTGTGTGTGTGTGTGTGCATATGTGGTGCTGGGGAATCAAACCCAGGGCCTCAGGCTTGCAAGACAAGCGCTCTACCACTGAGCCACCTTCCCAGCCCCTCATTTTCTCTTTTACTTGAGGATAGAGGACCTTTATCTATTTCTCTGGGTCAATGCTAACCCTAAAATCTCCACCAACCCCGACATGGGGAAAATACCATTATCATCTTCCTTCTGCACATAACCAAAGGAATCACAGGTAGCCCTTCTCCAAAAGTTCCACCCTTCTGTTGATAAGACCACAAAAGTGAATTGGGTTTCTTTCACGGTGGTAATGGCGAAAGGCAATCATGAGCACAATCATGATTAGCAAGAAGGAAGCTCACCTCAGGGCTAGATTTCCAACATAGGTGCTGTGGTTTGAATATCCCTACCAACATTCAAGTTGAAGCCCCATCTCCATTGTGAGGTGTTTGGGGGTAGGTGCTCTGAGAAGTAGTTGTGCCACAAGCCTCCGTGGATGAATCTGCTCCTGATTGATGGTTCCTGGGTTCCCTGGCCCGCCTCACTCGGTCTCTTGTGTTCTCGTACATGCCAGTCTCATCATGTAACGCCCCCGGCTGCTCTGGGCTCAGCCCAGTCCCTACCAGCCAGAAAGCTGTCTGCAGAAGCAGCCCTCAACTCCCTGGACCCCAGAATGGTTATACCATGTTAGAGCAACCTACAGTGACAGATGTGTTTTTTAATGAAACATGTTTGGATGAGAAGCAGACCTGGACTCAAATTCCTCCTCCAGCACTTCCTTTAGACTCCCCCCTCTCCCCTGGAGTGTTCCCGTGTGTGACCTGAACACATTCCCTTCACCCACCCACACCAAGGAGAACTGAGCATTCCACTGTGCAATGCCTTCCCACAGGTGTGCGCTTGCCAGGCCTCCACCATCACCACCCAGCCGCACAGCCCTCCCAGACCAGAAGGAGGGGGGCATCCTCCTGCCCAGTATCTCTGGCCACACACGGGGGACTCTCGGATTGGTCCCCATGCATGCTGATCCGCTTCTCATTGGGCAAGGGCTTGCATTTACTGACTACCTTTCACCATCTGTGGCTTCTAGCAGGAAGTCTATCCTGCCCAGTCTGACCCCTCACTTCCAGTCCCTCCCAATCTGTTTTCCCAGATACTCCCAGCTGCCTGCTCCCCGAGGGCCTTCACAAATGTACTTTAAAACTGTGCCTCTAGACCATCAGAACCTCCAGAATGTCCTCCTTGACCATGGCCTTGTTCCGTGTCTGCCCCACGGGAGTGGCTAGGGTCTGATTACATCTCCATGCTAACTTCCCTTTCTTGCCCTTTTGTACTTGCCCTTTTTGTACTGGTCCATGGCTATATAATGTGCATGGCCGTGGACTGATGGCCGCCTGTCTTTCCAGTGTTCTGTAAAATGAGTACGAGAGTGTCCACAGTTCTTTTGCTGGCTGTTCACATCTAGCTCAGCACAAAGCACAGGTCACTAAACTCCTGTCCGTTAAATGGTGCTCCCAGGTAGCTTTGAGCAAATTACAGAAACTTTCTCAGCTTCTCTTGGCTCGACTATATAAAGGGATAATGATACCCGCCTCAAAGGGCTTTGTAGTCCCAGCTATTTAAAGCACTGAACAGAGCAGGCACTTAATATGTGGTACTTATCCATGCTGTTACTTTCCAAAACATGCGATGGGCTACGAACATGGGTCCCTACTTTCAAATTGTTCATAGTACTATGACAAAGGAAGATATCTACAAGAACAATTAAAACCCTGTGGAAAGAGAGCGCTTATCAGATTAGCAGACCTGGCCTAAGGGAGGGGAGGGGGGAGCAATAACTAACACTCAGGGCTGCTCCATCTTTTCTCTCCCAAACTCTACTACTTAAGTCACGAGCATGCGTTCTGGAGGGGTCTGGCCAAACATTACTTCCTGGATGGAATGCTTTAGACTCTATGGGAGAATTGACATCTTTCTCCTCTCATGTCCTCTAAGAGGGTGTGTGTATGTGTGTGTGTGTGTGTGTACACATGCACATATGTTATGTGTATGTGTGCCTGTTCTTATAAAGGCAAGAACCATCTAAAGAAGCTGCTGTTTCTATTTCTACATTCCTGCCTAAATGAACTAAAGTGCCCAATTATGTTACATGAGAGGAAGGAAGGAAAAAGGGAGGGAGGGAGGGAGGGACGGAGGAGGGAGGAAGGAAGGGAAGGAGTGAGGGAGGAGCAAATGAGGAAGGGAATACACGAATGAATGAATGGGTGGATGATGAATGAAGACTAAATGAATGAGTGAAGAATGAATGAGTGACTGAATAATGAGTATGTGGATAGATGGATAGATGGATGGATGAATGAAAAGGAAATGATATTGCAAAAGGAGAGATATGTGGGGGGAAAAACAGCTGAGCTGCAAGGCACGTTAGGAGTTAGAATATAGCTGGTGTTTAGAGAGTTTTCGAGACAGATCAAAGGAAGCAGAGCCTCCCTGGGCCGCAGCTCTAGTGCGTTTTCTCCTCACTCAGCTGGTACTTGGTCTGGCCCCACCCCTGGGTCTACTTTGACACAAGATCTTTACATGTTTGGGGGGAGCGGGGGACACCTCTTTCCTTCTGTCTGATTCTTCATCTGTGAAATAGAGCTAGGCATTGACCTTCCTCGTAGACCTATTGTGGGGGATAATGAATTAATAACTGCCGACTCCTTTGAGGGGATAAAGTGTGACCGAAATGCTAGCATTGCTTCCATCCAGTCCCTACTGGCTCTCCACAACATATTCTTTATGCTGTTGATCTGCTGCTATCACCTAAAATTGAGCAAACAACGCCGTGGTATCATTAAGCAAATGAAAAAGGAATGGGATTCACTGTTAAAGGTTATTTAGGAAGACAACTTTAAAGGAAAAAAACGGGGAAAGGATTGTGTCAACTCACACCTTCTGCATCAAAGGCAAAGGGGTGAAAGACAGCAGAACCTTGGCCACAAGAGCAATGAGGCCCAAGCCTCGGCCTTCAGAAGGCGCCTTGAGCACCCAGAATGAGCCTCAGAAGAGAAGCAGGCAGGAAACTGAGCGGAAGCCTCATGATAGGAAGTGGCAGGCGCTAGTCTATGTCTATTCCTGCCCTCAGTCAGATCTTGGCTTGAAAGAACTTGCCATATTTAGGAGTCTGAATATTCTGCTCCCTCCAGCCCCTGTTTTCCCTTCCAGCCACACGTTAGGGCTCACTGGTGCTTTGGTGGGCAGTGCTATAGTTATAACATTCACACACACACACACACACACACACACACACACACACACACACACACACACACACACACACCTTGGTCTGTTCACAGAAAAGCCCTCCTCTGGGTGTCAGGATTAACCCCAGGATCCCTAATTCTTACAGGTAAATCAGGAAGACCCCTCCTCCTGAAACCCCAAAATGCTCAGAACCTGTTCCTGACTTCATCTGATTTAATATGAAAAGATTAGAAAGTTTCCATTTCCTTAAGTATCCCCTTTTGATTTAGACAAAAGAAAATAACCTGTGTTCGGATTCTGTTTAGGTTTTCTCTAAGTGTAGGCCTTTATATTCTAAAACACAGTATTTGGTGATTCTGTACGTTAAAGCTTTAAATGTGAGAGTCAACTTTTAAATCTGGTTTTTCAAGAACAATATACATTTACAATGTGCTCCTCTCCCTATATTCCTTTAAATAATACTCAAAGCACAACTCTCCTATACCCCTCTGTGTTTTACTGCTTCAACCACAACAGGGATTTTATGTCTCTTATTTGGCACTGCTGCTTATTGTTCTTCCTCTGTAATTCCAGTTTTTGCTGACCTGCTTTTATTTCAGTATCCTTTTGAAAATCTTTCTTCACTGTGCTTAGTTAATGCAAACTTTGGAACCATCCGTAAACGCTGTCAAACTTTTCTTAACATGGAACATGATCGCCACCCAGTGGCAAGAATGGAATTCTCTCTTTCTCGGCATCCTTCCAGATTTTTCCCCTTCCATTTTCATTTCACTGCAACACAAAGCGTCCTTAAAAATGGTCTGGCTGAGCTCCTTCACTTATCAGACCAGCAAACCCAAAGTTAAGAGGTTAAGTATCTGGTGAGGCCCAAATTGCCATAGTAAGGTCAATACTTGCCCTTCATGTTTTCAATGACTGCACCTCAGAGCTGAAGGTGACCTTCAAGACCAATCTATCCAAGTCCCCTGCTGTACAGATGAGGAAACTGAGGCACAGAGAAGGAACATGGCTGGTTGGTGTTTGGGGACAACACCTGGTTTTATTGTTTAGTCTGGGATTCATTCACATTTTAGGAGTTTCCTTCCCCCCCCCCCCCAACTATCATCACCAACATCATCATAATAATAATTACTGGGGAGGTAGGAGGGGATGAGAGGGGGAGGGGGAGGAGAAGAGAAGGAGGGAGGGAGGGAGAGAGAGAAAGAAGAGGAGGAGGAGGAGGAGGAGGAAGAAGAGGAGGAGGAGGAGGAGGAAGAAGAGGAGGAGGAGAAGGAAAAGGAGGAGAAGGAGGAGGAGGAGGAGGAGGAAGAGGCAGAGGAGGCAGAGGAGGAGGAGGAGGGAGGAAGGAAAGAAAGAAAGAAAGGAAAGAAGGAAGGAAGGAAAAGAAGGAAAGAAAAGAAGGAAAGAAGAGAGGAGAGAGAACCAAACTGTATTGTAGAGTTGTAGAGAATCCTTTGTTTCTGTTTTGCCTTAGGGATGTATTAATAGGGGCCCTAGAGGTTGCCCAGCCTGACTCTTCCTCCTTTAAGCCAGAAGGTTGAACCTGATGCTTGAAAGGTGTTTTCTTTGGGCCAGCTTTGTTCAAGGCTGTGGGAGGAGGCCTAGAAACGTGTGTGGTTGTGGCTGGGTGTTTCTAAAATTTGCCATCAGCTAAGACCCCTGTTTCTTTGTAGGTTGTAGCTGGTGGTGGTGAGCACATTGGAAATGTGACTAAGAGGGACATTGTTTTATGAATATACATTTTCACCGAAATTTTGAGGTGTTGCAGAAAAACTCAGAGAGGTGTTGCATTTTAGAGAAACAAATGTAAAATGAAACATGTCTGGCTTCAGTAAATATATAGAGTATACTTTCTGTTATCTTTAAATGTTTTGGGGGTTTTTTGTTTTTTGGTTTTTGTTTGTTCTTTGCTGGTCCTAGGACTTGAACTCAGGGCTTGGGCTCTGTCCTTGAGCCTCTTAGTTCTCAAAGCTAGAACCCTACAACTTGAGCCACAGTGCCACTTCTGGCTTTTTCTGAGTAGTTTATTGGAGATAAGTGGCTCACAGACTTTCCTGCCCAGGCTGGATTCGAACCAGGATCCTCAGATTTCAGCCTCCTGTGTAGCTAGGATTATGGGTGTGAGCCACCAGTGCCCAGCTTCATAAAGTTTTGATGTATGAGTGGGTTGTGGGATAGAGGATTTCAATGTTAAAAGCTTTCTTAACCCTTAAATGTTTGGAAAACCTAATGCAAAATGCAAGAGTCTTCAGATTGAAGAACTGCAGATCTTTATTTATTTATTTTTTATTTTTTTTGGGGGGGGTCAAGTCGTGGGGCCTGAACTCTGGGCCTGGGCGCTGTCCCTCAGCTCTTCAGCTCAAGGCTAGCGCTCTACCACTTGAACCACAGCGCCACTTCCAGCTTTTTTCTTTTTTCTTATGTGGTACTGAGGAATTGAACCCAGGGCCTCATGCATGCAAGGCAAGTGCTCTACCACTGAGCCACCTTCCCAGCCCCCGGATTTTTTTTTTTTATAAAAATGGTAAGGATTGTTATCAGAGCTCAGTTGGGCAATTTGCAACAGGTCATTTGTAAATTTATCAAAAACCAGGAGGCATTTTTTTTCCTATAGAAATAGTAATTGAAGTCGGATTCGATTCCTGAGCAAAACCTCTAAGCCTATTTAACTTACAAACAGTATATAAATTATACTCTCGGAGGTTGAGAATTATATGATTAATATAGATATAATGCAATATAAATGAATGATTGTCGCGACGATAGCCCTAAGCCAGCCTCCCCTCCCCTTGCCCACACAGCCCCACCAATCCATTTGCTGCTGGAGCACACTTTTTAAAACACATCTAAAATAATAGGCCTTTAGTCATAATATAGTATATGCATTTCAAAACATAACTTGTCGTTTCACAATGATAACTTAAGATCTTGTATTTCATACTACCATTTGACTTAGTACATCATATTTGCTACCTAATCCTTTCTGCCAAGAACCACCTCTTCACTACCATCTCCCAAAAGAACAAGAAAGGTACTAAAGGAACTACATGAAATCAGCTATAAAAAATGGGTAATGCTAAGAGCAAAGGAAATATTTGTTTTAAGGTATAACATTTGTAATTCTATATTTAAGGTGACTCTCTGGTGTTAAAATTGTCAGTGTCTCTAAATAATGAAGCAAAAGAATAGTTATGTGTAACAGCCATGCTTAATAATAGAATCCAGAGGCGAGAAAGCCATCCTTCATGAGAGCCACAGAACAGTAAATGAACATGAAGTCCTCTGAGCTTACTTTGTCATATGTTACAACAACAAGGGAGCTACCTCCTGATGGTTATTTGATTTCAATACTATAAGAGTATTGATTTCAACACCATATGATTCAAGTTAGATATATATCTCCTAGACAAGAGGAAAATATTAACATTAATGACATATTTGCAATCCATGGGGACTATATTTGGTCCATTACAACATGACTTTGAAAGTATAACAAAACTGGATGCATATTTTTGTCATACGATAAAGCCATCTATTCCTATTCTCACATTGTATCTAAAGAAACTGTATTTGTTTTCTGTGATTCTTGTAACAAATTTTCACAAACTAAATGATTCAAAACAACACAGATTTATTGACTTATACTTCAATAGCTTAGAAGTCTGAAATAAGGCTCAATTGGCTAAAGAAGATGTGCGTAGGACCTTTCTGGGGGTCCAGGGGAGAATCTACCTCTTGGCACATTCCAGCTTTGAGAGGCTTGTCTCTCTCCACCTTGATCCTACTCTTCCAGCTTCCAAGTCAGCAACAGGAGGCAGTGTCCTTCCCACGGGACCATCTCTCCTGACTCTTTCCATTCCATCTTCCAGATACTCAGGGATGGTCTAATGGTTAGGATTCATTCAGTGCTCTATCAATCCCATATTCCACTTTGAAGGATTCTAATGAAGACTTTGATATTACCTGTATAATCCAGGGCAATCACTTGATCATATAATTAGACAATTGGCAACCTAACTGCCACCAACAACCTGTTACCCCTCTGCCATTCATCACCTAACATGGAACATGTCCCAGATGGCTGGGAAGGTGGCTCAGTGGTAGAGCGCTTGCCTTGCATGCTCGAGGCCCTGGGCTAGATTCCTCAGCACCACATAAGCAAAAAGAAAAAAGCCGGAAGTGGCGCTGTGGCTCAAGTGGTAGAGTGCTAGCCTTGAGCTGAAGAGCTGAGGGACAGCGCCCAGGCCCAGAATTCAGGCCCCACGACCGGACCCCCAAAAAAAAAAAAAGAAAGAAAAGAAAGAAAAAAAGTATTGCAGGGATGGTACACGATCTGTTGCTAACTTGGAACTTCAGGAGTTGATGATGGAGATGGATATAAGGGTTGAGATGACTCTGAGGATGCTAGAGTGAGTTACTCTGTGGGAAAGGAAATGTTTCATGGAGCCAAGTATTGTGGGGAGAATTAGATCTTAGATTGGCATGGTATATACATAATATTCTTGAGTTTGAGTAGAGAAAGAGAAGTTGGCACATGAAAAAACAAAGACACAGAGTCATTACAGAAATTGCTTCAGAGAGAATAAAAGTACATGAACACTGGCCAGAGTTGAAGTGTGCAAATGCTATAGTCTGATATCCAAGTTCAGCCTCCTTCTGTGTCCAAAAAAGGGTATGTGAACTTTGGACATTTAGCTTTTCTTTAGTTTCCTCATTAGTAAATGGGGGAAACTGTGGGAACTCTGGGGCCCTGTAGGAACTACAACTGAGTACATGGAGAATGGTTGATGACAATGGAAAACTGCAGGTTGTACAGTGTTTATCCTAAGTCTGAGTAAAAACACAGTAGTATAAGTGTCTGAAAGGGGACAGTCTGACCCTATAAAAGCAGTGGCTGGGGAAGACCTCTTGGGTTTCAACATGTCGTCAATTAAACTTATTCCTCACCCACTGGTTTTATTAAAAGATTATGAAATGACACTGTGTGGGAATCTTGCTGATCCAGCACCCAGGTATCTGGTGCATGGAACCAGCACAGGGACTGAGCAAGAATAGGAGACCTAGGACAGAGAAAGGAATCGCTGCGCACCATTTTGTAGCCCTCTGCTAGGGAAGGAAAGGGGCCTGCACCAAGATGCCCAGGGACACCCGCTTACTCTGTGAACCCAGGGGTCCTGTCTGTACATTACTTTTTTTGGGGGGGGGGGCTGATGCTGGGGTTTGAACTGAAGGCCTCACACTTGTTCAAGTCTTACCAGTTGAGCCATGTTACTTTAGTTATTTTTCAGAAAGGCTGGCCTCAGACTGCAATTCTCCTACTTCTACCTGCCATATAGCTAGGATTATAGATATATAACACCACGCCAGGCTTGCTTGTTGAGATAAGGTCTCGCTTTTTGCTCTGGCTAGCCTCAAACCACAACACTCATCATCTCTGCATCCTAAAAACTCTAGAAGCACAGGCACACCCAATTCCGCCACAGAACTTTTTACATGTATAGTGAAGATTCATTACAAGTGTATTAGTTCTCATAGTGTTATTCATGAATAAACAAATAATATAAAGAAAGGCTCATACTGTACAATGCCTTTAGGCCTAGCTGGTTTGTTCTTCGTTCACAAAAAAGAGTTGCTTCCTGAGCCCTTCCTGCATTCCCATGCTCCCTGGATGGTACGAGCTGCCTGTCCTGCCACCTCACTCAAATACTTCCTGCACAGATGGGCATTCAAATCCTGCCTGGAGTAGCAGTAAACACTCCTCAGGCAATGTGCATACTCTGCTGCCACAGAGCTGCCCACTTCCCTACCACACCCGAAGCAGTTCTTAGCTGCTGTGAATTCTCATGGTCTCTTCTTCCCTTAGGTATGTCACAGGATTCCTTTGTGACTAATGGGCATCCGACAGCCATTAGAAACAAACAAAGAAAAAAAAAATCAAAACGTGCAAAAAAAAATGTAGCTCTTTATGTTTCTCTAGAGCATCAAGTCACGTTCTACAGACTTATAAAATACTATCAGAAAAGGGCACTTTACATATCATAATCATCATTTTACAAAGTTCAAGTTGGCAATTCCAAGCCACACTTAATTTTCTCTGAAAATTCCCACACGGCAAGTAGAAATTGCTCTTGGTGGCTTTCAAGTCTCTTTCAAGGAACTGTAAAATGACAGTCTCTGGAATTTGCATTTTCCCCATAAATAGACCCTAAATTACTTCTATCAAATGAAGTCATATATGCATTTTCATTAAAATAAAAACTAAACTAATAAGTAATTTTCCTGTATAGCTATTCTGGGATTTATGCAAATTAAAATTCTGTATTATAGTTTGGTATGAATCATTTGTAGTTCTTCTCTATGCTGATAGGAGGGGCCAGCAACTTCTGTTTTAATTATAATATTTTACCTTATTAAAATCTAGATGAAGCAGATACTTCAAAGCTTCAAAACTGATGAAACTGCATACTTTTCTTTTGAGGAATAAAACTGTTTGCATTTAACATGTGAAATATACTACTAAAACACCCCTGCTGATTTCACAGGCTCTTACAAGGAATTCTGCATAATTTTCTGAAATTAAAAGACTCAGGATCAGATATTTATGATGATAAAAATTGGATCTCAGGAATTATTAAAATCTCAGAAAACCCTCCTCAGATGGAAATTTTTATTCATTCAAAAATTATTTAATACAAGGTTAATTTAACAATGCAGTTGAAGCAAAAGATCTGAATTATATACTCATCTCCACTATGTATTAGCATAATGACAGGGCTTTGTGAACCTAAAAAGATAGAATCTAAAAAAGAATTGCATGAAGTAACATGAAACATGGATTTCTAAATTAATAATACCATGGTTGAAACAGTTGTGAAGCATAGTACTTTTCTAAAAGCTTTATAAATTGTAGACTTTCTATTTTTGTATAAACTTGTCTAGTTTCTTAAGCTTTCCAGTTATTGCTCTGAGAGAAAGGACAGGATAGGCCACAATAGAAGTATCAAAGGACACTAAGAAGTTGGAATGGAGTGGGGCATTGGTGGCTCACACCTGTAATCCTAGCTACTCAGGAGTCTGGGATCTGGGGATCATGGTATGAAGCCAGGCTGGGCAAGAAAGTCCATGACTCTTACCTCTAAGTCATCACAGAAACGCCAGAAATAGTTCTGTGGCTCCAGTGGTAGAGTACTAGTCTTGAGCAAAAGGAGCTCAGAGACAATACCCAGACCCAGAGTTCAATCTCCAGGACCCACACAAAAAAAGTTAGAATAGCAGCCAATACCTGCTGTATAAGCATTGTAGTAGAAACATTAGCCACCAAACACCTCAGTGAACTTTGACTAGATTCCACAGTTTTCTAACTGAGTCTCATTGTTACATTACTAAATAAGTTAATTTTTGTTTACTCTGCCTTAACTGAGGCTAGTAATACTGATCTAGTTCATAAGACTGTTAAGATGTTTTTAAAAAAAAAATACTAGGAAGTGTTGCTGTGGTTCAAAGTGGTAGAGCACTAACCTTGAGCAAAAGAGCTCAGGGACAACGCCCAGGCCCTGAGTTCAAGCCCCACGACCAGAAAAATAAATAGTTGTAGTTATATAGAGAAACATTTTCCATGAGGGAGAATGATGGAAGGGACGACATTAATCAAGATGCACTGAACTCGTAACGTGATTTGTTGAACTAAAATTTCTTTGAACAACGGAAGATAATAATAAAAACAGAGATATGCACAAAAAAAACTTCCTAAAGTCTAAAGTACTCATGTCAAAAGCAAAATCACAACAAATAAAAAAGATCCAGGCAGACTTTTGTTATCCTCAAATCGGGCACTTGGGAACAGGTTGGAAGAACTCCATCCGCATGCATGACCAGGCAGTATTAGTGGAGACAGTATTAGTGAGTGCAGCTAGGTAGGAATGTTGCCTTATTCGGGTTGGTTGGCAGCCTACTATGGAAGAAAGCTCAGGGACTATCACTATCACAGGTGTTTATTACAGAAGTATACTAAATGGGGTTTAAAACCGGCCTGCGGTTCCCTGCCTCAGGATTCAATCTGGAGGCATCCCCGCACCAAATGCAACTTAATGTGATAGGTGAAATGAGCCAAGCTCAAGATGGCACCATAAAACCTATCCTGTATTTGTTTCTTTACTGTGTTAAAACCAACATAAACAAGGTGAGTTTTCTTCTCAACGGAATGGCCTCTGAACCTCGTGCATGGGCCAGGCCAGGCCGGGCCAGCGTAGTGACCTGGCCAGCCCGGCTGCACAAGTTAGAAGATGAAACACTGAGGCCTGGAGGAGCTGGATGCCCTAAAAACGCCCAGGCATGAGAAAAAATGGTCAGCACACACTAGCTGCTGCCATCAGCTGGCCGGACACACTAGCTGCTGCCATCAGCTGGCCGGACACCAGGCCCGCGCCGACGCTCGGCACCTCTAGGGCCTGCCGGGCTCCACGGGGGCGGGGCCACGCTCGCCGCCGCTTCCCCGAGGCCACGCCCCTGCTCCCAGAATCCACTGGGGCTCGCCAGCGGAAACCACCCCCACACGCCAGCCCACAGCGCAAGGGGCGGGGCGCCGTGCGTGCCCTCTCAATGTACCCGGATTTCCGGCCTGAGCCTTGGAAATACCGACCAATGAGGCTGGCCCGGAGGCGGGCTTTCCGTTCCCCAGGCACCGCCCTCGCGGGCAGCTCCCGGAAATCGCCGAGCTTCGGGCTTGGGCCGGTGATGGGCCCGCGCGGCCCTCCCTGGCGCCATGGCTGCGTCGGCGAGCTTCCGCCTTCCGCCGTTGCCCACCATTCGGGAGATCATTAAGTTGTTCAGACTGCAAGCAGCGAAGCAGCTATCCCAAAATTTCCTCTTGGACCTGAGGCTGACAGGTGGACGTGGCGCCCGCGGGCGGGCGCTGAGAGCCGGCCCCGGCCCGCACGTGCCGGGCGTTTCCCCCGCCGGGGCCGAGACCCGCCCGCGCGGACGAGCCTCGACGCGCGGCCCCGCGGGCGGGCGGGCGGGCGGGGTCACGTGGGCCCGCGCGGCCGCGGCCTGGCGGACTCGGGCCGGCTGCGCTGCCTCTGACCGGGGGAAGCTGGCAGGTCGTCTCAGAAATGGGTCGGCCCCGGCGGTGAACACGGGTACTTGTTGCGTGTTTAAGACGTACTCGGCCGGCGGCGGGCGGCCCACGCCTGTGAGCTCGCTACTCCGGAGGCCCAGGTCTGAGGATCGCGGGCAGAAAAGTCTGTGAGACCCTTTCTCTCATTGTGATAGAATGGCAGCTTTGAGCCAAGGGACAGCACCTGGACCCTGAGTTCAAGGCCCAGTACCGGCACCAAAAAATAAACCCTCCTCCACGGTGCAGGTACTCGGGGAACAGCCACTACACAAGCTACAGCCTGCTCATGCTGGGGATAGGCGATGAGAGTGGACAGGGTAGTCCCTAGAGTCTAGGTTTTATTGAGTGAAGGTCCCATTCCTTTGAAAAGTCAGTTCTTAGAAGGCACGGTGTGTCCACAGTGAAATTCACCTGATTTTTGACAATGTGTGCTGATTTAACTACCTCCCTCCCCCATCCAGTTCTTACCTAAAAAGGGAGATTGCAAGGATAAATTATACCACACTACAAAAAAGTACAATTCACTGCTGAATTCTGAAGTTTTGAGATCTTTTTTGATATTTCACTCCACTTGGTCCCTCTTCAGGAGTTGAAGATAGCAGTAAGTCACAGCCATTGATGCACAGTCCTCAAAACATAGATGAGCTTGAGGATGAACCTCTGTCCTGCCTGTAATAACTTCCCAATTGGAAAACTAAGGATATTAACTTTACTCCTTAACGAATCTTCTCTTTGAGAGGCATTTGGTAGTTGTTACATAGCAAGGATTTGGCTTTAGAATTTACACCTGAGTTGGGAATCCTTTCTTGGCCATTTGCTTTCTCCCTGAGCTTACACAAATAAGACAAGAGAACTATCAAGTTCAACAAAACTAAATTGGTGTAGTTGTTCTTAGTCAATAAACTTCAAAGATTAGTAGTTATTGAAAAATCTCAAGGAGAGAATGTAAGCACATCGCCTACAAAAGTGGGTACTGATTCCTTCCCTAGTTGGAGATATGTAAGGGTTTGGTTTTTAATCTTTAAGCTTAAGAAGTGGTTATCAGTAACAAACAAATGTGGGACTGTACAGTGTTTGTGAACACATGCCAAGAAATGCCAGAGTGTTTTGAATTACCGAATGTCTACTGCTGTCCAGAAGTCCTTGTTGCTTTGATTTGAATGTCTCACGGTCAGTCCAGTCTAGGTTTTTCTATAAGAAGAATTAGTAGCTTGGAAAACTTAAAATCTCCACTAGAACTAAATTGGACTTTTTCCTGGAAATGACTAAGGGTTCAAATTTCTGAAGGCTGTATGATCCTTCTAAAGATTTGCACATAGGTAAAAATGAAGACTATCTGCTCACTTTTGCTTCTGGAGGAAGATTCTCAATGTGGAAAAAGTATTGCTTATTCAAATATTTAATGTCCAACAGCTAAAGTTCTGCAGACCTATCTGGCCAAGTTTTAGTAACAGAAAATACGATATTTGCCACATTGAAGTAAAGGACATTTCACAGTAACTTTATTTTCATCAAGGAACTGGGACAATTAAACGTTGATATGATAGAATATTGAATGTCTACTATATGTTGGTTTTGGTTGAGAGTTAAATAATCGAGTAAGGTTCATAGGAATTTTTTGTGTATTATTTTCACCTTTAAATTCCATGCATTGATATTTACATGTCAGAGATAACTAAAACTTTCTTTCTTCTAGATAAAATTGTAAGGAAAGCTGGTGATCTGACAGGTGCTCATGTTTATGAAGTGGGTCCTGGACCAGGGGGAATCACAAGATCCATTCTCAATGCCAATATTGCTGAACTTCTGGTGGTGGAAAAGGACACCCGGTTCATTCCTGGATTACAGGTGCGATCCTTTTTAATTTTATTTGGAGACAGGGTCTCGCTATGTAGACAGGCAAGCCTCAAACTCAACAATCTCTCTACCTTCTTTTTTTTGCATGCTGGAATTGGAATTACAGGTGTGTGTCACAATGTCCAGCTCAGTGATATGTCTGTTTTTAGGAAACAGTAGCAAGTTCAGGGCTCCAGACATGGCAGAAGGGATAGGGCTCCTGCTTATCAAGCACAGTGACCTGAGTTCAAACCCTGGACTGTCAGAAAACAATTTTTTTATCTATTTTTTTAACTGTTTTTATTGTAAAGATACTGTACAGGAGTTACAGTTACATGAGTAAGGTAATGAGTACACTTCCTATCGAGCATTGTTACCCCCTCCTTTGTTTTTCCCCTACTATCCCTTCCCTCACCTTCCCCAACTTCTCCCTCTCCCCCTTCCCAAGTTATAAAGTTCGTTTTCAGCATAGTGTCTTGTACATCTCATTGTTACAATGGGTCAGCCTGTATCCTTATTTCAGCATTTTGTTATTTCCCTTTCCCTTCCCAAATTAGAAAAATGTATATACAAGATACAGGGCACTGGAATCAAATACAGTGACAACAGGGGTTATACTATGGGGGAAGAATATGCAAAAGTAACAAAAAAAATCACATAGTACATTAAAAACAACAGCAACAAAGAAAAAAACCTGTGTGTCCCTATCTTGGGGCTCATTTTGCTTAGCATAATCTTATATGGTCATATGTACATAGCTTTTGACCTTTTCTGTTGTCTGGTAAGATTATCCTAGACATATACTAGTTATTGCAGATAAGGGAAACTGTGGGACCTGTGTTTCTTTGGGCCTGGCTTAATATAATTTTTTCCAAGTCTTTCCATTTCCTAACAAATGGGGCAGTATCATTCTTTCTGATGGAGGCATAGAATTCCATTGTGTATGTATACACACACACACACACACACACACACACACACACCATACCATATAGAAAACAATTTTTAAAAGCGTATCTTGAACCATGATTCTTAAACCTGATGCTAAACTGCTTTGTGTGGTTCTTTGCTTTTTATCTTTTTGTCCATTAATATTGCTTACCATAGCCCATTCCTTCAAAATAAACTATGCCCCATAATAACTCACTGACATCACTTTTGATAACCGTCAATTAGGTTCAGAACAACATTTCCACAAGCAAAAGATTAAAAACCAAAAAAAAAAAAAAAATGCTAGATCTTTATCAAAAGAAACTAATTGTTAAGTTTAAGTATTTTTGCAGGAGAATTTTCAAGTGAAGAAAAGAAATTATACTTAGAATGAGGTTTACATGCATCTTTTAAAACACAGGACAATATTTGAAGGAACTGAATTTGTTTCAGTTGAAGGAAGACAAGCTTTGAATGAGGATATTTATGAATGTATTTCTTTATGGTAGTGCTGGGATTTGAACTCAGCCTAGCACTTGCTAGACAGGGGCTCTGCAACTTGAGCCATACCTCTAGCCCTTGTTTATATTGGTTATTTTCAAGATAGCATCTCTTCATGTTGTTGGAATGGTAGGCCTGCACATCAGGTCCAGCTCTTTGAAGCTTAAAATGGCAGATGTGTAGCTACATGCCACTGGTCAAGACATAATCTTGAGAACTTTTTTTTTTGAGACCAGGACTGGTCTCAAACCAGGATCCCCACCTCCCCAGTAGTTGAGACTACAGACCAGAGCCAGGGTGTCCAGCCAACGGGAGGTCTTCATAGCTGCATCTTAAAGGTTGCCAGTGGAAAGTTTAAGCTTGATTTGATCTTTTCTAGGCAAGATTTACAACAAATAGGTGAGAGTTCAGGCAAAAGCCAGGGTTGAGGAGGGAGTTAAATTCTTAAAACATTGGCAACCAGTGGAACCAATTTTATCAGAGAACTTGTAAAGGGAATTCCTCATAGGGAGCATTTAATGACTTCAGGGCCGTTGTTTGATTCCTATGTAATTCTAAAACTTTAATAGAGCCCTGAGCATTTGGCTCAGATGACTAGCAATTTATTATATGATTATAAAGGAACAATAAAATAATCCACATTCTTATTTCTGTACAAGAGAGCAAATTGGTTTAAAATTAGGACATTCAAATACTTATTTATGTATGTGTTAATGGAAAAATGTCTAATTTCTGTCAGAACAGTTTGAGAAAATTTGTTTTAAAACCTAGGACTTAGCGCATGCATCTGAATTTATAAGAAACCCAGCAATGTTTCTTATTATCCAGTGTTTATGCAAGAATTATATAATGGTCAATTTTATCTAATTTTGTCAATCAGAACTCATTTCAGATTTCTGCCTTTATTTTGGGATTGTGGCATGGCGCCTAGTCCTTGGTGAAATGTGAAATTTAATAGCAATTTGGATCGTTGCTTTGAACCATGTTCTCCAATTGGGACTGTATCCCAGTTTGAGGTAGAAGTGAGAATATTGTTATTTTTGTTGGGATTTGCCACATGATAAAAGGAAGCTGAATAACACTTCATAATTCCTTCTGGCTTATTCTTGGTGCTTTCTCTATGTAGAGAGCTTCACATCTCACCATCTGTTACATGTGTTCTTCCTCACTAGGCACAAGGGAGAATCAAATATCTGTTGATTCTGGTTTTATTTTATGTGGTCCCCAGACCAATTCTTTTTTGGTAGTATGAGGGTTTGCATTAAGGATCTCAAGCTTGCTTACTCAGCTGGTATCCACTTGAGTCATGCCTCTAACTCTGCTTTGTGTTGGTTAGTTTGGAAGTAGACTCCGGGAGACTTTTCTGCTTGGGCCGGCTAAGAATTCAAATTCTTCAGATCTCAACTTCTTGAATAACTAGGATTATAGATATGAGCAACTCATACCTGACTGAAGACATTTTAAAAGAGCAAATAGCTAAGTATGGTGGGGTACATCTTATTCTAGCTACTTACAAGGCAAGGTCAGATTTTCCAGGCCAGCCCAGGCAAAAAAATTAATGTGATTCCCATTTCAACAAACAAGCTGGACATGATGGTGAACCTCTGATCCCAACTTTTAGGAAGGCATAGGTAGGAGAATCACACAGTCCAAGGCTGGTCCCAGGTAAAAAAAGTGTGAGATAGTAGCCAAAAGTTAGAAAAAGGAAAAGGCACTGGAGGTGTGGCTCAGGTAGTCCAGTGCCTGTCATGTAATCAAGACCCTAAGTTCAGAGTCAGTACTAGAAAAGATAAAAGAGCAGCTGCCCTCCTTCTCTACCACCCTTGTTTTACAGGCCCATGCTCCCTGCTCTGTACCTTGTATCTCATTAGGTCTGTCATCATCGGACATGCTGAGTATATTTCTTCTCATTTGTTTATTGTCAGAGTGGTGACTCTGGAAGGTGAGTGTCTTGAGGGTAGTTTTGAGCCTTGTTTTGTTGCCTGCTCTATCTCCAGGACATGTGACAGTACCTTCCTTAAAGCACAAGCTCAGTAATGTCTCACATGGAAAATAAGAGATTCACTGTCACTACCTTCATGTATCATGTTAACTGTTAAATGTGTCATTCAGTAGTAAAAAGTAAACATGTAGCAAGAACTATTTAAAGGTTTCTGTTCTTTCTAAAAGCAAAAGTAATTTTCAAGGTAAACTACAGGAAATGTATATTTGACTTCTCATCAATTTCAGAAGAAGCAGAATTAATTCTTAGTGCCTTCTACATAGGAACAAGACTTGCTTAAAAGAAATGTTGGGTACTAACACGTAAGCTTCTTTTTCTTCTAAAGAATGTTTCAGTATGTAAAACTACTTTCTATTAGAGGTCCTAAATTAATCATAAGACTGAGTAAAGGCAGAAGGAAAGTGATCTATTTTAAGGATTCCATTCCAGTGATTTCTAAGCTAATAGAATTACTTTTTAAAGAAAGTGTAATAATTTATGAAATGTCTTGTAGATGAAAGTACGTCATTTGTAGCTTAATTCAGTTCTTACAGCATAATCATGAGGCAGCCAGGGAAGGAACACCTGGCGGTAACATGTAGGTTTCTCTCAGTGTGTTGTGAAGATAAGAAAGCATGGCTGATCAGTGAAATCACTGAAGAACAACTTCATAGTAGAGTGTGGCTTTCAGTGTCTAGTTACCTGGACTGACTCAGCTTCTGCTGTTAGTTTGTAACCTTCAGCAGTAACTTCTATCCTTGTGACTACATTTTACTCAGGGTAAAGTGATTGCCTGCCACTTAGGAAATACTCTGCAATCCCTGTTGTAAACAGTCTCATTGTTGTACCCACGTCTTGAGCATCTGTGGCTTTATGAGGAGACAAGTTCTGTAGAACAAGGCATAGGAGGAGGAGGTAAGATTGTCCCATACAAACATGGCAGATACCCAGTAAGATGAAAACATTGTAACCTTCCTTTGCATTGCTTGATTAGTACTTTTTGATTGTTTATTTTCGTTTTTTTTTTTTTGTAACTGAGCAGATTCTCTCTGCCTTGCAGGGAACACAGTGATGAGTGCATCCTTGGCTTGTCTCTGATCTTAGGGCAGATACCTTTGGTTTATACTATGAGTTTGATGAGATGATTTTTTTAATCATCTTAAGGGAGATTTTTTTTAAATCCTGAGAGAAGTCTCTGCAATACCTAGTTTACAAAGAAGATTTTGGGTTTTAGATAATGAGTGAATGTTGAATTTTCAAAATAAAGAAAGAAAAGAGTGTTTCTAAGTTTACTAAAATGATAGTTTTTGCTTTATTCTTTTTTAGTGAATTATATTGACTTGGGGGAGGGAGCAGGGTTGGTAGACCAACCGTCTAACATAGTCTGTCTTCTTGATGTTAACCATTCATATGGGTCTTTTTTATTTCCTAACTGGTCTGGCTACAGAGTAAACTTTATTGGTATTTTTCCACGAGGCAACTTTGAATTTTTTTTATTCCTTTTTCTGTGTCTTATTTTTAATTTTGTTGATTTCTGCTCTGTAATATGTCCTCCTATGGCTTACTTTAGGTTCGATTACTTCTTTCTACAGCTTTTTTTTTTTTTTTTTTTTTTTTTGGGGGGGGGGTCCGGTCGTGGGGCCTGAACTCTGGGCCTGGGCGCTGTCCCTCAGCTCTTCAGCTCAAGGCTAGCACTCTACCACTTGAGCCACAGCACCACTTCCGGCTTTTTTCTTTTTGCTTATGTGGTGCTGAGGAATCGAACCCAGGGCCTCGAGCATGCAAAGCAAGCGCTCTACCACTGAGCCACCTTCCCAGCCCCTTTCTACAGCTTTTTAAAGGTATAAGGTGAGATCACAGACTTGGGCCCTTCTTGTTTTCTTACAGGCCTTTAGTGCCATACATTTCCTGCTAAGTACTACTATAGACCTCTGGAATTCATTAGCTCAGACCTCTTGCTTCACCATCTCCACTGTTAACTCTGATTCTCTTGCTTCTCTCTTATGAGGAGCTTTGTGATTGCATTGGACCCATGGAGACAATCCAAGATAATCTCCTCAATCTAAAAGATTTCACTCACACCTGCCAGATCGTTTCTCCCATGTACTATCACAGATTTCAGTGACTAGAACAATCTTTGGGAGGCCATTATTCAGCATACTACAAAATTTCTTGTGTTAGTTTGATGGTCAGCTGAAGATTTATAGTATGCATTTTTCATGGAGACAGTTTTCCCCCTCCCATGTATAACATGCACATCTTGTCCTATGTCCATCTAGTAGAGTCTGTGGGTAATGAATACTGATGCTTTTGTATGAATTGAAACAAAAGCTTTTATTTTTTCACTGGTTTTTAAAAATATGTCAATAAGGTTTTCTTACAGAATCCTGAAGATGCTGCTCTCTTGTCTTCTCAGTTGCATTGTTTTCAACAAGAAGTCTGCTGTCATCCTTATCTTTGTTCCTCTGACTGCTTTTAAGGTTTCCTCTTTTCCATTGGTTTTGAGCATTTTTATCATGATGTGCTTTTGTGTACTTTCTTTAAGCTATGGTACATTGGTCCTCTTAGATCTGCAGGCTGGTGTCTAATAATACGAAAATTCTTATTTCATGTATTTCATCTCTTATTAGTGTAAAGGAGGAGAATATTTCTAGTTCCTAATGTATTGTGTTAGCCAAAGATTCTTCTTAACCAATGTTATGGGCTTGCTTCATGAAATTCTACAGAGAAAGTAAGTTCATCGACTAGTATTAGTATTGCCTCTGTTTTATAAAATACAGGGAGATCTATTGTTTCATGAACATAGTGCTTCTTACTGTTTTTATGGCCTCAGCTTGCTGTTAGAACTTTTTAGCTTTAGCTTTCCCTTGTTGAAAGTTCATGTGTGTTATCTTTGATGTATAATACAGAACAGATAGAAATGGATGTGAAGATACTATAATACTTCCAGGAGCCAGTAAATGATTGCTATTATACTTAGTCTCCTTCCTAAATAAGCAGACATGTAAAGTAATTTAGATATTCCAGCAGGAAGAGCTATTTTTAATTAGAAATAGTGAAATTTTGAAATTCATATATCACTAGTATATATTTTAAAAGGAAGGGGTTTTTCCTTCTTTGTCTTGTGATAACAGATGCTTACTATACACATGAAAGCTATTTAATAGAACTGTAGTTAGTCATAAATCAATGGGAAAACTCCACAATTAAGCAAAAGGTGTCTTTTAGCTGAAGCAATTTCTAAGTCCACTGTGAATTGAAAAGACAGAGATCACTGCTAGGAGCAGACCTAGCATTGAAGCAGATTTTCCAGCTACCGCAACAAGAAGAAGCAGTTACTAATGGTGAGACAAATAAAAAGCCAGGAAATGAATGGTCAGGGATGAACACATGTCCATAACCATTGAGATCCTCCCATTGAGGCCCTCATCCAGGTACCAGTGACCAAGGTCATCGAGAAAAGGG
This sequence comes from Dipodomys spectabilis, assembly GCF_019054845.1. Taxonomy (NCBI): domain Eukaryota; kingdom Metazoa; phylum Chordata; class Mammalia; order Rodentia; family Heteromyidae; genus Dipodomys; species Dipodomys spectabilis. The sequence continues at coordinate 2,422,839 of NW_024870979.1, forward strand.
GTAGGGTAAATGAGTTTCTACTATACATGTTCTAGTCCTATAGGTAAATTATCCAGGTACCAGTGACATGTGCTTATAAACCTGGTTATTCAGGAGGCTGAGATCTGAGGATCACAGTTCATAGCCGGCCTGGACAGGAAATATCCAATAAACTACTCAGGAAAAGCCAGAAGTGGTGCTTTGGCTCAAGTGGTAAAACACTAGCATTGAGCACAAAGAGGCTCAGGGATAGCACCTAGGCCCTGAGTTCAAGCCTCAGGACCAGCAAAAAAAGCAAGCAAATTAACTGAAGTCATGGTCATCTTCTCTTGAAGAGATCTATTTTAACATTATGTCTTTGGAATAGCAGCATCTGTCTTCCTTCTGCATTCTACATAAGAACAAATTTTTCATCTATCACGTTTCATATCATGGATTCTTTCCATATTGTTGCCTGCCCCTCTGCAAGTTATTTACTTCAGTGGTGTTTGGGCCCTTCTCTAAGGTAAAGCAGAAGAAGATAATTAATGCTTAGCTGATTGTGAAGCCTTGGCTGGCTGCCGTCACACTCTCACTGTGAGAAGGTGGCATAAAATATACAGAATGGCCCTTTGATATAGGTCTTTGTTCTCAAGGAAAGTAGTTCCAAAGAATTACATGAATTCTTTTCTCATCAAATTAAATAAAAAAGCTGCCCAGGTGGACGGCAGTTACATACCCCCTGCTGAAAAGCTTTCAGTATGACTTCACTTGTTAGTGGATTTTTTTTTTAAATAGCTATAGAAAAAAATCTTCTGTATTTGTTTCTCTTGTTTGTGATTCTTATTAAAGACACGTCCATTACATTGTTTCTTCGTATATCTTTCAAAACTGTATGCCAGAAAACCACTTTCTGTCTTGGAGACTTTTAATTAATTCTGATAGAGAGTAAGAATTTTGTATTTCGGGCTGGGAAGGTGGCTCAGTGGTAGAGCGCTTGCCTTGCAATGCATGAGGTCCTGGGTTCGATTCCCCAGCACCACATAAGCAAAAAGAAAAAATCCGGAAGTGGCACTGTGGCTCAAGTGGTAGAGCGCTAGCCTTGAGCTGAAGAGCTGAGGGACAGCACCCAGGCCCAGAGTTCAGGCCCCACAACCAGACCCCAAAAAAAAAAAATTAAAAAAAAAAAAAGAATTTTGTATTTCGTGGTGCAAATTGTGGGAGTTAAAACTTCTAACAATGACTAGGGGTCATGTGTTATGGAGATGCTGCTCTTTTTCATGATTTTGTTTTCTTTTCCTTCTTTAGTTAATGAGTATATTTAATGTAAGCTGTGTTACATCTGATTTTGGAAAAGCATAGGATTGAAAGCTAAAATTAAAATGATATAGTTTGTGAGAATACAGATATTCATTTGCATGCATCCGTGGTCATCTGTCCTGTACACCTCCGTGGTTGTGCTTAAAGAACTGTGGTGTTCCTTGTACACAACTCACCATATCCCCAAGTAGCATAATCAGAATGAGAACATTTTCTCCTATTGTAGCTATCATTACTGGGCATTATTTAGGTATTAGAAAAGCTATTGTTGCCAGTGGCTCTCACTTGTAATCGTAGCTACTCAAGAGGCTGAGATCTTAGGATCAGGGTTTGAAGCCAGCTCAGGCAGGAAAGTTGGTGAGACTCTTATCTCTAATTAACTACCAAAAAAAGCTGGAAGTGGAGCTGTGGCTCAAGTGGTAGAGTGCTAGCCTTAAACAAAAGAAGCTCAGGGACAGTGCCTAGGCCCTAAGTTCAATCCCTAGGATCAGCACGCACACACACATACACACACACAGAGCTATTGTCAGAGCTATACAATGCCTAGGCCCTAAGTTCAATCCCTAGGATCAGCGCGCACACACACACACACACACACACACACACACACACACACACACACAGCTATTGTCAGAGCTATTGTCTGGTCAGACACTTGTAATCCTCACACCTCACACCTGTAATCCTAGCCTCTCAGGAAGCTGAGAGCTAGATGACTGAAGTTCAGAGACAGACAGAAAAGTTCCCTAGACTCCCATTACCAAAATAACCAACACAAAGCAGGGCTGGATGTTTGGCTCAAGTGGTAGAGTGCCTAGTCAAGCAAGCTTGAGGCCCTGAGTTCAAACCCCAGAACTGCGGGACAGAAAAGAAAAAAAGCTGTTGTCTAATCGTAATAACAATTCAGTCAACATCCACTTTTTCTCCATAACTCCTTCAAGGCCCTCTGGGAGCCAGTGGATGCTAGTTCCCATGCACTCTGCTTGGGGAGGCATGTGGGAAGCGGAGGCTACAGAGCAGTCCTGGACGTGGTGGAACTCCCACAGGGTGGATTTGGCTTGTCTTTAACTGAGACTTGAACCTGAGTAGGAATGCAAAAGATAACAGAAGAGAAATGCTCCTTTCAATATGGGAAAAGCTGGTGGCTCACACCAGTAATGCTAGCTACTCAGGAGGCTGAGATCTGAGGATCATGGTTCAAAGTTAGCCCCGGCAAGAAAGTTGGTGAGACTCTTATCTCCAAATTTAACCACCAGAAAGCCAGAAGTGGCACTGTGGCTCAAGTGGTAGCGTGTTCGCCTTGAACTGAAGAGCCTCAGGGACAGCACCTAGGCCCAGAGTTCAAGCCCCACAACCAAAAAAAAACAAAAAACAAAAAACTTGGGAAAGGATGATAGATTTGTATTTATATCAGATTTGGAGTATGCAGTTGTATTCAAGTGTGAGAAATATTAACATTTCAAGTGTGGTTATCAGAGCATATAAATTAATACCAAGGAGTTAAATTTACATTGTTTTTAGTCCTAATTACATAATTATTTTCTATATTGACATCATGTAACATAAGCTTTTAGTTCTGCATTTTTATTTTCAATAGGCTAATTTATTTGTTTTAATTACGTGAAGCATAATTACAGGAAAAACTTCAGCCTTCTCTATTCTTGGTAAATGCTATCATTAAATTCTCAATGTTTATACAATAAGTGCATGTCCCATAGGGAGGTAACTCTTTTAACTTTTCAACATACTGAAATTACTGTTTTCTAAGATTTATTGCCTGGAACCCATCAGGTTAATTTTTAACAAATAATGGTGATTTTAAATAATCATTAAATATGTTAGTATCAGAGGTGTTATTGTTAAATGATCATGGCAAACTGTATCTGTGGCCTAAATGTCTTGATAAGGCTAGGATCCTTTTTGTATATTTAGGCTGTAAAGACTAAGTAGAATTAAGCTTACTTTTTTCTTTTTTTTTTTTGGTCCAGTCGTGGGGCCTGAACTCTGGGCCTGGGTGCTGTTCCTCAGCTCTTCAGCTCAAGGCTAGCGCTCTACCACTTGAGCCACAGTGCCACTTGTGGCTTTTTTTCTTTTTGCTTATGTGGTGCTGAGGAATCGAACCCAGGGCCTCATGCATTGCAAGGCAAGCGCTCTACCACTGAGCCACCTTCCTAGCCCAAGCTTACATTTTTATATGGCTTATGCCTAATTCTCAGTATCTCATTGTACTCTCTTTAGTCATTTTAAGATATGAGTTGAGCCGGGCGCCGGTGCCTCACGCCTGTAATCCTAGCTACTCAGGAAGCTGAGATCTGAGGATCGAGGTTCACAGCCAGCCCGGGCAGGAAAGTTCGTGAGACTCTTACCTCCAATAAACCGCTAGAAACCGGAATGGTGTGCTGTGGCTCAAGCGGTAGAGCACTTGCTTTGAGCTGAAGAGCTTAGGGACAGCACCCAAGCCCAGAGTTCAAGCCCCACGACCAAAAAAAAAAAAATGAGTTGATTTTATGCTGAGTTCTGTGCAGAAATAGAACATATTCTGATGGTTAAAGCTATACTGACATATTATTTGTGGAATTATAAGCTATTGCACAGTTACCTGTTATTACCCACAATCCTGTGTGTAGTAAACACAGCCTACATCGCGCACTGTCAGTTTATCAGTGATCGCTTCTCATCTTTCCCATTTCTACTGATTTAATATGTTCTATTTCTCTCTGAAGTGTGGGAGCTTACCTTATTCTCCTTTTTGTAAACTAGATGCTTTGTGATGCAGCACCTGGGAAGCTCAGGATTGTGCATGGAGATGTGTTGACATTTAAGATAGAAAAGGCTTTTCCAGAAAATGTAAAAAGACTCTGGGAGGATGGTAAGTTCGCTGAGTTATTTAGTTTGGGGTTTTTTTTTTGTCATTATTTATCCACCTCTTTTGTGATTGTTTATTTATTTTTAATTTTTTTTTGTCGGTCGTGGGGCTTGAACTCTGGGCCTGGGCGCTGTACCCGAGCTCTAACAGCTCAAGGCAATTGCTCTACCACTTGAGCTATAGCGCCACTTCATTATTTATTCCTTTGTCAAATATTTATTGTATTAGATGTACATTGTAAATTTGTTTTTATATCAAAATATCTGAAAAGACATAATTTGTGTAATATTTATCCAATTTGCCTTCTTCCTTCTAAAATGTAAAATGTAGGATTTTTTGTTTGGTTTTGTTTTGGGTTTTTTTTGTGATAGGGCTTGAATTCAGGGCCTGAGTGCTATCTTTTAGCTTTCACTCAAAGCTAGATAGGATTACAGACTGAGAGCCTATAATCAGTGCCCAGACTGTAATTGCTTTTTAATTCTAATTGCTTTGACTCACATCTTCATGTTTATTTTTCTGTGCAAATAAACTTGTCATTTTTTTTTTTTTTTTTTTGGTGCTAGTAAAGATGTGCTAAGTGTGATGGGCTTACCCTCAGTGACCCACCAAGGTTATATGCTTTCAGGGACAAGTGTTACCTGCTCTGTGCCAGCCTGCAGAACACGCTTCCCTGTTTCTTGTTTATCAGAAACTCTGAGAACAAATGAAAGAAAGACAGGGACACATCTGAATCTAGATACTGTGTTCCTATGTCTGACCACTCTAGGTCCAGGTGACCAGTGGCCTTCCTCTAGTCTCCCTGCTAATGTGCCCTCCCAGCGCATAGCCCATGGCCTCTGCCGCACCTCAGCTATGCTAGGACTGCACCGACCTTCCTGTTTCAAACCTTATCTGACTACATTTCTGCGTTCATTTAGCTATTCTCCACCTTCTGTCTTCTCTGAGCCTAGTACCTTCTGTGTTTACTTTGGCATTTGTGAACTTGCTGTAACTATTCTTTGCCATTGGTTATTTTTGTCATCCATTTTACGGTGCTTTTTCTGTCAGTTTTTCTTTCCGGACATCCCATGCTTCAGAATGTCTAGGTTGTTCCACCCCTGTGATTTCGTTTTTCACCTAAATATTGAGGGCATTCACATCCTGCATCTAGCCTGTGTCCCTTTCATGGATATCTGATACTCCAGCAGCCCCAGAGGCATTTTACCTCCTCATGTTCAAAGAAAACTATCTTTCTCTCAAATAAACTCTCTTTCATAGATTTCCTAAACCAGAAATCTGAGGACTTTCACTGACTGACTAAATACTAATTAGATAGAACTTTTCCTTAGTGCTATACAACTGGTTATAAATATATATATATATATATATATATATATATATATATATATATAATAATTCTTTAGAATGCTTTTAAAGAATTAATGGACTAAAAAGTACTCAGCTATATCTTTTTGTATATTTTTGTTTGATGCTATTAATTAATTGTTTTTTTCCTCTTAATTAAAATAATGTTTCTCATATATTGATGAAGTTATCTGAGGTTTTATTTCTTCCTCTTCTGCCAAACAGATCCTCCAAAGGTACATATTATTGGAAATTTGCCTTTTAGTGTTTCAACCCCACTAATTATCAAGTGGCTTGAAAATATTGCCCTTAAAAATGGGCCTTTTGCTTATGGCAGAAGTCAGATGACTTTGACTTTCCAAAAGGAAGTTGCTGAGGTAAGTTTGAACTGTTTTTGGACATTTTATCACATGATCAAATTCCAAAACAACACTGCAATTTTATGTCTGTCTGAATGTGCTATGTTAATTTTACACAGGGGGGAAAAAACAAAATCTGAAATCTTAGGCAAAAGGTAGGCATACAATGAGGACACTGATGTAACTGCTGGAAACTTGTAGAGAGAAAAAGAACCAATGTATCAGCCAAAAAACCAGTGTGGAAAATGAGGGCCATTACCTTAGGCAAGACCAGAGAGGAAAGCTGTGCAATATTAGCCACAGATGTGTGCATAAACACTGGCCTGCGATGCCTTAGAACCGATTCTTTGCACTCAGTAGGATGAGAGTCAAACCGTGTGATAATTACTTGGGGGCAGTATATGGACTTTAACCCTTCACACATGTGCACGTGCACATACACACACACACACATCTGCACATGTGTGCACACAACTCACCAATTTCTGCTGCCCCTTCCCATGGTAGTGTTCCAAGTTCATCTCTCTAGGAAGGAAATCTCCAAGGTAGACAAGAGCAGCTTTTGAGCTGCAGAGGTCCAGAAGGGGCTGTACACACTCATTGTTCAGCCTTACTCTGACGACAGCTCCTGACTAGTCCTGACCTCCAAGGCAATGAGAACTGGGAATTTTGAATTCATTGTTCTCTGCGAACTGGGTCCCATAGATTTATATCCATATAAGTCATACGGTGTAGGTTTGGCCCCACATTGAGCTGTATAGGGATGTATTCACACAGTATTCATTCTTCTTACCTTGAACATCTTGTGTAGTATTTGCTTTCGTGGTTGCTCCTGAGATTTGTAATTTACATAGCTATGTATATTATGTACTGCTTGTCATAATTTGTCCAGGCTCCTGTTTGGGGACTTGGAATTAGTTTCAGTGTTTTGTTATTACAAGCAAAATTGTCATGAACATTCTTATATTTATGTCACCTGGGCCATGAGAATGAGATTTGTCTAGGAATGAGCCCAGAAGTGGCATTGCAAATCTTCACTCTTGCTGCGTAATGGTCTCTAAAGTCATTATGCCTATTTTCATTCCCACTAGCTGTGTATACGTGTGTGTATGTGTTCGTGTGTTCATTTTGTTCCATATTCTTGGTAGGACTTGCCAGACATACCCTTTTTTTTTTGTTAATCTGGGAGTAGTGGCATGTCATGATATTTTACTTCATCTTTCTGCTCTTTAATGAATTTTACGTGTTTACTAGCCTTCAAGTCACTTGATGTTTTGCATATGAACTGCTTGCTTTTGTTCATCTTCTCATGCGTGGCTGTCCTTGTTCCACTGATTTGGTAGTCCGTACATGTTCTCTGTTCCAGTCCTTTATTACTTATATGTGCTGACATTTCCTCGTCTGCTCTGTTGCATGTTGTCATTGTTGAAAATCAGGAGTGGTACTTTTTGTGTCTTGAGATCATGAAGATACCTTTCTGTTGCATTCTAAAAGCTTTATGTTTAATATTTCACATTTCTACCCATAGTCCACTTGGGGTTGATTTATGTGTTTGAAATAAGGAACCAGTTTACTATTTTTGACACATGGGTCCCAATAAGCCCATTTAGTCCTATTTATTATCACCAGTGGCCTCTAACAATACTTCTCTGCAAAAGTCATATAAGGTTTGCTCTAATTAGAGACACCAAGGAGAAAATGATGTGAAATCCAGGAAGCAGAATTCCCAGTATGGACCAGAGAGAAGGAACTCCTCAGAAAAAACATTCAGATCAGAGCCAATTAAGAACGCAGAACATGATCATATAGATCATATTTACATGTATTGAAAAATAGTTACACAAGTTGGGGATTGAATTACTGATCAGTACAAAACTAAATGTAGAAGGGAATGAAACAAAAGGTGCTGGGTTTTTTTTCCAAAAAGTTTTGTATAGCTAATGTCATTATCGTAAGTGAATTTACCTCGATATGTAGTGGACTTCGCGTCTTTTCTTGAGGATCACACCTGCAAGAATACATAAGTGATGAAAAAGAATGATGAGAAAGGCTTGCCCACCAAGTGTTAGGCTGTATGTGAAGCTTGCCATACATCAGAAGGTCCAGAGTCAGACAGCCTGGTTATGATAATGCTCAGATCAAATACTGTGAACCTGTGACTATTCCATTAACGTCTTCTAAAAGCTCATGTAGTAATTATAGGCAGGCTGAACTTGACATAAGTCATAGGCTTGTTGAAGTCATGGTGTTCAGGTTTTCCATGTTGTTGGGCCTGTGGATTTTTGTTTTGTTTTGTTTTGTTTTTGTTGGTTTTGGGGCTTGAACTCTGGGCCTGGGCACTGTCCCCTTCAGCTCAAGCCGAGTGCTCCACCATGTAAGCCACAGCCCCACTTCTGGCTTTTTCTGCTTATGTGGTGCTGAGGAATTGAACCCAGGGCTTCGTGCATGTGAGGCAACTACCCTACTACTGAACCACCTTCCCAGCCCCAGGCCTGTGGTTTTTTCCTAACAGGGTCTAACATCAACCTCTTTGTCTTCTGTCATTTCCACAAGGCCAGGGCTGTTTATAAGCACCTCCCCAGCAGGAAAGGAGGCACCTCTACACTCATTATATAATTAATTGCAAAAGATGTGTACCTTCTCAACTGTAAGCCTAACTTTTCTACTTAAACTTATTTTAGATGAATAGGAGAAAAAAGTTAACATTGTCCTTGTGAATTCTTTGACCCCTTGTTTTTATCAAACTCAATCAGAATGCTTTTAAAAGCTCAGGGGTTAGACAGGTTTCCTTTTACTGAACATTTTTAACTGCCTTATTTCTTGGCCTTTGTTGTTAAAATCATCTATCCTAATGGATTTTGAGATTCATAGCTTCACCTATAATATCTATTTTAGAAATCGCAGTGCATAATAGTGGTTGGCAGACCATTTAACTCTTTAAGCTAGCTTTTAATGAAGTCTTTCATAGAGCTTTTTTGTCTGTGACTTGAATTTGAATAAGTTGGGGACAGTTACATGTGCTGCTTGATTCCAGATTAAAGCCCTTGGCTCACATGTCTTCATTTCCACAATCTAGGCACAGAAATGGCTGTAGACTGGGGCATCACCCCTGACTATTGGATACTTTGCTTTCTAGATGAAATATGCTGGAGTGTATTTTTACATCAATTAGAATATTTTCTTGCCTTTTAGGCTTCCTTTTTTTAGAGAGATTTTAAATTCTTAAATTCATCATTTGAAGCACATCTTTCAAATGTAAAGTAAAACATTAACTAGGTCTTAAAAAGAAGGGAATCCAGGATGAAATAATCATTTCAAAACTGTAGGCAATTCTTAGATTCATTTTATTAGTTTTGTCATTTTGTCTGTGCTACATTTGGTTTTAAAGATCTGTTTTGAGTTGCGCCAGTTGGATGTTACACATTTACAGTGCATTTGGAATTTTTTACATTAATCTCAGTAAGAAAATTAAACTGATTTTTTTTTCTTCCTGAAGAAGTATTTCTTACATTTGGCATCCCAATAATTTTAGCTGACCTGTTTAAAATAAAAAGAGGGCACTGGGTTGTGGTAAAACAAGGCCTGGCTCTCTTTTGGGACTTTCTCTCCCAGAACCAATTTTGTAATCTTAAGACAAAGTTCTAACAAGCCAAATAATGTGGTTTTCCCACCAAAAGCAGGTTAGAAGCAACAAAGAGCCTAGCTGAAATGTTCCTCACGTGTTAGTGAAACAGGAAGCTTCACTGAACCCAGCTCAGCCAACAGCACCCAGCGCCCAAAGTACTTCTGACGGTTTAGTGCAGTTCTAGCTACTTTGAGTGACCAGGATGTTCCAGTCTTCCCTGGGTTTTATAACATTGACCCTGAGTACTCACAAGAGGTTTGGATTATCCTAAGAACACAGAACAGGCCGACCCTTCTGCTTACCACTCAGCTCCAATATACTGCTGTATTTTCACCTCTTTAAAGAAATAAAACATTGTAAATGTGTTTGGATCCCTCTTTTATTCTCTTTTTTCCCCTGCTCTGGATGAGCCTCATTACCCTTAGCACATTTTCTCCTTGTTACTGTAGGTGTCTGTATGCACAAAGAACAACAGGAGAGTCTTAAGGTTTGTAGATAAATATCATTAGATCAATACTGATTTTCTACCACTTTCATTTTTCCTCTAGTTTGAAAATTATCCTATGACAATAACCTCTTCTATTCATTATAATTATTTTGTGATCTCTTGGCAAAATTACCATAATTTACTCCCTGTTGTTGAACTAGGTGTTTTTTTTTCATAATGTACATCATGTTACATTGACCATTCTTACACATGTCTCTTTGTGTAAGTGTATAAACTATCCTAAGACACATTCCCAAAGGTAGACCTAAAAGGTCATGTGGATTTACACAAGGTCAGTAAGCTGTTGTGCATACTGCCCAGTTATGTGTATTTATACCAATTTTCACTCTCACTGGCCTGAGAGCTTGGTATTTATCTCACAGAAATGACTCTACATCTCATTTTGGTTTTAATTTGCATACCCGTACTTTGTTACTTGGTTGAACATATTATGGTGATGATTTATTTGGGCTACTCTTTATGCTTCCCTCAGCATCCTGTCTGTCTATGGCTTATCCTATTAATGACTAGTACGTAGTATGAATGCTAATCCTTTGGTTCTTCAGAGGCCTTCTCTCAGGCTGTTATTTAGCTTTACAATGTTTGCATTGTACATATATTCTTAATTTTAATAGTAAAATGTATTAGTCTTTTGTGGCTTCTGCTTTTGTATCCATAACACATGGGGGTCGGAGATAATATACTTAGGAAAATCTTAAGGTTTTGCTTCTCACTTAACCATTGATTCACTTAGTATTTTCATTTATGGTACAAGGTTGGGGCCAGATGGAATGGTCCATCCTTTTCCATTAGCAATTGATGTAGTACATGTTATGGGTCAGATGTCCATATCTGCTTGAGTCTTTGGCAAAGCTCTGTTCCATTGGTCTGTTTGTGCCTCTAGTACTACGGCCTTACCTTTGATGTTTAGAGTGGTGAGTGCTCTCATTTGTTGCTATTCTTCAGGAGTTCTTGGCATTTAATTTTATGTAGGTTTTATATATAAAAATAAATGTCAGATGTCAGTTACAGGTGTGTATGTGTGTGTATTTTTTTCTTTAAAATCTCGGGTTTTTAATAAAATTGCATCGGAATTATGAATTTGCATATATCTAATATTTTTGAAATAAAATATTCAGTTGCTTGAAAGAATAATTTCTTACACTTTTGGTTTGGTTTTTGTTTTTATTTTGCAAATTTATCAATCAAGAGTGACTTAATTCATCAAGAACTCTTTTTTTTTTTTTTTTTTTTTTAGTACCAGTCTGGAGCTTGAACTCAGGGCCTGAGCACTGTCCCTGCTCTCCTCTTATTCAAGCTAGCACCCTACCACTTGAGCCACAGCTTTTCTTCCAGCTTTGTTTTGGTGATTTTAGTGGAGATAGTCTCACAAAGCCAGGTGCTGGTGCCTCACACCTCTAATTATAGCCTGTCAGGAGTCTGAGAACTGAGTGTTGTGGTTAAAGCCAGCCTGGGCAGGAAAGTTCTTGAGACTCTTGTGTCTAATTAACTACCAGAAAACCAGCTTAAAGTAGTACAGCACTAGCCTTGAGTTAAAAAAAAAACAGCTCAGGAACAGCGCCCAGACACAGTGTTTAAGCCCCAAGACCAACCAAAAAAAGAGTTTCACTGACGATTCCTCTGGGAGCTGGCTTCAAACCACGATCCTCAGATCTCAGCCTGTTGAGTAGCCAGCATTACAGACAAGCCACCGATGCCCACCTTCGTCAAGGATTCTTTAATATGCAGTTTATTACATTTAAATAAAAGAAAGCATTAAATTTTTATTCATATATTGAAGTAGTTTAGAAAATTAAGTATTTAAGCATCTTTAGTTTTTCAATATGCTCATGAATTTCATCATCAAATACTTATTGATTAGTTGTTTTGGGCAAGACCTTTTAGAATGAAATGGTGGTTTCAAAATCCCCAATAGCTGCTTTTAAGAAAGTTTTCTTAATGACTTTTTAATGTATTGTTCATGATAATAATTGACAATTAATTAAAAGGTGTTCCTTGGTTGATAATGTTGGAGGGAAATATTCCCCAGGCTGGCTATGTGTCATTCCTCAGCCTGTATTCTTACAATTTGCCATAAATAATCTAGAATCAATAATAATGGGACGCTGGCTCCATCCTGTCTGGTCTAATTGGATTAATTACTTACTGAAATATAATTTTGTCCTTCTGTAGAGACTCGTAGCCACTACAGGAAGCAAACAGCGCAGTCGCCTTTCCATTATGGCCCAGTACCTCTGCACCGTCAAGCACCTCTTTACCATTCCAGGGCAGGCCTTTGTCCCCAAACCAGAGGTAAGCCTCTGCTTTTTTTGTTTATTTGTTTGTCTGGAGACTTGAACTCAGGGCCTGGAGGCTCTCTCCCTGAGCCTCTTTGTGCCCAAGGCTAGCATATTATCACTTGAGCTATAGTGCCACTTCTGGTTTTTGAGTGGTCAATTGGAGATAAAGAGTCTCATGAGGACTTTTCTGCCCAGGCTGGCTTTGAACCGCAATCCTCAGATCTCAGACTTCTGAGTGGCTAAGATTACAGGTGTGAGCCACTGGCACCTGACACTTCTGCTGGTTTCTAAGCAGGTATATTTTTATGTCATAAATAGTAGAAAGTTACAACTGTGTTGTAGTATTTGTTCCCAAGGATGCATCATAGGAAATAATCTCTAGGATCTAATATTTATTTACATGCAAATCGTATCATAACTTTTTTAAAACATATCTTGACTCCCCCACGGTATAACCCCTGTTTTCACTGTATTTGATGTTGGTATAATTTTGGGAGGGGAAGGCAAAAAACAAATTATTTAAATAGGGATACAGGTGGACCCATTGCAAGATGCTATGTCGAAAAACGAACTTTACAACTTGGGGGGCGGGGAGGGGTGGAGTGTAGTTGTGGAGATAGGTGGGCAGGGATGGCAGGGGCAAAACAAAGGAGGAGGCAACAGTGCTTGATAAGAAATGTACTCATTACCTTGCCCATGTAATTGTAACTCCTCTGTACAGTATGTTCACAATAAAAAACTTATTTAAAAAAAAAACCTATCCTGAAGAAGAACCCAAAATTGCAGTACAAATTGGTATTCTCAAATTGTTCTTCTTGACTAAATTCAGGGTTTTTGTGGTATTAGTCAGCTTCATTATCATGATCCCCTACTACTCTTAAAAGTCTCCCAGTATGGAAGATAAGTTATATGGCTCTGTGGTCATTGAGATAAGAAATCAAAATCAATCAGTGGCTTCTGATACTTAGAAATAATGCTATATCAGGCATTGTTTGCTGACATGAAGGTTTTTCATATTTTGGGGCTATTAAACTAGGTTTTTGCTCCTATGTGCTGGTTTCACGAGTAAGTTTTAACTATAGAAACTAAGTTTCTGTGCCAAATTTTTTTGAAGCTGGTGCCTTTTAGTGTAGACCATTACTTGAGACGTTATTGCAGAAGCTGAGCTAGGAGAACTCATCCATTTCCTCACTGAATTGAGCACCTGCTTCTAAAAAAGCGCCAGGCTTGGGGACGCAGCAATACAGAGGGGACAACAGGATGTGCACCCAGTCATGAACCAAGCCTGCCCTAGGCATTCACAACATGATGAGGAACAAAGATACAGCAGATAGATGTGCACCCCGTCATGAACCAAGCCTGCCCTAGCCATTCACAACATGATGAGGAACAAAGATACAGCATATAGATGTAGAATGAGAACTCTGACCTATAATAGAAGCCGATTTATGTATGTTGGAACACATTTCAGACAACTGCAAGTTCTTGCCACCATTGTAATGCTTCTGCCATTTTTGTCCCCCTCATTTGGGAATTCAATCCCTCCTCCCCCTATATAATGGATTTCATTGTCAGTTGCATGCTGAATCAGCCTTTAAAGGTTGCTGTCTGTACCCACTGCCTAGTATCCATCATCTCAGTCACCCTCACGCGTGCTCTGTGCCTGGGACCATCGTTATCTCACATTTTCACGTGAGCAAACCGAGTTGCTCTTTGAGTCAGTACACTCAGTGGCCTTGAGGTCTTTGACCCAGGCAGTTCAGCTCTGAAGCCTGCGCCCTTCATGCGGAATCACTTCCTTACTTCCTCGTGGGCTGTCTTGGGCAAGTTAGATGACTCACTGGACCTTGCTTGCCTTCAGTTCCTGTACTCTACTTAGAATTGTGCTCACCTGGTAGCGTCCTTAGGAAGTTTTAAGCTAGCCACTGTATGAAAAAGGTTTAGAGCTGGACTACCACTTGGCAGCCTCTGAGGGTTCACAGGGAAGAATGATCTGTTGTCTTCCAGTCTGCGTGGAGATGTCACCATGTGACCCCAAGACTTGTGAAATGGAGCGTTTTCTGCGAGCAGAGCTAGCGTGTCCTTGGAGAGTCCGGATTGCATTCTCTGAGGGGACTCATGTAGGCCACAGTGGATGGGGAGGAGAATGGCTGAGCAGAGGATTGTGGGTTAGGAGGCCCGCGGCAGAGGATGCGCCACACAGGGAGAGCTGTGATGTCGCCATTCCTTACCACTGTATCCACTCCGTCTGTGGAGGCTCTACCTTTATTTTGTGTGAAGTGGCTGCCTCTTGAGAGTTTGTATCATGCCTGAGTCTAGTTAGGAAGAAAACATTCCTAAGGTAAATAAAAGTTATTTATCAAAGTGGACTTTTAGTATAGGACATGTGGTAGTGTCTACAACACTGGCACACTCAGCTAAGGGAGAGAACCATGCGGGTTCAAAGCAGTCCTGTGAAATTAATTTTCAAGTAAGTACTCTTTTCTAATGTGGCATTTTGCCTTATTTAGAAAATACTATTTTGACCATTTAAAAGGAATAGCCATTGTAAATAATCACTTAAATTTTTGATGAAATGGTTCCCTTCTTAGTTCTCATGAAATAATTTCTTTTCATTTTTGCTCTCTTGTTAATAGCCATGATAGTAAAGCAAATAAGCCTATAAAATATTTTAGTCTCTATGTCTTATGCACACACATAAAATATCCTTCCCAGACAGGTGTCAGTGGCTTACATGAGTAATCCTAGCTACTTAGGAGGCTGAGGTCCGAGTGTTGCAGTTCAGAGCCAGCCCAGGCAGGAAAGTCTGTGAGATGCATATCTCCTATTAACTATCAGAAAACCAGAAGTGGAGCTATGGCTCAAGGGGTAGAGCACTAGCCTTGAAAAAAGCTCAGGGACAGCCCACAGGCCCTGAGTTCAAGCTCCATGACTGACCAAAACAAAAATATCCTTCACTCTTCCTGTTATTAAAGAACAAAACCAAAAAAGGCTTTTGGCTTTAGGCATTGAATTACGAACAATTACTAAATATATGTTAACAAATAAGTGATAGAAAACAACACTGCAGTATTACCTGTACACCTATACACAGTCCAGTTATTTTTTTTTACTATAACCTATATTTACAAAGCATTCCTTATACTTTAAAAATTATTTCATGGCGGGGGAAGGGGGAAGCAATGGGTGGGGGGAGCGGGATATGGGAAGGGATAGGAAGGGGAAACAAAGGAGGAAGCAACAATCCTTGATAAGAATGTACTCATTATCTTGCCCATGTAATTGTAATCCCTCTGTATGATATTTTCATAATAAAAAATTTAAAAAATCATTTCACATCTATTAACTAATCAGAATTGCTCATCTATTCAAGAACAATGTTTTGGTAGCATGACCAAATTTAAGAATAAAAACACAGCTTAGAAGTAACTTACTCTCTAGGCTTACTGGTGCGCACCTGTAATTCCAGCACTTGGGAGGCCAGGGTGAGAGGATTGCAAGGTTGAGTTCAGCCTGGAATATATAGTAAGATCCTACATATATAGTAAGGTCCAAAAAAAGAGTTATGTACTCAGTAATGTGTCAAATAAATTGAAATGGGGTAAAATTGTTGTTAGAAAGCTGAACTTAACCTGGAGTATCCTTTTGCAGAGAGAGTCTTTGGGCATTTTAAAATAAACATGGATTCTCACTTTGTGCTTAATGCTTTGAAAGTCCTCGAGATTGTCGTAGGTGTTTGGGTTAGTTTTTCTCTGCTGTAGCAGCACTTAGCAATTTGTGTTTTCTGCCTAATCTCAGTTTTCATGACTATGCATGTAGACAGACTTTTCAACTGAGAACAGAGGTTGGGCTCGGGCTGTGGGCTCGGGCAGCACCTGCATGAGTGGACGGCCTGCCATTCCCGGGCCCTTGCGCCTTATGCGTTTAAAGCAAAAGCAGGTTCCTTGGGCACTGCCCTCCAGAGGGCAAAGGCAGATGGTGTTCTTTATTAACACCAAGGCAAGAAGCTTTCATACTTAGCAGTTAAGTTCTAGTATTAAATCCAGTTTAGAAGTGGTAGCAGATTTTATAAAGCAAGAAGATGATGTCAGTGTATTGCCTATTAATGTTGTTGGAACCTCTTTTAATGATAAACCTTTAGATAAAAAATGAAATCATAGTGGAAATCTGAAGATATTGAAGACATGTAATGATAGGTGGTCTTTTTAGCATTTGAAACTACCTTAGAGGTTTTTTTTTTTATTTTGCTGTCTTTGTAGAAGAATAGAAGCATAAGTCTGATTTTGTAATCTAATATAAAACCCTGGCGGCACACAGAAGGTTTGTTGCATACTCATTATATAGCTGTTTACACATAATCCTTCAGGTTGTACACAGAATTCTCTAGCTGTGTGGCAAAGATACGTTCCTGCTTGAGGTGGTGGAGCCAAGGTTCTGGATTTTTCTTTGCATAGGAAGTACAGAAGATGATACCCGAGATAAACAGTAGCATTGCTGAGACGAATCCAACATAGACAGCTCCTCCAGGTTCATGTTTATTGTTTTCAGGAACTGTCAGGTCCAGAAATGTGGCTATGATCTCCTTCATGTACCACACTGTCGGTATTAAACCCAAGACCCCTGCAGCCACAAAGCAGACCCCTCCGGCAAAGGAAGCATGCCTCTTGGTTTCCCTTTCCCCCCCTAGGTGAGTGCATTTCATCCCTACGACAGAAGTGCAGATGCCCAAGGCGGAGAGAACGCATGCCAGGACCATGGTGGCCCGGGCTGCCTGCACGTGGCTGGGGAGAGACAGGATGGAGTATTTCAGGGTGCAGCTGAACATCCCGGTGCTGTACCACGTGCAGTCCATCCACAGCCCTTGCAGATGTAGGATTGCGGTGACGATGCTGGAGCCCATGTCCACTTTGACCTTCCAGCTGGGCAGCAGCGTGGCCGTGAGCACACCAGAGACCCCAGATAAGGCCAGGATGAAAGCCAGGAGCTGGACCCCCGCCGAGGTCATGGTGTCAGCCTTACCTCCGTCCCCACAGAGATCCTGAGGCTGAACTAGGCGGGGTATGGTCAGGATCGCCGCTAAACCAAATAAAACTAAGGAAAGAAGACCAAGTCACAACTGGGGAATGAGAAAACTAAAGGTTTGCCTTTAGGGTAAAACCCAAACCTGTCCCACCCCTGGCTCAGATGAAGTGTTCAAGCTGCTGCACACAACTCAGAAACTGACAGCGAATCTCAAAAGCCCATTCCAGACATAACCAAAAATAAATGGACCAAAAATAACCCATCCCACCACACAAGTAGCAGCTCTGTGGCTGGCTGCCACACACAGACTTCCTGTTCCATCGTCCCGTCCCGTCCACTCGGGCTGGTGCGCTTGCTGCCTTTCGTATAGGATGGTCTGGTTTCTCACAAACCAGCACTGGCTTTTTTGTTAATCTTTTGAAATTAATTTTGAATGACATGCTAGGGTGACTCTAATCATGAGATGCAGAAAAAGATGGTTCATGCAAGGGCAGCGTGGATGGGTTTTTGGCTTTACCTGACCCTTCTAGGCTTTAGTATTCTGTTGTAGAAAATAGGATCATAGTACTTGCACCCTAGGGTTAAATAAATACATTTTAAGGTCTTATGATACTTGCTCAACCACAGAAAGTGTTCAGTGGTATACAGTTGACATTTGTGTAACTTGTGACCATTGATGTTTAAAGACTTTTGGATCTCTTTCTTTAGGCCTAAGGACTTCATTGTGATTTTTCTGTAATCTCAGAACTGACAGGAATTTAGGCTGTAGTCTAGAGCATCATTATGTTCTCAGAGCAGTGCTTTCAGATAGGAAGCTGCCCAGCGTCTCCAGCCTTCAGCAGGGGTTTGCTAGTTCCTCCGCTACCTCCCTCATCCAGCATCCTTTCCCATTAGAGCAGCATAGCCTGCTGCAGTTTTCCCCTAGTGTACCTCCTAAGGGAAGAGGAGGTGCTGCTCCAAAAAGCATATTCATTGTAGTTCACCTACCCACTTTCCCACCTGGTTAAAGAAAAGGACTCCATAGGCTCCTGATTGAGAAAATGGCTCTGTTTTGAATAACTCACCAAGAAGGTTCACGTCTGGCTTTTGTTATATACTTTGTTAATTTCACGCCCATATGAAAAGTACAAACTTTGCTTAACAAGCTTTGATTCTGTGAGGTGTTAGTCCTAGACTGTCTAGATTGAATTGCTCTACTTTTGTTCTTAAGGTTGAAGTGTAAACCCTACAGTTTTCCAAGAAGATTGCCCTGGGATTTTAAGTTTTTAGCTTCAGATTAGTCCGTCATCATCAGTGTGCTTAGGATTTGCTTGCTGTCTCAGTTCTTTGCTTTTTCTTTCCCAAACTCTTTTCTTATCTGAGACCAAAATAGAACAGAAGCTAATGATTCTAGTGGGGGAGAAAAAGGCAAGCACATTTTTAGGTTCATGGTAGCTGTTTTCAGTTTGGGGTTTTAGCATGTCACATTCTAGCCAGCTTGCTCAAAATGCTTGCACAAACCACCTCCATCTTAGGGGATTTCCACCGAGAGATTGGCAGTTGGCTTTCCGTCAGATCGACGTGTCCATAAGTTCATGTATCTATGATCAGCTTACCAATGGCAGTATCTTCTTCCCACTAAACAAAACATTTTATACATTTCCGTGTCATTTAGACTGGCAAATAACTCGTACATCATAATGAACAAGTCCTGGCAATGATAGATTACAGACAGGCAAAGTGGGAGTAAATAGTATGACATTATATCTGGTTAGTGCAGCATTTGCTTACTGTGCAATAAGGACTTCAAACGCTTTCTTTTCCACAGAGAACTTACGTAGAAAGAGTTTGTTTCTCTTAAGTGAAGGTCACTATTTCGTTCCTTTTCGTCAGACATCCTGGCATTTTACCTCCATTACAATGAGACTTTTTTCCTTCTCTAGCCACAGGCATAGTAGAATTTGTGGCTTTTTCTCTAGATTTCTCTTGGAAAGAATAAATGCATACTCTGTTTCGATGGTTGTAGTAATAGCAGCTATGGTAGAGAAATACTGGCCCCAGAGAAAAGGTGTCGCACACTACCTCAGGTCTATAAGACAGAGCACTCACACTTCATACACAGGCTCAGGTTTATAGACAGAGCATTCACACTTCACACACAGGCTCAGGTTTATAGACAGAGCATTCACACTTCTGATCACTACACACAGAACCATCTAAGGATGTCCTATAAACTACTGCAGAACAAAGCCTGCAGTAGAGTTCTTTAACATGTGAAGCTAGTCCAAACGGAGTTTATTCATATCAGAAATAATATTTCAAAATAGATATATGACTCGTAATTTAAACTTTCTGCAATACCCACAGCTTTGTACTTAGGTATCTGAGCATTTCAGACGCCTCTTGTTTTCCATACCTTTTGCCGGTGGTCTTCACTGTCTGAACTTCCTTCTGTAAATTATGTCTGGTGAAGAGAAACCACATCCACGAGGCTTGATCCTGAGAGTGAGCATTTTTTGTAAGTTCCAGCAAGTTAACTTGAAAATAGCAAATAAAGAGCCAGATGGAAATCAGAGAGGAGAAAAGTGCTGACGGTACTAGAAGATAAATACCAGGTTCTCCATAGCATCTCTCGAGCTGTGGGGGAATCAAGACAGGAGGGGCGGGGAAGGGAGGGAGTTGTTGCCACAACAGGCTTTGTCAAAACCTGAAAGGCAAAAATGCTTTTGTGTTGCTGCATGTGGGAGGACTTATTTGGGTGTTCACAAAAAAAGCTTTCTTTTTTAATATTATGGTTTAACCACATAGTTATAATTTACTTTTGAATTTTTTTGTCTGTTGGGAGATAAAGTTTGTTATTTTATGTATTCAGCTAAAGAATACAGTCTGAAGTATTTTTAACTGGAGTGTGTTTGCAAATCATAATTGAGACCATTACTTTCATTTTCCTCCGGTTGGTTGTGTGGCCTGGAACCAGGATTCACTGTTGTGTTTTTGCCTGGATGATCTAGGCAAAAAAAAAAAAAAAAAAAAAATCTGGTGAGAGTTGGTGTTTGAAGTTTCTATCTATCATTGTATTGAGGAATGTGTGTGTGTGTGTGTGTGTGTGTGTGTGTGTTTTATTTCATTGTAAGGGCGATGTACAGAAGGGTTACAGTTACATCATATGTGTGTTTTTAAGTTCAGTCATTTTTATTTTTAAAAAATTAGGTGCTCCAGTATATGGTGCATAGATGTTAAGAATTGTTGTGTCTTCTTGGTGGAGAGTTCGCTTTACTACTATGAAATGACCTCCTTTCTGTCTTCTGCCTAATTTCTGGTGAAATCTACTTTGTTCAATATAAGACTCGCCACTGCTGCCTGCTTATAGAATCCATTCTCTTGGAAGATTTTTTTCTGAACTTTTCACCATAAGGCAGTGTTTGTTTTTATGAGGTAGATATATTTCTTTTTTTGGTGGGGGGGGGGGGGTCCAGTCGTGGGGCCTGAACTCTGGACCTAGGCGCTGTCCCTCAGCTCTTCAGCTCAAGGCTAGTGCTCTACCACTTGAGCCACAGCGCCACTTCCAGCTTTTTTCTTTTTGCTTATGTGGTGCTGAGGAATCGAACCCAGGGCCTCAGGCATGCAAGGTAAGTGCTCTACCACTGAGCCACCTTTCCAGCCTAGATATATTTCTTGTAGACCACAAAAGGTTGCATCTTTCCCTTTGCTCCAACTTTCCATTCTGTCTTTTGATTGGATGTTGAATGTTAAAAAAAAGTATACAGTAACTGTCATTTCCCTCCCAGATTTTAGTTTTGTATCTCTTCCTCCTATATTTATCTACTCATCTGGCAGACTATGTTTCCTTCATATTTATGTCTTCTAAGTGTGGGATGTCTTTCCATATCATCTGTACTGCTGGTTTAGTGGTGATAAATTGTTTCAGTTTTTGTTTATCAGGGACTGTTTTTATTTTCCCTTCATTTATGAATAAAAGCTTTACTGGGGAGAGTATTCTGGGCTGGCATAGTTTACTTTCAGTGCCTGAAGTACAGCGTACAAGCTTCTTTGCGTCTGTGGTTTCTGTTGAGAAGCCTGCTGTTACTCTGATAGGTCCCCTTTGTATGTGCTCTTCTCTCTCACAGCCTTTACTAGTTTTTCTTTTCTGTGCTTGATGTTTTAACTATAATATGTTGTGAAGAAGTTCTTATCTGATCTGTGGGCATTTCAAAAACTCCTTGTACTGTGATGGGGTTACCCTGTTCAATATATTTTCTCTGCCTCTAGCTATCTTCTCTCTTCCTCAGTCCTGAAGTTCCTACAGACTCCTTTTTTTCTTGATCACATTGTGTGTTTTCTTCTTCCCTTCTATTTCTACTCTATCTTCCTGCCCAGAAATTCTGTATTCCATGTCATCTGTTTTGCTGAAGGGACTTTCTATTCTATATTTCTTCTCTCAACCTTGAATCTGATTATTTTGAGGCTGAGGAAGGGAAATAGGATGTGTCTGAACAAAGTTGCTTACTAGAAATCTCCCATCTTCCCCCTTATTTTGCTGTAATGTCTCATTTTTCAGACCATTTGGCCATTCTTAGCTACACAAGGGTCCGGGGCACTTGTGTTCCCTTTGGAGTATAACAGGGCTTGTCAGCCCGCTTGGAGGTTGAGTTTGAATTTGAATCATGAAAAATTGTATTAACCATGTGATACTTTTCCAAGTAGCAGTGCTGATTGGATAAGTGGAGCAACAGAAGTGGTGCTCCAGACCTGAAGGGCTAGCTAGCCTTCGTCCACACATACATCATCTCGCTAGCCAGGGGAAGCAGCCATTGTATTTTTCTCAAATGTGCCCCCATTTAATTCTAATCCTTAAATTAAAAAATACAGCCTTTTTTCTTGCTTTCTCTTTGATCTTGAAAATAATGATAATATGTAGTAATGCTCAGTACTTACTGATTCTAGTTACAAAAATTTTAAATGGTTTTAGTGTTAATGGTTTTCTTCTGGACAAATCTTGGGAAATTAACAGTATCTAATTACTATAGTCCATTATTTTCCTGCATCTTTATGGTCATTTTAATTTTAAAATTGTTGTTGGCTGCCCTGAAGACTTTCTTAATTATTAAAATAGGTAGTTTGTAGTTTAATAGTTAATAGTGAGGACTCTATTACAATTGAAAAGGAATATTATTTGGTCTTTTTGTGTCCTTGAAAGTCTCAAGAAGCCATCTCAGTTTTGCCGACTTTCACAGAAAGCAGATGTGTTTCTGCCTATCTGTCAAATTTCCACTTACTCTTGTTACTTTATTTTTTATGTTCTATGTTTTATTTTCTCATAACATTATTTTAAAATATTAGTATTCTTTGGGGTCTTACGGTGACAGTTGTATGAAAGTATAGTTGCTTTAGGCTCATAGGCAGCATGAATATGCATTCATTGTGGTCTGGCCATCCTGTAGTCTGAGCGTTATGTTGGAGAGCCGGCATATCCTAACCTGGTTTGATTTGTTAATACGTTTGCAGTTGTGGTCAGTGGGTCTTGTCGGTGCCCTGCTGCCTGAGGTTTCCTCATTCCTACTCTTCTTCCTGACCTGCCCGTCCTGTAACCCCCAACCCAGCTGGCCTCACATCGCAGCTCCAGGACCTACTACAGGGTCTTCCTGAGTAGGTTCATATGGACTTGGTGATTTTGCCAAGTTACAGAACTTAATGATGATTTCGTTTTTATTTAATTCTGGTGATACTAAGGACAGTGAGAACAATGAGTCTCCCCCAGGCCTCTATAAGTTACTCGAGTGAAAGATAGAATCCAGTTCGCCCATAAAAAAGATGGTGTCTTAAAACAAAACAAAACAAAAAACAGGAAGAACAGGACATGTGGGGAAAAGGGAAATCTGAGCAGCAGAAGAGCTGGTCAGACACTGATAGATAGCACAGCCCTAAGAAACGACAGACAGGGCCAGACCCACAGCAAGGGAGGTGTGACTGTCAGCCTGCCCCATGGCGCTGCTGATCCCGGGGCTCGCAGTGCTGTTCCCTCACCAGCCCTTGTCCTCCTGCTCATGGCAGTGCCCCAGCCGATGGACAACTTCCTGGTTCTTCACCCTCCCTCCAGCCTGGTCCATTAATAGTCTGGAACCCCATGGGCGGGTTCAGTGGAGACCCTTTCTTAAGACCACAGTCTGCTTTGTTACTGTGTGTTTCCATGTGGTGGTGGTGGCTGATTCTCAGCATGGTATGCCCGTCAGGATCTGGGCCGTGTTACATTTCATTGCCTCCAGATATCATTCACTAGGGATTTGGGTTGTACTATTTTACGATTTGGGATTTAAAAGCTTATTACTCCAGTTTCGGGTCTGCATCAACTTGGTGCTGATACTATTGACGTTATAATGAGTTAGAAGGAAACATTTTAATTCATCATAAATATTTTAATTCAAAGTATTAGTAGGTCATAATAATAATGTCTGTGAAACATAAAAATAAAGTATTAGCTAGAGCATCTAGTTGCTCCAGCTGATTTCTTTTTTATAACTTAAACCTCTAATAGACTAGAAACTCAAGAAAGAATCATGGTTGTCATATTAAATAAGTACTCAATTATAAGTAAAAAGCATTTTGTATTTGTTACCATAGCTACACACAGCCTTCCTGTGGTTCTACAGATAGTGTCTCCATGATTCGGAGTAATACTAAGCATTGTTGTTGTGGGAAAGCAGAGGAAGGGATGGAGAGAAGAGCCCTCCCTCCCCCCTCCCCCACAAGGAGGAGACAGCTGGCTGGGTTTTGCATCTGAGCTTTAGAGTCCTCCACTGTATTCCCTGTGTTTGCGAGTGGGAATTTTCTTTCAGCTGAGAATTTTTTTAGCTGGATGTCAGCTTGTATACAATTTCTGGAAGTCTAATTTACATGATCTGCTGTTATATTTCTGTAGTATTTTTTTAAGTGTAAGCAAACATGGGATATTTTCTGTATTTATTAGCCCCAGTTCTATCTCAAAGAAATGAAATCAAGCAAATAAGGATGAGGCCAACTTTTAAGATCCAGAGAAGCCGGAAGTGGCAGTTTCTGTTCAGGAAGGACAAAACGTGTCTACTTCTGGACACTGGTCTCATCCGAATTTGCACATTATGCAGTATGCAGTCAAGTGGGGCCGCATTAGATCCCAGGCTGAGTTTTGCTGCGTGGTTTTCCCTGGAGACCAGCAGGGTGTTGGGTCACTCTGAGTGACTGCACAGCGGTTAGAAGCAACTGCGTGATTTGCGAGAATTGGATGGCATGGTTGGAGGGGATGAGTCGCAGGGTAGCAGGGTGAGAAATATAGACAGAAAAGCTAGAGAGCACTGATTATTGGCCATAGAAGGCTAGAGAAGTCTCTAGAACCTTCCCAGACATCTCAAGTCAAGATGAAAGGTAAAGGCGGTGTGTCAGTTTGTGGGAAGTCAAATGCTTTTTTGACCATTGTGGTCTATCTTGGCTGCTGCGCCCCCTGACCCCACGCATGGGTCATCTCCTTCCTTCCTCAGAAGTGCTCAGCCCAGAGCCAGGGGCCGGGAGAGAAGAAGGAAGCCCCTGATTCACCTCCACAGTCCTTAGCTTCTCTTTCCTGTGACTGTACACCTCCAGACCTTTGGACACAATTGAGAGTCTTGTAAAGTCCTACAGGGTGTTCCTGCCACTAAAGTAAGAAAATGGTTATAAGAGCACAATTGAAAAAAATTATTCAATTTGAAAATAACACTGCTCTTAATGGCTGTCACGCCTGCTGGTCCACCGTCACTGAAACGGTCTGCAGGCCGATGACAGTTAGAGGCTGAGAGAGACCTCGCCATGGCAGTTCAGCTCCTGCCAGCCCACACCACCCCTGCTGCCAAAGAGCTGCCCTTGCCCCCGGTTGGAGTAGCTGTGGAGAAGGAGAAACGTTTGAGGATGAGATGAGTGGATTCACAGAGAAGGCCAGCGGGCAGCAGACCCACGTGCAAACGCGGCCTGCCAACGTGGCTGCAGCTGACACATCTGCACTTCACATCTAGAATCCCTCCACTCTTAACACAAAGAGTTCTCCCATCACCGTCTGGCACACCCCATTTTTAAGGAGTTACGTAGCTTCAAGGATTTTGAAAAGGAGCAGTCCAGCTAGCAGTGTGATCACTGTGTGTCCGTCAGCCTTTGGGGAGTCTGTACGGTGTGATCACTGTCTCCGTCAGCCTTTGGGGAGTCTGTACAGTGGGATCACTGTGTCCGTCAGCCTTTGGGGAGTCTGTACGGTGTGATCACTGTGTCCGTCAGCCTTTGGGGAGTCTGTACGGTGTGATCACTGTGTCCGTCAGCCTTTGGGGAGTCTGTACGGTGTGATCACTGTCTCCGTCAGCCTTTGGGGAGTCTGTACGGTGTGATCACTGTCTCCGTCAGCCTTTGGGGAGTCTGTACAGTGTGATCACTGTGTCTCCGTCAGCCTTTGGGGAGTCTGTACAGTGGGATCACTGTGTCTCCGTCAGCCTTTGGGGAGTCTGTACAGTGTGATCACTGTCTCTGTCAGCCTTTGGGGAGTCTGTACAGTGTGATCACTGTGTCTCCGTCAGCCTTTGGGGAGTCTGTACAGTGTGATCACTGTCTCCGTCAGCCTTTGGGGAGTCTGTACAGTGTGATCACTGTCTCCGTCAGCCTTTGGGGAGTCTGTACAGTGTGATCACTGTGTCTCCGTCAGCCTTTGGGGAGTCTGTACAGTGTGATCACTGTGTCTCGGTCAGCCTTTGGGGAGTCTGTACGGTGTGATCACTGTGTCTCCGTCAGCCTTTGGGGAGTCTGTACAGTGGGATCACTGTGTCTCTGTCAGCCTTGAGGGAGCATGCGTGAGTCCAGGAATCCCTGCAGACATCGGCTTTGGCCAAGGTCTCTGTCAGCCTGTGTGCATGCACCTTGTAACTGTTCTGACTCAGTTTCTCTCATCTTTCAGTATTTTCTCTTGTGCTTCTCAAGAATATATTCATTATAAACACATTCATAATGCATACATTCTAAGAATGTACTTGTGGAATAAGGAAGAATGTAAATCTCTAACTAGATAGATATGCCTGAACAGTTTTTTCTTGTATTAAAGACTCTCAACAGCTAGGAACAGCTTAAAATCTGTCAAACATGAACATTTTTGGTAGCTTCCCTTTTGTTTTGATCCTGCCTGGGCCTCCTGGGGATGCCATGGGAAAGTCTTGGTGCTTTGTGAACTGTGCACATGACCAGCCCTGCTGCATATCAGTGTCTGTACCCCAAATCGTCAGTATCCTAATGATTCCCTTCCTGGGGAGTTCAGCACCAGGGGTTTCTGGGCACCGTCTGCCTCCACTGAAGCCCCACCTTACAGCAGACCTGCCACCACCGCTTACTTTTCACTAATAGAACTGTCCTGATATTGTCTATTATTTACCTGTTAGCTTTAATGCTTTGGATGGAATTTTTTTGTTGTTGTCAGTCGTGGGGCCTGAACTCTGGGCCTGGGCGCTGTCCCTCAGCTCTTCAGCTCAAGGCTAGCGCTCTACCACTTGAGCCACAGCGCCACTAACGGCTTTTTTTACTTCTGTGGTACTGAGGAATTGAACCCCAGGGCCTCGTGCATGCAAGGCAAGCACTCTACCAATGAGCCACCTTCCGAGCCCTTGGATGGAATTTTAAAAAGCCATTGTAAGACTGTATGTTAAAATTAAGTGATCGCACATGCGTACACTTAGTTTTTAATGTTTAAAACTCTGGATCATAAAGTAACACATGAGCATAGTCTCAATGCTTACAAAATACAAACATTGCAACTTTTAATGCAATAATAAAAAGTTGAAATCTTATGGTACCCTCAGCCATCTCAACTCTATTCCAAAAGGAAGTGTTTGTAAATTTATTCTTTAATCTTCCTGTCTTAAAATCATTTCAATATATATTATACCATTGCAAAAAAAAATTAAGTGATCGTTAGGTCTGGTGGGTGTCAGTATAGAAGCAATGGAGTTGGCAGGCATTTCTGAGTCATTCAATCCAAAGGTAGTGTCTTGCGTAGCCAAAGAGGAAGTAGACGGGGAAAGATTTGCGTACGACACTGCTCTGGGAACCTTGCGCCCCTGCAGTTGTCAGAGGAATTCTCAGAGGTGAATTGCTTCGTCAGGGTCTTGGGCCACCCAGTGACTCATGTTTGCTTGCCATCAAGGTAGACGTGGGAGTGGTGCACTTCACACCCTTGATCCAGCCCAAGATTCAGCAGCCTTTCAAGATGGTGGAAAAGGTTGTTAAGAATGTGTTTCAGTTCCGAAGGAAATACTGTTATCGAGGACTCGGGTAAGAATCTCTCTGCTCTTTCTTGCTTTTTGACTCTCTTAAAGGCACATGTGATTGGTGCTTAGTTTGATCCACTGATAAGCAAAATTCGGTCACCACAAAGGGCTGTTTGATCCCAGGTACAACCTGAAACTGACAGTTGCACAGGATGACCTGCACTTTGTTTCTTTCTTCATTTACAGTTTTTGAGCCCTGTCTGTACTGAAGGTGGTTACTGAAATGAATGGAGCCCATTACTCACCTGGGCCCTTACTCTAGACATGCTCCAGCAAGCTCCAGCCCAGACCATTGCTCTAGACACATTCCAGCAAGCTCCAGGCCCAGACCATTGCTCTAAACACGCTCCAGCAAGCTCTAGGCCCAGACCACTGCTCTAGACACATTCCAGCAAGCTCTAGGCCCAGACCATTGCTCTAAACACGCTCCAGCAAGCTCCAGGCCCAGACCATTGCTCTAAATACGCTCCAGCAAGCTCCAGGCCCAGACCATTGGTCTAGACACATTCTAGCAAGCTCTAGGCCCATACCACTGCTCTAGACATGCTCCAGCAAGCTCTAGGCCCAGACCACTGCTCTAGATACATTCCAGCAAGCTCCCGGCCCAGACCACTGCTCTAGACACATTCCAGCAAGCTCTAGGCCCAGACCACTGCTCTAGACACATTCCAGCAAGCTCTAGGCCCAGACCATTGCTCTAAACATGCTCCAGTAAGCTCTAGGCCCAGACCATTGCTCTAAACACATTCCAGCAAGCTCAGGCCCAGACCATTGCTCTAGACATGCTCCAGCAAGCTCTAGGCCCAGACCACTGCTCTAGACATATTCCAGCAAACTCTAGGCCCAGACCACTGCTCTAGACACGTTCCAACAAGCTCTAGGCCCAGACCATTGCTCTAAACATGCTCCAGTAAGCTCTAGGCCCAGACCATTGCTCTAGACACATTCCAGCAAGCTCAGGCCCAGACCATTGCTCTAGACATGCTCCAGCAAGCTCCAGGCCCAGACCATTGCTGTAGACATGCTCCAGCAAGCCCTAGTCCCAGACCACTGCTCTAGACACATTCCAGCAAGCTCCAGGCCCAGACCTTTGCTCTAGACACGCTCCAGCAAGCTCTAGGCCCAGACCAGTTTATTCCAGGATTTCTAAAAGTAGGACGCACTTTCTATGATTTCCCCCATGGATCAGGGCTATTACAGTTACATGAGTTATGCTTTCACATGAAAGTCAACCCGTGGTGTATGAGAGTTGCCATCCTGCAGCTGAAATCATCAGGAAGAATCTGGCCTATGGACCATCATGGTCTCACGACAGCCAGCGTCTGTCCATATGCCAGCGGTTTCAGGTGCTGAGCAGGGCTGCAGTGTTGTTGGCGGTCCAGGCTGTCTGCCTGTATTAATAACTCTGTATGTCTGGAGAATTTTGTTTATAAATATCCAAATGGCTCTTGGTAGAAAAAAAGGTCTCTGCCCTTGTGCTAAAGGGCACAGATATCATAAAGACTTAGAACTGAAAGAAAAGTAACTGTGTCCAGAAGCCTTAGAAATGACAAATCTGTGTCTACCAAGCTGAGTCCTCGGTGTGGCTCAGTGCCCACTGCAGCAGGTGGGGATCTCCGTGTGCACACCTGGAAGTGGGGCCTCACTGGAGGTTCTCCAAGCTTACCGGTGGTAACCGCCGTATGGCGACCACAGGGCCGGTCGGTTCTCCGGGGCGCTGAGGTCCCCGCGTGCAGCAGCAGGCAGGCACAGAGGCACGCCACCAAGCGCACGTGTGCTTGCAGGGTTCCTCTGTCGCAGAGTTTGGTTGCCCAAAAGTTGGATTTGCTTCCTGGTTCTCAAGCATGTCCTTAGACAGAGGGCAACTTGATACAAACACCACGAAACCCACTCATACCTGCGCAAGCGCTGATGGCGAGCTCACAGCCTCTCCAGTCCAGGTCAGCGCTGGCAGTGTAGATGTCCATTTTAGATTGTACCTGTGACCAAACAAAACCAAAACGTAGGCCGAGTCCAAGGTGAAATGGATCCCAGGTAATAACCATCACCAGATCCTCTTTGCCACAGAAGTGGACCGTGTACTCTGAAAGTAGGGGGGCATGGGAGCACCACCACCCGGGAAGAAAACCCCAGAGCTGCCATGCCTGCCATGCTGCCTTTCAGCTAGCCCTGCAGAGGCTGAGGGGAGAGAGCACAAAGTCCAGGTGGACGTTACAGTGGTTCTGGCAGTCCAGTGTTTGAAAATAGTTCCGGTAGGTGCAATGTAAAGGGCATACTTCAAACCACTTTTATAGATGTTTCAAAACTATCTTCAAGCCGGGTGCCAGTGGCTTACCCCTGTAATCCTTGCTACTCAGGAGGCTGAGATCTAAGGATCATAGTTTTGAGCCAGTCTGGGCAGACAAATCTGAGAGACTCATCTCCAGTTAACCAACAAAAGGCCAGAAGTGGAGATGCAGAGGCAGAGTGCCGGCCTTGAGTGGAAAATGCAGAGGAACAGCACTCAGACCCTGAGGTCAAGCCCAGTACCGGCACCAAAAGAAAAACAAAATTTCAGCAATTGTGTAACTTTGGAAAACAGGTCACCCTAAAAGAGTGAATATTGTATCTAAAGATGGACACATTGAAATTACAGAGCAGACAGAGAAATTTCTGTCCCTTGAGAAGTAACGTAGGGGCTGGGAAGGTGGCTCAGTGGTAGAGTGCTTGCCTCACATGCATGAGGCCCTGGGTTCAATTCCCCAGCACCACATAAGCATAAAAAGCTGGAAGTGGCGCTGTGGCACTAGTGGTAGAGCGCTCACCTTGAGCTGAAGAGCTGAGGGACAGCGCCCAGGCCCAGAGTTTAGGCCCCATGACTGACAAAAAAAAAAAAAAGTAATATAGACAACTTCTATCAGCATACAAGCAAATGAACACCATGCAGCTGAGCAGACATCACCCCTTAAAGGTGTCTTGATTTAGCCTTGGAAAAATTCTTCCTTGTGTGGATCCTTACAGGGCACGTGAGATCTGCCTGCTGTAGGTCGTTCGGGTGCCCGGGGCCCCCGGGAGGCTTCAGTGGGCCTCGGCCACGCCCTCGGGGTATCAGTTACCTGGAACCCTGTCACTGGAACCCTGTCATTTTCAAGGAAGTGACAGGGCATTGTGGTTGTCCTGATTTTTTTTTTTTTTCAATTCCTCAGAATGTTATTCCCTGAAGCTCAGCGCCTGGAAAGCACTGGAAGGCTGCTACAGCAGGCGGACATAGACCCGACTCTCCGGCCCACCCAGCTCTCAGTCTTGCACTTTAAGAGCCTCTGTGACATATACAGAAGGATGTGCGATGAAGACCCTCAGCTCTTTGCTTACAATTTCAGAGAAGAACTTAGGCAAAAGAAACGAAAAATTGTGGAGAAAGAGGAGGAGGAGGAGAGTTACAGATGCTAGCTGCTCCCTGACACACTGATTCCTAGTATGGAGCATTGTACAGGGGGGTTTTCTGTCTACAGAATGATAATAAATACCAGTGACCAGATGACTTACGTTCCTTTTACTATACAGCTTGGTAGAGAAAATAAGTATCAAGTAAGGTACGGTACAAGCTTTCTTTTAATATATACTGCATAGGTATGACACGTTTAGTATAAACAGCATCTGTTACAACTTCCAATGAGATATCTGCACATTGTGCCCCTAAACCACATTAAAATAACTTAAATATGCTTTAAATAAAGCAAAATCTGAACAGCTCCATGAAAATGCCCAGAGGATTGGAAAAAGTGACCCTTGAAAAGCAGTTCATCACAACTTTCCCAACTTTACCTTTGCCACATAACTTATAATAATTATAACGCAAATTTTAAGGATTCTAAATCATTTTGATACCTGCTCAAAAGGGATATAAGCTAAGTAATTTACAGAATCTGACCAGTTTAATCTAGTTTTCTGATCCACAATAAATTAAAATAACTTAAATCTTTACAGTGATTTTGTGGGGAAAGGTGTACTGCACAAAATCCAATAATGTCATTTTTCTGCAATTTCCACTTTGCCACCAGTTTGGACGTCAGTGAGCCGCGCGGCCGCCTCAGGTGCTGGACTATGAGGAGCCCTGGCTCTGTGCTTCATAAAAACACTCCTCGTTCACAACCGAAGTTAAACTCTGGACACTGAATTCTCTCTCTAAAACCAGATTTAGATCCATGTTGGCGCTTTCAGGTTGACTGTCAAGAGACTGGTGGCGCGTCTGTGCCTTCAGCAGCGGCCCTCTGTCCCTCCTGGTGCTGTTTGCCTTCCGTTTAATGGGGCAGAAGTGGGCCCGGACCAGCTTGGGCTGCTCCCCTCCCTGCTGGCCCGCGCCCGCGCCGGTGACGGGCTGCGGCCCTGCCGGCTGTGTGTCGTCCTCCTCAGAGATCCTCAGTCTCTGGAACTGGATCTCGATGTCCTTGGTGGGGCTGCCTTCTCTCAGAGAGTGGTGGGAGTCCTCGTCCTCGTCGCTCAGAATGTCACTCTCCTTGATGAGCCCATCGGGGAGCTCGGCCAGGCTGTGGGGCTCCCTCTCGGGCGCCGGGCTCTTGCAGTCTTGCCTGCTGTCGGCCACCGGGCAGCCGCTGCTCTGGGTGCCGCTGCTCAGGCTGCCCTCGTCGGAGTCCAGCGAGTGGCCCTTGCTGGGCTCACTGGGCCACTCACTGCCGGAGGACGTCCTGAGGCCTTTCAAAGACCTGGACGAGGCTGCAGAGACAGAAGCAGTGCACAGGTAGAGACGGCTTAATTACCACTGAGGTTCTCTTATTATCTGACCTCCGTTACCTTTAGCCTGCAGTTAGACAAAAAACAGAGATCCCGCAAGCATGGAAGTTTTACTTGTGTTTATTTGAAATTGTAAGTTGAGGGCTTGGAGTGATGGCTCAGGTGGCAGAGCACAAGCCAGTGAGCAAAAGTATCAGACACTGAGTTCAAGTCCCAGACTTGGACAAAAAAGTAAGAAAGAAAAAAGAAATTGTAAGTTGGAGGACTTCAGCAGTTTTAGGTGACCAGAGCTTCATTATTTAAGTAGAACAATAAGCTGTCAATTACACTAAGGGCTAGAATTCTTATTTTTGCCAATGACTGCCTTGAAAATCTAATCACTAATGAAACCTAGGTTTTGCACTTGTACTGAAGTACTTTGTGATCTCATAATCAAGATGATACTACATCTCTGAGTGTATTTTTTCCTTTACTTCCTTTGCAGCTCAACTAAAAGTTCCCTATCTCATTAGAGTTGTCTCTGCTGACATTTCTAGCCATTTGTACTTTGAGTATTATGTGTACTTAATCATTTGTGGGTTTAATTTTGTTCTCTTGGGGAAAGGGGGCTTAGTTTGAATGTTTCCATAGGCAGGCAACAGAGCATTTAGGTTTTGGTGGCCATAGCATATTCTGACATTGGAGAAAAATAGGAAGTTTACAGTAAGTCCACATCAGACTGATGAGGAACAAAAAGTGAAGTTATGCATTTTGTAAAACAGCTAAGTCAGAAGGTTCTAGAAACACTTTCAATTTTTAGAAACACTCATTGTTTAAGAACAGTGTTATCTGGAATGGATTACCTGCCCACTTATTGAGTGGTAAGAATGAAATACTAATTTCTTGACCTCAACTCATTAAGAATTCACTGTGTAGATGCCTAGTTCTAGGAAGTGTAGGAGCTACAGTGAGCCGAACAGAGCCCCTGGCTCACACTTATCTCAGCGGAGGAAAGACAGGCTAGTGAGACTGGACCTGGCCGGCTGGCATCAGACAAGGGAGGTGGACGTGTTCTTCTCAAAGGATATCTGTGAGCAAGGGGCATTGCTTAGGTCTCTAGAAGGAGGTCTGACAAAGTAACTTACAGCTGTATTCCAAGAACACCTATCTTCTGAGGGAATCTTTTCTTGAGCTCCGAGCTAGCAGAATTCTCACCTAGTTTGGCTGAAACGGGAACTCTGTTCTTCAGAGGTACCAGGCGATCCTTACATGTCTTCTCCAGCGGTAACTCACACTTGATGTGACGCCTGAAATTCTCCCTCAGAATCGACCGAATCACCTTCACGATGCTGGTTTTGCTCTCACTGTCACTGGGGGTAGAGAATAAGCAGTGAAGTGTGCAGAGGGTCTGGCTGGCTTCATTCTTGGCCCTGGGATTGTTCCTGAGGCCCAGTCCTGACCAGCACTTCCCTGCACCCTCAGGCTAGATCCACAGCAAGCCACGCACCTGGACTGGCTTGCCTGGCTGACAAAAGGTGGTGAGAGCTGATCGTTCTAAGATTGAAATATAAACAGCTGACCACTGTCGTCTTCTACTAGACTCACAGTTGCCTTTTGTAAAGGCATTGGTTTTATTTTTTGGAAGTCAGGATACCTGCAACACAGTTGAAAGATTGTTTCTGGCCGGCCTTCTCTTTCTGACTTTGTATGGATCAGCTCCCATATGGAGTTATTTTCTGTTCCTGCATCAAAGGAAATGGAAACAAGAAAAAATTATAATTGTACTAAAATACTCTGGTTAAGACCACTTGAAAGGACTGCTTTGCAACTGTGAGCCAGTCTTTCTTCCTTCAATGGTGGTCACCTAGATGCTTTGTAAGAGAGATGAGCGCTGACTAACACGCCAACCCCTTCCAACCTCTTCACGCCCCAATCAGGTCTCCTAAGACACTTACTCTGGCATGCACGCACTACCAAAACAACAAAGCTGTTACCTGCTGTGTTCCCCAGTCTGACTTGAAGAGCAGATATAGGGATCAGCCAGCGGAATTTAAACGGGTCCAAGTCAGCAGAGCTATGCGCAGGTCGGGAATTTGAGGGCTGCAAAGACAAAGTCCAGCAGGAAAAGGGTTAAGGAAGCTGTCAGCCAGGGCTGAAGGTGAGCATAGGGAACAGAAGCCTCAAGCTCTCCCAGGGCAGCTCCTGAACAGAGGTGGGCATCACAGGAGTCTGGGGGTCTAAGCAAGAATGACACAAAGCCATCCATGGCTTCCCTCTCCTTTTATGAGGCGACTTGAAATACGTGACTCATTGGCTCCCTCCGAAGAAGCACCACAGTCAGGCCATGGCGCCGAGCGCACTTTTGAGTTACGGTACAGGGAGACAGGGCGTGAAAAGGTAGCTTTAATTAAATGTAATTTGTGTCTTACCAATTTCTTTTTCAGTTTGCAGTTTTCTTTATAGACCAGTATGACAGCTCTCTTAAAAACTAAAGAAAAGAGAAAAGCCTTTTATTATTTCATACAAACTCTTTTCCAAGGCTAAAAGTAAAGCTGAATGTTTTACTTGAACAAAGCTCTTCAAGTTTATGACCCTGGAAAGGTCCCACTTTGCCAACACTGCGTGAGTAGCAGCTCCACCTTCTGCTTGTTTAAAAGCCATTATCTGAAGTGGGACCCAGCATTCCTCCATTCTTCACTTGCGGAAGCTGAGGACGCAAGTTCACCTCAGAGACAATACGTAGCTATTTGCACTTGCTCTCCCAGCTCCCAGTGACAGTTCAGAGATGTTGAAATACAGCGGAGTCTTAAGATAGCAGGTTTTGAAATTGCCTGTGGAGATCTGTGCCCGTAACTCTTGGCCTCAGCAGCAGAAGAGAGCAGATGATGAGTTTAACTAGCTGGAGGCTGGCTGTGTGGAGCCACCACAGTGAATGTTCTAACTCCTGAAAATTGGGGCACGGCTGCAGCGGGGGAGTTCTTCTACCATGGCTCATCAATTTTTAAGTTTATGGAATGGAATGGAACGGAACAGAATGGAATACTAACCAAATACTGTGAGTTCAAGGTCCTTTCTGGCTTTTCCTAGAGACAGAAATGGATTCAACCACGAAACTGTAGAGTGCATCAGAAGTTCCCCCATGGAAAGTTCTGTTACCTAGATTGTAAAGACAGGACGCAAACAAGATGTAGAAACCCCAGAGGTGGAGTTTCATGATAGAAACAAATTCTATCTATCCATCTGTCTGTGGACGGATCCATCCATGAATCCATGTGTGTGTACACGTATGTATGTATAGATAAGTTGTATATGTGCGTGTGTATACATACACACACAGTCTTTGATAAAATGCAAGTACATTCTCTTTGGTTTTTACCACTCTTGTCAACGTGAGACATTAAATATGGAGGCTTCCTACATCTAAGCCAAGCATCCAAGTGTTGGAGAAGTAATAGGGAGCTGAGGGCCTTGCCCCTGTACACACTTGCCCAGGTGAGGCGTGCTCTTGAGCGACTTCCATTTCCATGACATTAATCCTAGCACTGTATCCAGGCTTGCTGCAAGCCTTCAGGCTTGCCACCTCTAGCCCCAAACCACATGAAGCCTCCTAAGAACAAAGCACTAACTGCAGATGGTCATTATGAAAAATTAAACTCTGCTTCTTCCTGTTCTTGCCACATTTCTATTTAAACTGTATTGTTTCTGGTGGATTTAAAAGCAGAAAATTCCAAATTTAGCCTGGTGCCGTAGTTCATATCTGTAATCTTAACTACTCAGGAAGTTCAGATCTGAAGATTCAAGTTCAAAGCCAGCCTGGACAGGAAAGCCCGTGAGATTCTTTACCTCCAAAAAGCTGAAAGTGGAGTTGTGGCTCAAGTGGAAGAAAGCCAGCCTTGAGCGAAAACGGGCTAGTGCCCAGGCCCTGAATTCAAACCAGTACTGGCACAGAAAAAAAAAAAAGGGCGGGGGGGGGGGGGTTACTGAACAAAATAGAAAATATCCAAATTCCACTTGGACTGGTTTAAGTAAGCAGGCGGGCACTAATATTTGATGTTAAAAATGAAAAAAGGAGAAGCCCTTGGCCCTCCGTGCAAGTCCGCTCCCCTCCCGCCCTGGCCAGCCCCGCCTTCCCTGAGTCCCAGCCTCTGGACTGTCGGGCCTCTGCCTCTGCCATGGGATCCAAGTGACCCTCGCACTATCTGCCCAGGCCCCGGGCCTCCCTCCTTCCCTCCCGGGCCTCCCTCCTTCCCTCCCGGGCTCAGCCCCACACAACACCTCCTTCTCTGTGCCGCTCTGCTCCGCGACCAGCTGGTCAAACACAGTCCCATAATCCTCGTAGATCTTCTGCATCTCATTGATGTGGCTGGCTACTTTCTCCATTGCCTTGAGTGCTTCTGTAAAACAGGAGAGCACATTTGTTCTACTT
This sequence comes from Dipodomys spectabilis, assembly GCF_019054845.1. Classification (NCBI taxonomy): domain Eukaryota; kingdom Metazoa; phylum Chordata; class Mammalia; order Rodentia; family Heteromyidae; genus Dipodomys; species Dipodomys spectabilis. The sequence continues at coordinate 2,459,533 of NW_024870979.1, forward strand.
CTCCAACAGCAGGAACAAGAGCACTCGGGACGCAAGCCAGGTGAACACCAGTTCTCACCAGCAGCAGCCAATCCAGTCATTACCATGAATAACAGTTAAACATCTTCTACCTTAAAGCCTCTCTGTCGCTGACATTAGCATAAGCTAACATGGACAGCAGCGGTGGTTTGTGGCACCGTCTCATCCTTGCCATAACTCAGTCACTGCCACCAAAGCCATTTCACAGCGGAGAAAAGCAGAATCCAACCCAAGATGAGCTGGACACTGCCCCCCACCCACACACACACCTTGTTTTCCACCCCTCTCAGGACCCCGCACTAGAACCAGAATTACAGATGCCTTTGATGTGCTAAGAGCCAGCGCGCCTGTTTCCATCCTTGTGCTCTAACTGTGGACAAGGGCACGTGACAGACAAAAGCCGCCAGCCAGCCAAAAGCCAGCATCGCAGGCCGTCTCCTAATTTAGTATATTCCCTGCTTTGACATTTTAGTTCATTCTGGGGAGGATTTGGAGGAAAAGTTCTTAATGCAAAATGAGCTCTTTATAGCATCTCAGTACTAATCACAATGCCTATCATTTTCTTACAGAATTCAACTACCTTCACTGTTTATGATACCAATGCATGTTTATCATGGAAAAAAAATAGCAAGCTTAATTTACATGCTTCTTGGTGCTTATTACTCAGTGCTACTGAGCGTCGTTAATCAATCTGTTTATCTCCCCAGGAGTTTCGTGGCAGGTGGCTTAACTGGGCTTGCTCGTTTTGGTGTGGCGTATAGAATCCTTTCTCTCTGGTCAGGGATGCATCTCCAAGGGATGCTCTGCTCTCAAGTGGCAGGCTGCAGGCTTTTGGCAACGAAACTCAGGGAGGGAGTCATTTCCAAGGTTACAAATGAAGCACCTCTGCCTGCACTGCCACGCTGGTGTCAACGTTGTGCGCTTTCAGAGATCTCCACAAGAGGGCGCCTCACCGGTCTTGGCCGGGAGCCATAAACCAGTGAACCTCCCCGGAGGTGGAGAGGCCTGATTTTCAGCTACAAGCCAAGCGGCCTGCGCACAGATGGCCTCTTCCTGAAAGTTCAGGCGGGAACACTTGTGCAGAGGAGTTTAGTAAGATCTCACTGGGGAAACACAGAAGCCTCTGTGCGCTCCGAAGGCACGGCCGCACCAAGCGGTCACGGAGATGAGAATCACAGTGTGACTGACAGGACACTGGCTGGTCCTGGCGGCGCTGAGCAGCGGTCAGGGCAGAGCAGAGCCGCCCGCCCGCCTCACCTGTCAGGTGGTAGTGCTCCTCGCTCTCGTGGTCGGTCAGGGACACGAGCTCCTTGAGCAGCAGCGGGTACTTGAGCACCCGCTGCACCGGCTTGATGAGGTAGGACTCCAGCGTGGAGGAGTGCTGCTTGGTGGGGTTCCGGGCATCCAGAAAAGCCTTGAAGGCCTTGTCGGTTTTAGCTGCAAGCAATGGAAAAAAGATCCTTACAAGAACCGAACTACAGTGCTTCGTTCATTTTTTAATACAGATTGGGGCTTTTATTGTTTTGTTGTGGGGTTTTTTTGCCAGGCCTGGGCCTTCAACTCTGGGCCTAGGCACTGTCTCTTAAGTTCCTTTTTGCTCAAGGGTAGCACTCTACCATTTGAGCCACAGCGCCACTTCAGGCTCTTTCTGTGATTAATTAGATAGAAGAGTCTTCCCTGCCTGGTCTGGCTTTGAACCACGATCCTCAGATCTCAGCCTCCTGAGTAGCTAGGATTACAGGCGTGAGCCACTAGTGCCCAGGTTACTGGAGTTTTATGTCATCATGTTTATGGACCTCCTAATGCTGTCCTATAATAAAATTCCCAGCACAACAGTGGGTACCTGGTTATTAATGGGGGACACAGTGTCACGGCTCGGAATCCTGTGAGGGAGGGATGCGGAGAGCGCAGCGCCGACCCCAGGAGACCCAAGTCCCAGGGCAGCGCCTCCCGCCACACACGCGGCCACAGAGCGCTTCACACAAATGGTAAAGCTGGCAATCAGTGCGATCCACGCGCTGTGCCATGCCCTACAGAGACCCCTCTAGGAAAATGGCGTTGCTCCACTGGCCTAGCACTGCTGGCTGCTTAGTCCATCTCTGCAGGGGCCTCCTTTGAGGACGCTGTAAGGTGTCACCTTTGCCTCCACAGCCTGCCCAGACTGAACCTTCCGTCAGAGGGGTTACGACCCTGGCAGTGCCAAGGGCCCGCAGGCATTCAGGTGCATGTTGGATGTCCCATACCACGCGGGGACTCGGCAGCTGCCACTTTGAACCCCACAGCGCCACTGCTTGGCCAGAGGTGTGGATGAACAGGACGTGAAGGTGGGACCCCCTTGTGGGGCTCTGTTCCAAGAACAAAGTGCACAGTGTGCAGCGAGGCAGCCCTGCCCTGCCCTGCCCTGCCCTGCCCTGCCCTGCCCGCGGCCGGACGCAGGAGGGGGGCAGCTGGGGCACTGTTCCTCTCCACTGTAGGCCACCCGTGAGAAGGTGTGTGTGGGAGGCGAGCACAGTGGGCTGAGACCTCCGTTTAGAATGGATGGGGGGGAGAAGCCCTGGAGCCCCATGTTTTGAACCAGGGACTCCTGGGATGGCAAGGCAAAGCTGCGTGGATGGGGACAGCGAGACACAGAGGTGGGAGGACCTCGCCATGCCTCCTTGAGGGACCAGAGCGGGGCCGGGGGAGGGGAGAGCATGGGCAGAGACGCTCACCGGGTCCACCGGCTCTCATCCGGCACCACAGTGCTGTTTGCAGATGGCTCAGAAGAGGGTTCACAAAACAGCACTATGTGCGTCCCCGCGCCCAGGAAGGAGTGAGGTGACGAGAATCGGGTCACCAAAACGACACCTGCCCCGCCCTGCTAAATCCACTTATCCTTTACTCTTTTTTTTTTTGTTTGTTTTTTGTGCGGTTTTTTTGGTCGTGGGGCCTGAACTCTGGGCCGGGACACTGTCCCTCAGCTCTTCAGCTCAAGCCAGTGCTCTACCACTTGAGCCACAGCGCCACTTCCAGCTTTTTCTGCTTATGTGGGGCTGAGGGATGGAACCCAGGGCCTCATGCATGCGAGGCAAGCGCTCTACCACTGAGCCACCTTCCCAGACCCAGTTATCCTTTATGAATGGTTCAAACTTCAACAGCCATAAAAAGGTATGAACTCACCTCGCTCTAGAACCTTCTGAACTTTAATATGGTTAGCACAGAAGCCACTGTACAGTTTAAAGTGGTCAGCATAATAGAGGAAAGAGCCTCCCAGGGAAAACAGCAACTTCTAGAAGGAGAGGAGAGAGAGAGAGAGAGACATTGGACACGTCCCTCGGGATGCACTGGCTTCCGTGGTGTGACAGCCATGAAACAGCCCTGACATCAGCAGTGCGGCACCCGGACCCAAGCCGTGCACGCAGACGATGGCCCGCAGCCCCCGCTGCCCCCTCAGCGGCCACGCCTTCAGACGCGGCGTGCCATCGGAGCAGAAGACACTGCAGTAAGATCTCAGGTAACAGCCAGCTCCATCGATCAGGGCGAAGGCTGTGGACCACACATCCACCCTTGTCTCTGGAGCGCTTCCGGTCCACCCTGGTGTCTAGCTGCCACCCACACAAGGAGACAGTCCACCCGCCTCCCAGGTACAGGGCCAGCGCCCACGCTGCAGAAGCAGCTGTCAGACTCGCTTCTGCAAGGGTGCACGAAAGGCACTGCGTGCTCCACAGCCAAGTGGCCGCAGAGGGGGCTGCCAGCTGCTGGCCCCAGGGATGCAGCCCCCCCCCCCATGCCGGGAGAAATGTGCCTTGACAGGACAGCACTGTCGCGGGGAGGGGGGGGAGGGGGGACCGTGTGGCTGCATCCACCTCTTTGCTCTCATCAGAACCACTTACTCTAAACTGAGAGGGTGTTTCCAGAACATTGAAGTCTGAGGAGGCTGAGATGCCGTCCTCCAGAGTCTCCAGAAAGACCTTCTGAAACTCCAGCATCTCAGGCAGGCTTCCGAAGAGTGACTCCATCTGAGAGAAGGGCAGGAGCGAAGCATGTCACTGGGGAGCCAGGACCCGGGCCCGCTCCCTGCGGGCCAGCACAATTAGCATCACTTCCCAAAGCGCAGCAAAGCAGAAGCGCGTGCTGGGAGGGGGGGAGGGGGTTTGGTGTCTCACACAGCCCTTGCGAAGCTCCAGCCTATGTTTCCGTATTTCAACAGAAAACACTGATGTAATATTAAAAACGCATGTGCTGAAAGGAACTCCAAGCCATACTCCCTTCTAAAAAGCCTGCGCAGGCTCTGCCCTGCGCTTTGTATGGCAGAGGCCACGTGGCGCCTGGGACTTTCTAGGCCGGCGCTCTGCCTGCTGCTGTGGCCCCTGGCCCGGACTTTGAGTGTCCAGCATGGCACAGGCCGTGGAGGGCCGGAGGCACCGCTCCAGGCAGCCACAGCAGACACGGTTGTGTACCTCGTCCTGGGTAAGGAAAGTCTCATTCTGAAGCGGCTCCAAGTATAACTCGAAGAGGCAGCTCAAATCCTGCAAGACAAAGGAGTGTCGTTAACACTCAGCTCCCCGAAATACCCGCCTGTCATTCCAGAGCCCTGGCAGCGGCTCCCAGAATGCCCGCCAGGAGCCGTGATGTGTCTGGTTGGCATGCTTGCCCCTCACGGTGGATACTCTTGCTTCCTACAGCCAAGTTCACCCAGTTCACAGATGAACGAGGTTCACCTGCCGCAGCCTGCGCCTTTCTCTGCATCCGTCCGCCGCTGGCTCGACTGATCGTTGCCGACACAGCGGGTCCTCCAGCCCGCTGCCCCTCAGCCCTCTGCCTGCAGGGGAGGGGTCCGCTCGGGGGTTACCACGGCCACCCACCCGTGTCCCGGCCTCCTCTGTAGCACTGGACACTGATGGCTCTGGTGTGGAGTAAGGGGGGGCACCCCTGGGACGCTTCCACTCCAGGCTGACACACCACAGAAGGGGAAGGAAATGCAAGGCCAACTCCTCGTATTGGCTATTGACGCTCTACAGCTCCACCATTTCAGAGCCTAGAAAAGAGGCTGCGGCAGCCTGGAATGCTGGGAGCTGGCAGTGCTGGGAAAACACCAGTGAAGATGTTTAGTGAGAGAAAAGAATTCCCTCCCACGTGTCACACGTTCTGAAGAAATGCGAGACACACTCGACCACCAGCTCCGCCCGCTGCCCCCAGGAAAAGAGGGAGAAACGTAGGATCTGCATAGCCCAGGGAAGCCCAGCGCCCTCAGAACCCTCCTTCGTGATCTGAGAACAAGCCCTGGCCTGTGTCGGGGTCTCCCCCCAACACCCCCCTCTTGCCTCCCCAAGTCCCTGCTGAGCTGGGGGCGGGGCTCAGAGATGTCAACCAGCTCTCAGGAGCAAGCGCGATCAGGTTATTGTGCAGCAGGAGCACAAGGACAATTCTGTCTGTGGGTGGGTGGGGCGGGGTGGGCGCCGCGCGCAGGGGTGCTGGGGTGCTGGGTCCTCGTCACTCCTGCCCAGCCCCTCAGAGACGGATTGCACAGCAAGAGTGCGTGGCGCCGGGCCGGGGCTGCGCGCAGCCCAAACCCAAACGGAGGCGGAGGCCAGTGGCGTGTCTACCTGGACACACGACTAGCTGGTCCTGGCCGAGTTCACTGACATGGCTGCAGCCGGAGGGCAGCCACGAGCCCAGCGGCCCCTCGCCTCGCCAGGCCGGCGCAGGACGGGGCGCAAGGCCTGTCTTTAGCTTTCTCTTCCCCCTGCAGACTAAAAGGAGGGGCAGGCGAGCAAGACCGCTGGTAGCGCCCAGGACGCACATGATAGACGCCACTCCGGGGCCGGGGCCGGGGCCGGGGCCGGGGGAGAAGGTGACGGCTCGTGCGTGGGGACCGCCGGCCTGAGCCGGGCGCTGGGGGACGTGCAGGGCCAGGCTCAGGGCACCGGGCCAGGGCCGTCCCCGCCGCCAGATGCCACGTCCTGTGTCCCTAACGCGCTTCCCGGCCCGCTGGCTGGCGGCCGGGGAGCGGCTGGGGCCTGGGGGACGCGGCCATCGGGTGCGCCCATGGCGGCCTGCGCCTGCCCCGCGGCAGGCGGCCCAGCCTGCGCTCACGCTGCTCCAGGATCCTCACGTCACGCGGCCTCTCCCCACCTACCCACGCCACGCGGGCCTCCCCGGACGGGAGCACACGTCCGTCCACGGCAGGCCCTGCCTTGAGACAAAATGAGCCCGAGCGGAACCGGATCCTCCCGCCCTCCTCCCCTCCCGGCGGCCTCCCCTCCCCGCGGCCTCCCCTCCCCACCCCACAGCCTCCCCTCCCCGCGGCCTCCCCTCCCACCGGCCTCCCTCCCCGTGGCCTCCCTCCCCGCGGCCTCCCTCCCCGCGGCCTCCCGCCCAGGCCCGCGCAGCCTACCTTCACGTAGGACTTCTCGGTGTCCACCAGCTCCTGGATCACCTTGCGCAGGCGGTCGGCGTCCGACAGGTGTCGCGCCAGGGCCCGGGGCGCGGGGTCGGCGCGCTCCCCGGGCGCCTCCATGGCTGCGCTCCGGGCGGGGCCGTCGCGGGGTCCCCCGCACGGCGCGGCGAGCTGCTCGGCGCTCTGCGAGAGGGGAAGCGGGAAAGCGGCGCTCAGCACCGGGCGCGGCGTCGCCCGCCCCGGCCCGGCGGCATCCACGGCCGCGGGGCGCGGCCGGGGCGGCCCTCGACTCTGACCGTGCCGCGTGCCCGCTCGTGTCACCTGGGGCCGCGTCGGAGCAGGCGCGGAGCGGGCGCAAGGGCCGGGCCGGGCCGGGGCGCGCGGGCCCAGGACGGGGACAGACGGGGAGGAGCAGGCGCCCCGGCGGACACGGGAGCCCTGGACACGCGCCCCTCTCCATCCGGGCACCTGGACACGCGCCCCTCTCCATCCGGGCACCTGGACACGCGCCCCCTCTCCATCCGGGCACGCGAGACCCAGTCGCCCGAGAGCCCTGGGAATCCTCCTGCTGTGACTCCAAGTCTCCCACTGCGTCTGCGCCTCCTTCCATCCACCCAGGCCTCCTTCCATCCACCCAGGCCTCCTTCCATCCACCCAGGCCTCCTTCCATCCACCCAGGCCTCCTTCCATCCACCCAGGCCTCCTTCCATCCACCCAGGCCTCCTCATCTCCTTCCATCCACCCAGCCCTCCTTCCATCCACCCCAGGTCTCCTCCCTCCTTCCATCCACCCCAGGTCTCCTCCCTCCTTCCATCCACCCAGGCCTCCTCCCTCCTTCCATCCACCCCAGGCCGGGCCCATCACCTATGGGGCAGGCTCGTGTCCCTCTGACGGCAGCCCCACGGGCCCAGCTCCGTGTTCATTTGGCACCTCTTGTACTGGAATCCCAATTAATACTCGCTGATATGTTTTCTAATCTCAAAGTATCCTTCAGCAGTTTAAATGCTCAAGCCTGACCTCTGTCCATCTCTACCAGGGGTAAAACACTAAACCTGTCAAGAGACTCAACTGCTACCGTAATTCTTTTCAATTGCTTGAATATTTCAGAATATAAACAGCTGACCACACTGGTCAACAATCTTGGCCTGACATGCTTTTCTATGCAGACTGTCACTTGACAAGATAAAGATGTCAGAAAAGACACATGGGCCACTCTAGCCGGCTGTCCCTCTCTATTCTGATCCCCAACACAGATCTCCACATGATGGAAGAACACAATCAAGAAGAAAATGTGAAGGCTATAAGAAATGTCCTCATTACCTTGCTCATGAAATTGTAATTCCTCTGTACAGTATTTTCACAATAAAAAAAATCATAAAAAAAAAAGAAAGAAAACGTGAAGGCTGAGATCTGAGGATCACAGTGCAAAGCCAGCCCGGGGAAAAGTCTGTGAGATTCTTCACCAGAAAACCAGAAGTGGCGCTGTGGCTCAAGTGGTAGAGCGCTAGCCTTGAGCTGAAGAGCTGAGGGACAGCGCCCAGGCCCAGAGTTCAGGCCCCACGACCAAAAAAGAAAAAAAAAAAGATTAAAACTTGAGCTGGGTGGGAGTGGCTCACCCCTGTAATCCTGGCCACTCAGAAGGCTGAGATCAGAGGACAGGTTTGAAGCCACCCCAATCATAAACTCCATGAGACTCATATCTAATTAACAAGAAAGAAAGAAAGGAAGGAAGAAAGAAAGAGAGAAAGAGGGAGGGAGGGAGGAGGGACAAAGGGGAGAGAAAGGAAGGAAAGAAAGGAAAGAAGGAAGGAAGAAAGGAAGGAAAAAAGGAAGGGAAGGAAGGGAAGGAAAGGAAGGAAGGAAGGGAAGGAGGGAAGGGAGGGAGGGTAGAGCATTATCTTTGAGCTAAGGCACAGTACCCAGACCTGAGTTCAAATCTCAACATTCACAGATTAAAACTCAGCACTGACCCTGTGCTTGCAATGCAGTAGACCCCCACTGTCAACTGCTGTGTCTCCAAAGAAGGAGAGGGCAGATCCTGCCCAACGGGAGAAGACGAGGTTAGAAACACAGAGTACAGCCGAAGGCAGCCTCACGACAGTGCTCAGGTGAGTGCAAAGGACCAGGTGACACAGTCTCACAGACAGAAGCTGGCCTTGGAACCAGCTGCCTGTGAAGGCCTCAGCAATGGACGGTAATAAGGTTCTAGAAGAAGTGCAGCCCAAGGGAAAACCACACAAGGAAGCCGAGGTGCAGGGGATCGCAGGGCCCATCGAGACAGCGCCTGACTCGAAGGGTCCTGGCAGTGGGGGCAGCAGAACTCCAGCTCCTCAAGTCCAGCCGCTCTGATTTTGACACGAGTGTCCATGTACAGTTAGTGCTACAAGTGCCAGGTAGTGAGCTGCACTAGATACCTTGCACACGTGCTGTAACGCAGGTTACTCCTAGCTCAGAGTGCTGGTAAGTGCTGTTGACCCTCCCTGGACATGAAAATTTTGTTTTTACTTTTTAAATGCAATCATGCACATATTTCCGGTAGTGCCTGCCAGAAGACCTACATTTCTGGATAAATCTTAAAGAATAAAAAAGTTGTCGTTCTTAAGACACTCATCGAGGTACGAATTGATTTTTCAAACTGTATGCCAGGTTCAGATGTAGACCAAGCCAGTAGTCTTTGAAGAGCCTCTGTCAGGCCGACTCATCCTGAAAGACGAGGGTGCATGGAACAGAGTGGCCAACAAGTGGCGCTCTTTCCCTTCTGGGACAAGAACAGAGCGAGGACATGTGGGGTATAAGCAGTATCCTCTCACCTCCCTCTCGTTATACATGGTTCTGGGCCCTCACCTCACTTTGGCTTTTCCCGAGAGCTTTTTCTTGGAAATATGTCTAAACTAGAGAAACCAGAGTCCCTGGGGCCTTGCCACGCATGCTTCTTAGGAGCTTTCCCTGAGATACCAATGTGTGAGAACTTGAGCCGCGTCTGCATCTCGCAGGAGTGATGTTGACTGCAGCTGTCCCCAGGGTCTGCACAGAGGGATGGCTGAGCTCAGGGGGAAGTGGGTGGAACCACACTCTGACCCTGGCGCCCTAGATCCAGCTCCCTACCTAACTGCTAAAATGCCCATGATACTAAAATGCACATTGCAAATGTCCTGGGATTTGCGCAAGGTCAAGTGATGCAGTTTTGCAATCCTGCAAACTAATAGGCTGTGGGATCTATACTGGGCCTATGCACACCGCATAAAATAAGATCTGACAAAATGCACCATATGTTAAACTGCATCTGGTGAGATTACAGCTTCGCCTTGCTGCGACGTCAGAAATCACACCTAACCATGCAGTGTTAAAATACCGAGACTGCAAAAATAACGTATCTTGCCATTTTAGAAAAACAGAATTCAGTTTAAACACTCGTGGTAGGATTAACTTCCAAAAAGCGAATGTTAGCAGAGATTGTTCAGTAGCAAATCCTTCCAAGGTGCAGAGTGACTCAAATCTTCTTTCCAAGGTGCAGAGTGACGCGCTACGGGCTTCCGTACGTTCTGCAGCTGAGCAGTAGTCCAGCTGGGCGCGGGGGGGAGGGGGAGGAATGGGAGCATGGGAGCAGAGCAGGCAGGGCTCCCCCAAAGAGAAGGGCCACTCCCAGGGTGCTTTGAGAGTTTTACCTGAAACATCACTCGGGCCGTGTTTCAATCCCTCCATGCTTTGTAGTGGCTACAATCACTGAACAATTTATCAGTGGCATTCTGTATGGATCTGATGGGCCTTTACTAAGAATAGTGACTGTTCCTGGATCCTCATGGAAAACTTGATGCCTAACGCATCTAGTAGCCTCTCTGCATCTAGGAGAGCCGGGAGCCCCCACCCCACCCCACACTCAAGGCCTCCTACCTGCTAAGCAGGTGCTCTACCACTTGACAAGATCATTCCAGCCCTTTATGCGCTGGTTATTTTTGAGATGGGCTCGCTTTCCAGCCAGGCTAGCCCGGACCGTGAACCTCTTGTTGATCCTTCCTGCCGTAGCTGGGGTGACAGGCATCACCACCACCCAGATGCTGAGCTGGGGTTCCACTAACTTTTTCCCGGGCTGGCCTCCCATCTTGAGCTTGCCCATCTTTAACTCTTGAATACAGGCATCAGCCACTGCACCGGTGTGAGAACAGGGAACTTGGCATTTGCTGAGCACTTACTCCATGCCAATACCCTTGTTCTGTGACAACACACCCACATTTCATCTTCACCACAACCCACTGAGGCTTTCCAGATGGACAGCAAGGAGACGCTGGCACGAGAGCCGTGTCCTCCAGCACAGCCCTGCAGCTGTGCTGTTCTGCTTTTGCCCCCCATGTGGTCACCAAGTCACAATACGGGTACAGCCACCGCTGCCTACAGAGGCCAATGCAGCTACCTCATAGCAGACAACCGGGAAGGGGGTTGGGCTGACCCACCCCCACCCTGAGGAAAGCAAAGGGTGAAACACAAATTGGATCTAGATATGTTTGTGGGGATTTGTTAGCCCAAGAGCTCGGCCTGTACAGAAACCAAGACAGGAGCGTTCTCAAGAATGGACCTCTGGCTCGTGGTTTCCAGTTTGCAATGCTCATATGTTTGATTCTTTATGAGTTCATTTTAAAAGGTTCTTTGGAAACTTTGCCCCTGTAAAAGACATCTGGAAGAAAAGACACAGAACACTGTTCCCCCAGGTTGAACCCTAGCTGAAAATGACCCTGCTCTGTTGGCGGACTAGGAGCAGCTCAGCAGGACCTGGAGTCCACACAGACGCTGCGCGGCTACTTCTGTTTCTGTGTCAATGTGGGGAGAAGAGCCGAGCCCCAGCCACTCCCCCTTGTAAGGCCCAGCTACTCAAGAGACTGAGATCTGAGGATCCTGGTTGGAAGCCAGCCCAGAGAGACAAATCCAAGTTAACCAGCAAAAAGCTGCGGGGGGGGGGGGGGGGGGGGGGGAGCGCAAGAGGTAGAGCACCAGACTAATCCAGGGCATAAGGCCCTAAATTCCAGCACTGGTACTGAGCCCCAGTACAGGCGTGTGTGTGCACGCACACACACGTACACGCACGTGCGCGCACACACACACACACAGTGTGGCCCCTTCTGCCTCCCTACAGAGAGACAGCACTCCCTACAGAGAGACAGCAGTGGGTCTGTTCTCTAAGAGCCCAGGAAGCCGCCGCTGGGCGGCGCTATCATTGCCTAGCATGACCAAGCACCACACCCCAGATTTTCTCTAAGGAAATCAGGGAAAGGCCCTTCAGCCCAGTTCTACACTGGTGACCCCACTACCCTGGACTCCGCATGACACTTCTCATCAGAGAAATACCATGACAACCTCCTCGTGGCCGTGTGGAAAGCCTGCCCTCTGGTCACACACCAGCCATGATGCTTACTTTGCTTTGATCCAGAGGCAGTGCTGCCTGAGGCGTTTCAGATACCTATGGGTATGGGAACCTTTCAAAAGAATTACTAGGGGAGGTCAAGGGCTGGTGACTCACACCTCTACTCCTAGCTCTTCAGGAAGCTATGACCTAGAGGATTGCAGTTTGAGGCCAGACCAGACAGAAAAATCCAAGAGATTGCATTTCCAGCAAAAAAGCTAGGCTGGAGGTGTGCATCCGTCATAGGGCAGCAAGCACAGACAAGTAAGCTGAGCAGGAGCAAGGCCCAAGTTCAAGCCAGCAAAGAAAAATAGATCAACTATGAGGAGATACGTGCAGCCTATTACGCAGAAGGATGTCAAGCGTATGGCTTGACAGCTGCTGCGGGATGCACTGGTGCTGGTCAGAAGACTGCAGCCCATCAAAGCTGACCTACAGAGCCAGGCGTGGAATGCACACCTGCAATCCCAGTGCTCAGGAGGCTAACGCAGGGGAAATGTGAGCTCAGGGCCAGCCTGGCTACACCAGGAGACCCTGTCTCAAAGGAAAAAAAGAAAGCAGAGCTACAAGCGATCTCAGCGCCTGAGCCTGCAATGGGGCCTTGCTCAGGCGCCTTATCCATTGGTATTGCTGGGGCTCGAAACATTGCCAGCGGAAGAAAAAGAGGCTAAGCGTGCTGCATAATTGGGAGGTTGCACTTCATCTGAAAAAGCAGGGGTAAATGGCTATGACTGCCATGTTTTTAGTTCCTCAAAGAGAAAGGAAGTTCACAGGGAGTTCACTAGGAGTCATCAGGCTCCCGGGCCCCTGTCCACCACGCTGCCCGCCTCTGCGCTGAGCCGCGGGTCTACACCAAACCCAAGTGTGGATAAGGCCCACAAAGGTTCACCCACCAGCCTGAGGCAGAACTGGGTTGTTCCTAAGAGATAGAGGAAACCCTGAAAAGCCATTGTAGGCCCGGGGTAAATGCACTGCCTGCAGGCCAGGCTAGCCCGGCTGGCGTGGCTCACAAGCCGCGCGCTCTGCGTGGACAGTTCAGAGTTCGCTGTGTGGAGAGAAGAAGGCGGCTGCATCGCCAGCCACCGCAGTGCAGCCTCCGTGTCAGCTGTCACGAGCAAGTTAGTTCCGTCAGAAAAGCTCCCCTCAGGGGGAGGAAAATTTTATTAAAGACTACAAAGTACAAAGAGCTTTTTCTCAACTCACTCTGCACTCCATCGCCAACTTTTAGAAAGATCTAATATTATCACAAAATGTCACCGGCAGACAGACTCTAGAAGAACGACAGAGGTCACATGACTTCCCAAGAAAGGCAGATGGGCATGTGAGACGTGGCTTTCCCTGCAGGAACTGTGTGCCTCATGGCAGCTACCCCGGCCACCCCAACACCGCCAGGCAAAGTGTGGCGTGCCTGGAGGGGCAGGGACAGTGGGAGGGACCACCTGGACTCGTGAACAGGGTCTTCACGAGGAAGAAAGCAGGCCTAAAACCAGACTCGGGATGACTACATTGGAGACAAACCATTTGTCTTACGTTCAATGTTAGTGTAAGTTCTAGAACACTGGCAGGAGGTTCTTATCGTGATCAAAACGCACAGAAGGGCCGGCGCTGGTGGCTCACACCTGTAATACTACTCAGGAGTAGTATCTGAGGATAGTGGTGCAGAGCCAGTCCAGGCAGGCAATTATGGGAGACTCTTTTCTCTAAATAATCACAAAAAAAAAAAAAAAAGCTGGAAGTAGAGCTGTGGCTCCAGTGGTACAGTGCAGCCCTGAGCCAAAAAAAAAAAAAAATTCAGGGACAGCACCTAAGTCCTAAATTCAAGTCCCAGGACCAGAATTTTTTTTTGAAAAAGGATAAAAGGATGAGAAAAGTTGCATCAAAAGTCTTACTTTCTTTGTTCTCTAGAGCAGTCACACTAACAAGTAAACTGTGATTCAAAAATGCAACAAAGCCAGGCGCCAGTGGCTCACGCCTAATAATCTAAGTACTCAGAAGGCTGAGATCTGGAGGAACACAGTTCTAAGCCAGTGCAGGCAGAAAAGTCTGAGAATCCATCTCCAAAATAACCAGCAAAAAAGCCAGGCTGGAAACATGGGTCAAGTTGTAAAGCACTGGCTCAGCCAGGGAGCCAAGCAAGCATGAGGCCTTGAGTACAAATACCAGTACCAAGCATGGACACACATGGATGGACACACACGTACACACACACACACACACACACACAGCAGTGAAAGACAATGTAAAAGATTGATACTGATTAACCAAACAAGAGACCTGATGTATTGATTAGGGAAGAAACCAGGTCTGCAATTTTCCAAGTAAGTTTTTATGTAGATTTCCCAGACATAAATAGCATGGGTACATTGCTATAAAATGGAGATATATATGTAATAATAAGCATAGTGGTTAACATTGCATTACAAGTTATTTTAATTTCTTGGCTCATCTGAATTTTCCTATTTTATATAAGCAGTTGAATTTTTAATTTTTTTTCATAAATAGAAATCCTGTCCTATCTCTTCACCAAGGGGGGAAAAAACACAAAACCTGGAGGCAAAAAGTCTGGACATTTGATTTCCCTAAGGACTCTTGACAAGGCAGAATGACACATCCCCGTGCCCAACAGATGGCCAGAAAGACAAGCTTTGAGCAAGGCCCCCTGTGTGACCCCTGCCCGAAGAATTGTAGGGTCCCCTGGAAACAGCTGAGCTGGCCAGAGCAAGACAGAGGTGTTCCCCCTAATGCTGTGACCCCACTGGACTCAGTTCCCTCCACTGAGGTGCTGGAGGAGCATGGCATGTTTAGTTGCTGAGGGCCCGCTGTGACCTTTACCTTGAGGTGCAGAGCGCAGGAGTGGGCCCGGAGCCCCCCGGGGAGGGAAGCCTGGTGGCCCCTCCTGGCCCTACAAGATGAAGGGTCCTGCGGCTTCCTGCCTCCGCCCCGCTTCCCAGCCCTGTCATCACACAGCATCCACCTGTCCACAGGCACACGTTTCCACGGCAGATCCTACACGCAGGCTGTAGAGTTGGAACCCTCGCCACAGGACCGTGACCGGGCCTGTGCGCTTTGAAGAAGGTCTCGTTTCACAGGTCACTGAGAAGACTCAAGGAGACAGTGGTACAAGGAACCAACAACACCTGGGGTTGAGCGGGTGCCTGTGGCTCACGCCTATACCCCAGCTACTCAGGAAGCTAAGATCTGAGGATCAAGGTTCAAGGCCAATCCAGGACAGTGGAGCTGTGGCTCAAGTGGTAGAGCACCAACCTTGAGCAAAAAAGCTCAGGGACAGTGTCTAGGCCATGAGTACATGCCCCAGCACCAGAAATGAAGAAAGAAAGAAAGAAAAGAAAGAAAGAAAGGAAGAAAGGAAGGAAGGAGGAGAGAGGGGGAGAGGGAGGGAAGGAGGAAGGAAGGAAAGAAGGGAGAGAGGAAGGAAGGAACGAACGAACGAACGAACGGAGGGGAGGGAAGGAAGGGAGGTAAAGGGAGGTTTAAAAGCTCAAATTCTGCTGTTTTCAGAAGTAGGGAAGAATAAATTATCTCTGGATGCGGGGGGGGGGGGGGGTGGGCTGGAACAGGCAGCCTGCATTTCTGCAGTAACCGTTCATGCCCCCCCCCCATGTGTGGTGCTGGAGGCACGGTGCAGCAACATGGATGATGACAGGAAGTGGCCTGTCATGAGCATGAGCAGAGAGGCACAGGAGGGCGGGCAAGGGTGCTGCTGTTTCCATGGTGTCAGAGCAGGTACAGGGGCCTGGCCGGGGTGGGGGTGAGGGGCAAGAGCAGCCATGGGAAGAGAAGGGGAGGCCAGGAGCTGGGACATGCCTCTGAGAAGGCGAAGGACACTTCTGTGTCACTTGCCTGGGGGGAGGGGGCACGTCCAAGGAAGGGGTGCAGGACCTCTGGGACCACAGTGTGGGCGGGCACTGGGGGGAGGGGAGCAGCAGGGCGCGGCGCAATGGGACGCCTCCCCCCTGCCTGCCTCCCCCCTGCCTGCCTCCCCCCTGCCTGCCTCCCCCCTGCCTGCCTCCCCCCTGCCTGCCTCCCCCCTGCCTGCCTCCCCCCTGCCTGCCTTCGGCTCTGTCCGAATTCAGGAATGCACACGATGCAGGAATGCACTCGGGGGTCTGGACGCCCTGCCAAGGCGGAGCTGAGCAGGGCGCACTCCTGTGCACACGCACCCATCCATCTTACAGAACGCACACACAACGGCCAGCCTTCTCTGCCCTGGTTTTTACCAGGAAAGAAAACATGGTGTATAACTCCTGTCAGCCAGAGAGAGATGCCCCAGCCAGAACTTTCCTTGATTTCTGGACGAAAGAAAGAAAGAAAGAAAGAAAGGAAGGAAGGAAGGAAGGAAGGAAGGAAGGAAGGAAGGAAGGAAGGAAGGAAGGAAGGAAGGAAGGAAGGAAGGAAAGGAAGGAAGGAAGGAAGAAGGAAGGAAGGAAAGAAAGAAAGAAAGAAAGAAAGAAAGAAAGAAAGAAAGAAAGAAAGAAAGAAAGAAAGAAAGAAAGAAAGAAAGAAAGAAAGAAAGAAATGGTGCCCTAGCCAAGAGTCTGTGGTCCACGCCTGTAATCCTAGCCACTCAGGAGACTGAGATCTAAGGATCAGGGCTCAAAGCCAGCTTTAGCAGGAAAGTTCTTGAGACTCTGATCTCCAATGAACCAGCAAAAATCCTGAAGTGGAGGTGCAGCTCAAGTAGTAGAGTGTGAGCTTTGAGGAGAAAAGCTAAGGGATAGCACCCAGACCTGGAGTCCACACCCGGGTATTGGTACAAGAAAGAAGCAAACGCTGGCCACAGCGTTAAAGAGACGCTCATGGCCCTGCTCTGAAGTGAGGCAGGGGAGCTCCAGCGGCTCCAGCGGGTCAGCTACCTACGACCTGCCAGCTGCTGCATTAAAAATAAAGCTTTATTAGAGCTTAGCCATCTCTCCACTCCCTTGTTGCCTAAGATTATTTTCACAGTATGACACGAAGCTGAACAGTTGGAATGACTCAAAATATTAACTGACCTTTCAGGAGAAGCTGAAGAGAGTTGAAAGAGATGAACCCCATTAAAAAGGTTTTTTGTTTGACTTAAAACTCATAATAATCGACAGAACTTTATTCTGAAATTTTGCAGCGATTTTTTTCAAGGCAGAGTCTTGGTCTATATATCTTGGCTGACCTCAAACCCATGAGCCTCCCGCCTTGGCCCTCCAGGTGCTGAGATTACAGGTGTATGCCACCTCGCCTGGCCGATGAAACATGTAAATTTTAAACATAATGTGATCGGTCTAGAAACTACAAATGCCAGCGAATTCACACCAAATATAAACACTTCAGTGGACTTTCAGCTGTGTCATAAACAAAACAGTACTCACGTGGCTCAGCAAAACAGTCCTTGATTTCTCTTGAGAGGTTTTAGTTTGTGTCCTCCTGCTTTTTGATAATGGGATGGCTCTACCTCCTGTTCCTGTGACTGGGAGCTTGTAAATTCTTTATGCGGCCATTTAGCATTATATATGTATGTTTAAACACCTTTTACCTTTTGCCATTCATCACTCACTTTGTGTGCACGTGCACGCTACTCGAGAGAAGTCTCTGAAGCAGTACCTTTCCACCTGGGGAGAATATTTGAAGACGACTTCCCTCTCCCTTCTACCTGTCACCCACTATTAAAGGCCTTGGTCTCAGGCTGCAGCTTCCTTATTCTCTCCGATTTTCTCTCAGCCTACTTTTGTTCCGATAATCATCTGCATTGGATTAAACTTTTGTGTCGACAACAATTCTAGTTAGTGGCTAAGGCCTTCACTTAGCACTCTCCTCCTGGTCGGTTTCCATGGGAACTACCCGTTTCCTGAACCAGACTTGCTATTCTGGAGCTGAGACTCTGACTTAATTCTTGGCAACTGACAGCACACTATGAGAAGTCTTTGCAGGACAAGTCTTTAGATATTATATTTTCTGAGAATTTACTGAGATTTTTTTTTCCCTTTTGCATATTAATGATGGAACACTAAAGCACTAAAAGGATTGTCTCTATCTTACTGAAAGAGAAAATGTCACTCAAACCACCTGTAAATAAATTATTTTTGCACTAGGGTTTGAACTCAGAGCCCCACATGCTCACTCAACTTGCTTGCTTGGCTGGCACTCTACCACTTGACCCATGCCTCCAGCCCGGCTTTTTGCTGGCAATTTGGGAAATGGGGCTTCTTAGACTTTTCTGCCAGGACTGGCTTTGAACATGATCCTCCTGTCCAGCCTCCTGAATAGCTAGGGTAATAAGTGTGAGCCACTGGTGCCCAGCAGAAATGATCTTTAAAAACATCTCTCTAGATCGGTGGTTGGATAATCACTTTCTATCTTCATAAATCACCTACAAAGCTTCATGTCCAACTTCTCAATATTCAAATAAAAGGAGAGCCAGAGACGGCCAGCTCTTCATACTCTGGAATCACAGAGCCGAGGTGGCCATGGCTACGCTAGACAGTCACCTGTATGCCTGCCCTTGACCTGCGTCTGAGTCGGGACTGTAAACATCCCTTTGCTGGAAGCAGCGGGACACGAAGGGCTCTCCCATCATGCACAGCTGTGGTTTGCCGCAGCCAGCCACAAACCCCCCAGCCTGGGCGACCACTGGGCCAGAACTTTCCAGGCAACTGCACCTCTCACAACTTCCTCATCTGGCAACACCAGAGAAGCTGGGAGGCAGAGAAGAACCAGAAGATGCAGAGGGCAGAGGAGGAAGGATTCATTGAGAGCTGGACAGACCGCAGACTGGGGAACAAGCTGGTGGCAGCCCAAATGACAGAAGGAGCCCCTAAATCGTCTCTGGCCTTCTCTTTTCCCCACACCAGCCACAGAGGAGATGTTGTTATTGTCCTTGTTGCCCTGTCTTCGGCTCTTCTAAGAACAGCAGGGGACTGATCACCAACGCTAATGACCCAGGGTTCACCCTCAGCAGCGGGCAGCTGGCAGCCCCTGTGCGCCTCCCCCCGCCCCATCTCCCGTGAATCCACTCGCAGAAAGATTCTGGAGGAAACTGCAAAATGACTCAAAATAATTGCTCAGACCTTCTCCTTTTTTAATGTAAGCAGCTCCGTTGTGGGACTGGGACAGGATGAAAAGGTAATGAAAAGTATAAAAGCAGCATTAAGAATAAATGCCTCCTCACTATCTGCCCAGTGGAAGCTTTTATTTAACTACAGTCTCTTAAGTATCAAACGGACTGCTGCAGGCATTCTGACAGTGGTTGATACATGGCAGGCCTAACTGGAGAAGACTTTAATAGTCTGGTTCAACCCTGCCATTCTTGGTCAAGATGAACCATTAGGCCACACACAAGCCATCCAAACAGTTGAAAGTCCAAATGAGATTGTTGTAATTTACAACAATTTACAACAAGTAACAGGTGGTTCTCACACATTTTGGGTAAAAACTACAGGAGATACCCCAGCCTAAGCACCCCTAAGCTGAGTGCAAACCCTCTTCCAACTACCAAAAAAAGGTCTACATATGGAAGGAGCGCTGTGGCTGAAGTGCTAGCGTGCTCACCGAGCTGAAGAGCTCAGGAACAACACTCGGGCCCAGAGTTCAAACCCACAACCAAACAAAACAAGAAAGAAAAAAGTCTACATACAAAGATCAGCCTTGGCCTGCATAGCAAGATCCTGTCTCAAAACAAAAGCAGCAACTAAAACAAAAATGAAAATCTTGCTCCAAAAAATATAATTACTTTTCTCTCCACTAATTTTAGAAAACAAAACTTTGCAAACACCATGATATAATGTTGCTATTGACATTCAGCAAGATGGAGATGCTAACCAGTGCCACCAATATAATCCATTCTGGTCTCAACCCAAAAATGTACTGTTGTGCTGGAATTGATAGTCCACACTCACTGTCTCTTAAAACTTTTTAAAGCTGGGCATCGGTGGCTTACGCCTATAGTCCTAGCTACTCAGGAGGCTGAGATCTGAGGATCACGGTTCAAAGCCAGCCCGGGCAAGAAAGTCTGTGTGACTCTTATCTCCAATTAACCACCAGAAAACTGGAAGTGGCGCTGTGGCTCAAGTGGTAGAGCGCACGCCTTGAGCTGAAGAGCTGAGGGGCAGCACCCAGGCCCAGAGTTCAAGCCCCATGACCAACCAAAAAAGAAAAAAAAAACTTAAAAAAATGAATAAAAAACATCGATATCTAATCCCACTCAACCAATTAAAAGTGGAAGATGAAAAACAAAGCTCAAAATGCCACCTGACTAAACAAACACAGAGCTTTTCATATTGCAGGTACTTGATAATTGATTCCGAAATGTCAATAATATTAGGTAGAGACGGAGGCTGGAGATGACTCAGATGTTTGTTCAAAGTCAGAACAGTGAACCCCGTGGATTGCATGGGTAAGGAGAGTTCCGTAGGCAACTTTTTAAGCATTCGTGTATGAGCTTTTCTCTGGAGCTTCCAAGCTTCTATCAGCTTCTCAAATGTTCAAAATGATTTCCTGAACTAGGTAACACAGGAAAAAGCAGGGAGGACATGAAAGAATCTAAACAACATGACCTTGACTGAACTTTACCTTAAACAACTTCCGCCAACCTATTTCACTTCAGCCAATTATGTGAATAACCACAGATGGCAAGTGCTGACTGTCTTGGGATTCGAGAGAAAGAGAGAGAGAGAGAGAGTGTGTGTGTGTGTGTGTGTGTGTGTGTGTGTGTGTGTGTACTGGCACCATGGCTTCAACTCAGGGTTGGGGCACTGTCCCTAAACTCTCATGCCCAAGGCTAGAGCTCTTCCACTTAAGCCACAGCTCCACTCTGGCTTTATGCTTGTTAATGGGAGAAAAGAGTCTCCTAGACTTTCCTGCCTGGGCTGGCTTCAAACTGCAATCCTTTGATCTCAGTCTCCTGACTAGCTAGGAGCTCAGATTTATTTTTCCTTAAGCAGCTTTCTTTATTCGTGAACACATAAAGTGACATCAAGCAAAGGACTGCCTTTGCTGAGAAGGACAGGCAGGAAGAGGCTGCAGACAAGGCAGACAAGGTGGGTGAATGCACCTTGACCCAGGTCTAAAGAAAGAGGTCTTCAGTGCAGGACACAGGGCCAAAGCCCATATGCCCAGGTCTCTTAGGAATGTGCGAGAGTCCTAGCAGGGAGTTTACAAAAGGGGAGGGTTTGGCCTAACAAATTCAACCCCCCTACTTTCTTCCATCACTAACACAACACTGTTCAGAGGCCTCCCTAACTATCTACTCTCCAACCTAAGCAGGCTAGACAGGAAATAAACATGCAGAACTAAGAGCTGAGAGTGAAGACTGACTTTTCACCCCACCCTGGCTGTGGCACAGGTGACCGGCAGGGCGCGGGAGGGGCACAGAATGCAGAGGCTGTCCCACCGCCCAGGCTGCCACTCCCTGGAAAGGATAAATGCA
Source organism: Dipodomys spectabilis (assembly GCF_019054845.1). NCBI lineage: Eukaryota > Metazoa > Chordata > Mammalia > Rodentia > Heteromyidae > Dipodomys > Dipodomys spectabilis. Next base: position 2,480,737 of record NW_024870979.1, read on the forward strand.
CCCCTCACTGCAGATAAGATGGGGGCACAGCCCTGGTCCCTGTTATTTCGGAGGAGAAAGAAGAAAAAGGTGCATGCCAGTCACCGTGTCCACAAAGCATCACTGCCTAGTCAGGGTGGAATCCCGGCAGTCACTTCCCCGTTAGTCATGGTGCCTGCAGTGCCGGGAGGGGGAGGATAATTACCCGTTCCGCTCCGCGCGGGGCGCTTGGCAGCGGGTTAACTCAGAGCCGGGACATCTGACAAGCCTGATCCCCAGCCCACCCCGCGCGTGATTCACCAGCTCCGCGGCTCCTCTCTGTGCCTTCCTCAGTTTCCTTTTTTACTTTGCCACTCGGAAGACAGCTCCTAGTAGCAACTTATTCTTTTTCCAGAAAAACAGGGGAAGTGAGGAAGAATTAGGGAACAGGTGGAGAAAAACAGGAAGGGGGGACACTGGGGACAAGGCGCAATGGAGGACGAGCCCAGCTTTGTCCGCAGCCATCGGAGGTGGAAAGAGAAAGAAAGCTGTGAGCGGAGGACCTCCTGGAGTCCTTCCAACCTTTCTGCCAGGAAGGATATGGGGGTACCAGGGGCAGCCCAGAGTCGGTGCTCTGAGCTTTCTGTTCTTGCAAGCCTCAAGTCTCTCCTTGCCAGGCTTGAGTGCTCTGCTCCTAAACTCCATCTATTCCATGCGAAAAACACTCACCTTCAGCTACATTTGCATGTAAAGTCGGCTTCAGGCTCACCCAGCTCAGGTATCAATCAACAAGCGACACCCATGTCTGAGGTTTGACAGTAGATGGCGGTCAGGAACCATCCTGATGGCGGCCATCTCCATGCCTCTAGGCCCAGGCTGGCCCTTGGCACCAGCTCCTGCCCACATTTCAGTTTGCTCAGCCCTGGTGACTGGGCTGGGCTGCCAGGGGTCAGGAGGAAGGTCACCCCACTTCCTTACCAGCAGACCCCCTCCTCTTCCTCCTTGCACAGGACAAGCCCTGAGTGTGCTCTTCTGGACTCAGGGTCACTATGCAGTGTGAGCACACTACTGACTGTCTCCCCCTCCTCCCTCACCGCCCAGCACCTTGCATTGGGGGGAGAGGATCCCCTCTCTCATGCACGTTAATACATGAGTGATTTCTAACCCCGCTGAGCAGGAGTGTAAAGTGCTCCCTGGCCACAAGCAGGACAGAATTCCCATCACAATGTGCCAAGGGCCAGCACCCGCCTGACACATCAACCCCAACGATCAAGGACAGACCTAGAAGAGCAGAGCACCAATCGCCTGGAGCCAGGAAAATGGGAAGTTTATAAAAAGAAAGCCAACTAACTACAAAGAGATCAAGATGCTCTTTAGAGCCCAGTAAAAAAAAGAAACATGGCAAAGACACTTGAAATAAGGTCACCAGCTTGCCACCAAGCCTCTTTCCAAGGAAGGATAGCATCCAAACAGCAGAGCAGTGCATCTGAGAGCGGGGAGCAAACCTCAACCCAACACTGGCCCTCCTCAAGTCTGTGTCTCGCTGTCTCTCTTCCTGAGAGACAGAGTGCCACAACTTCCTCACTAGTTAACGCCTCTTGGGCCTGGCCAAACGTCTTGCCCTCAGAGCCCACAGCTCTGGATGAAGGCAGACATGCACGCACGGGCTTTTCAGTCCTTTCAGTGATGCTTTGGGAAAGCTCATCAGTTCACGACACTGTACTGTATCTGAGAAAAATCCACGGAATGGTGGCAAGGTCTTATCTTCTAGGAAGTTAACAGGGAGCCCACAGGACCCCAATCTCGAGGCCACTGACTTGCAGGGTTTGGACCTCACCTCTAACACTAAGACTGGATGAACAAAGATGCTTGGCTCCCTGAACACAAACCAACTTCAGTAACATTTTCTTAGAAGGCTAATACACTTACATATGATTTCTTTTGTCATCAAGTCCCCCCGCCCCATGAGCAGACCATTAAGGGAGTTGACTAGACAGCACTCATAAACACAGATATGAAGAGAAATCTACCAGGGAAGGGGATTTAGAGCTTTAAAGTTATCTAAAAGTTCCACAACTTGCCCCAGTTCACACTTGTGGACCATCACACAAGTTCAAGTTTCCAACCAACAGATCAAGATTTCTTTCCAATATATAGCAGCCTGCAAGAAAAAAAAGCTCGTGGGATGAAATCTTCAGGAGAGATTGTCTTCACTACAGGAAAATGTCACACACAAATAATTTGCTTCAAAGAGGTTCTCTAGTTGAAATTCATCCAGGCAACTTACATTTAGAAACAGGGATGTGTAGTTTTAAGAAAAGGATAGTGATTAGATCTTTGCGTTAGAAACATCTTACAATCCAGAAGACCTGGAAATAATGCAGGAAATGCACAAAAACATGTACGCCCGAAGAAGCCTCTAGAACTAAGCGTGTAGCCCCCAAACCTTCTGCTTTAGACTCTTAGATATGCAGACTCTTAAAAACAATTCCTGTGGAAAAACCTCAAAAGGTGGAGCCAAGTGGGCAGCAGGAGTCAAATATTAAATACAAGTTACGCTCACGCTGGGTACTGAAAGCCTTGTCATTAGTGTGCATTCTTTTCTACTTTGCAAAAACAAACAGGACAAAATATATCTTAAACAAGACTGGATCACCAACAGCACCACACACACTTGTCATGCTGTATGTCTCCAGATCCCAAAGCTCGCTGTTCATCAACACAACGCCTACCAACTGCAAAAATAATCACTGCCACCGCCACACTAGGTGATTATATAAAATTCTTGCAAAAAGCTGTAAAATTATTTAACCAGGGAGAACTAAATAAAAAAAAAAACCATTCTGCTTACCTGGATGAAAGAGGGGTTCATTCATTTCTGTAGATTTGCTTTTACAATGTAAGCCCAAGTAAGTGCTCTGCTCCAAAGAAATTTAGCAAGCATAAAATTATTTGCTATGTTCAAATTCCCCCTTTCTCTCCTTCCAAACATAATTATACGGAGTAGATGTTTCCACAGGCCTTTCTGATGGCTTTTTTATTTCAAACCAACAAAATTAATGCAAAGATCATTTTGAAGACCTCAGGCTGAGAGAAAAGTTTAACCATGACACACAACTACTACACAAAAAGGGTTCTCTCGGGCTTCAAGGGTACTGTCAAGAGTCCCTTCTGGAAAGACAAGCAGAGCTCCTCATCTGCATAACAGCCTTTCGACATTGCTGGAGTAAAGGCAACTTCTGATCAAGAAGGAAAACCCTGCCAGCCTGCCTGCATTGGGATCAGGAGCTACACCTGGGAATTCCAAGCCCACCTCCACTTACCTACTGCCTGTGGAAAGGACACGTTCTGAGGAACTTGCTCTCTGTCCCAGAAGCGTTTCATCTACCGTAGGTTTCTCCAGCAGGGTGGAAGGCAGAGCCCTCTCGCTCTCATTCCCAGCAAATGAAATGAAAACACTCCCTAGTGTTCTTCTCAGCCACACCCACCCCACAAGGACGTCCTAGCGCCACCCAGCCATCCTCCAAGCAGCTCGGTGACTGAGGAAGGCTCACCTACCTCCTCCTGTAGCCCACCCCTGCTGCAAGCCTGCCTGCTCTGGAGAGGCACCAAGCTTCGCAGACGTGGCAATGACAAAGTCACCAAGTGCCACATGTCCACAGCCAGCTCCGCACGCAGAACAGGAAAGGTGAACAGCATTTTGGCGGGGGACAGCTGTTAACACGGCTCAAGTCCCCAAAACAAACCAAAGGCTCTTTCAACCCCCTTACCCCAAGAGAAAGTGTTTATTCCTTTCCAACTCCCAATGATGACAATAGTGCAGGCTAATTGCTAACAACACCAGGGGAAAGAATTCTCCACGCAGGAGGGGCTGACAGGGTCACACAAAGAGCTCTGACAGTAATGGGCACCCTTGGAGAGAGAGAAGGCAATCAATTATGAGCCATTTGCAGAAATTGTGGGGCTGTCAAAAGCCTGGGTACAGCTGTGCTTGATCAAGTCAGCTTTGGATGGTTTTCAATAGAAATTATTCCTTATTCTCAAGTCTAGATACTTGTTAGTGAAATACCCCCAATAGTCCAGGCTCAACCTGAGCCGAATGAAAAGAACTGGTGACCCTGGGAAGACCTGGGAGGCAGAGGCAGGTCTGGCTGAGGAGCCATCACCTCCTGAGACCTCAGTCAGATAGCAAGTCTGGCCACTCCCAGCACATACTGGGAACATGCAAGATAGCACCCCAGATCGCGGTTTCAAAAACAGAAGAGGAGTTGAGAGCTGGTGGCTCATGCCTGTAATCATCCTAGCTACTCAGGAGGCTGAGATGTACAGATCACAGTTCAAAGCCAGCCTGGGCAAGAAAGTCCATGAGATGCTTATCTCCAATTAACCAGCAAAAGCCAGAACCAGAGATGTGGTTCATGTAGTGGAGTACCAGCCTTGTGGTTCACGTAGTAGAGTACCCAGGTCCCAGTGCTCAAGCACGTGCAAGCGCGCGCGCGCGCGCACACACACACACACACACACACACACACACACACACACACACGATGGCTGCTTTCAGAGATAACCTGCTATTTCCACGAGGTCAAACTATCATACAGAACTTTTTAGAACCCTTTGATACGCCGGGCGCTGGTGGCTCACGCCTGTAATCCTAGCTACTCAGGAGGCTGAGATCTGAGGATCATGGTTCAAAGCCAGCCCGGGCAGGAAAGACTGTGAGACTCCTATCTCCAATAAACCACCAGAAAACCAGAAGTGGCGCTGTAGCTCAAGTGGTAGAGTGCTTGCCTTGAGCTGAAGAGCTGAAGGACAGCGCCCAGGCCCAGAGTTCAAGCCCCACGACCGACAAAAAAATAAATAAATAAATAAAAAATAAAACCCTTTGATACTATCTTTTCCATCACAGTGACTTCTGCTGGTGACCACAGATTCATTTGTCCCAAGAGACAAAGAACACAAAGCTATGGGAATCTCTTCACTCTGTTTTTAGTGCACAGAAATCCACTGTTATATGCAGGTAAGAGATGAATACCAGGTAAGAGATGGCCTCAGACTTGGGACCTGGACAGCACACATTTAACTTGCTCACACTCTAAAGAAACCCAACATCCAAAGAGCCACAAAACCTGAGACACCAACACGATGCCACGAAGCAGATGCCACACCTGACTGCCTGTTGGGCTCGGTCGAAGTGTAAGGGCACCAGCAACACTGTGCACTTGTCCTCAATGTGTGTGGGTAAGGTGTGCATGGAGCACAAATGGATTCTGTGTAGAGACCAGAGGACCATCTTGGAGGTATCTCACTATGTGACGTCAACATTACTAAATGGGGCTGGCGGGGGGGAGGGGGGGGAAGGACACACAGACGACTCACACTCTGAAACACTTCCAGTCTTATTCAAGTTATTTGAATGAGGGATACTCAACTTGTATTCTTTTTTTTTTTTGGTTGGTTGTGAGGCTTGAACTCTGGGCCTGGACACTGTCCCTCAGCTCTTCAGCTCAAGACTAGCGCTCTACCATTTGAGCCACAGCACCACTTTTGGTTTTCTGAGTGGGTTACAGGAGATAAGAATCTCATGGACTTTCCTGACCGGGCTGGCTTTGAACCGCAATCCTCAGATCTCAGCCTCCTGAGTAGCTAGGATTACAGGTGTGAGCCACCAGTGCCCAGCTCAACCTGTATTCTCTTACACAGGACTTCAATTCCATGTTCCTGGGTGTGTATGCAGACACACACATATACATTTGCTTTCTCCCTTTACCACTTTTCACAGCAGAAACTGAGATTACTCCAGATACAACCTGAAATGCATTTTCTCCTTTTTCTAAATTCCTAACAGTCCTGCTTCATGTGCTTGTGACAAGACTGTCGTAGAATAGGACTGGACACAGCCTCAGTAGGCTAACTTTTCATGTATCTATTTGACCAAATCTTAAAATACAACATGGGGAAAATTCATTTCCTTCTTTAGAACTTGAATGTATACGTCAAACAGAGCATCATGGAGAGAAAAATCCTTATCCAGCTGACATTACGTCACTGGCATTAAGTCATTTCCCTTAAGCACCAGCCATGCCAGTGCATCACAGCCCTCACCTTAAATACAGAGCTCTACTCCACAAGCCTTTGCTTTTTTTTTTTTTTTAAGAAAAAGGTTATAACAAACCAATCAATACGGATTGATTTGGTTAGGTGCTAATGGCAATAATCCTGCTACTCAGGAGGCTGGGATCCAAGGATTAAGGTTCAGAGTCAGTCCTGACTCTGTGAGAGCCTGTGAGAGTCTTATCTCCAATTAACTACCAAAAAGCCAGAAATGGAGCTATGACATAGGAGACATGTTAAGGACAGATACTACACAATTCCATTCATAGATGAGGAATCTAGAATTGGCAAAGAAGAAGAGAGAATGGTTGATGTGTCCAGGGGGTTGAAAGAGACGAGCACTTCTGTCTGGAACAGTAAGGAAGCTCTGGCCACAGACATGATGATAGTTACAAAGCATCGCGTGTGTGCCTCAGGGCCAGTGGTGTGCATAACTGAAAATAGTAGACAGTAGCAAATTTTGTGCCACACACACTGCAGCATAACAAAATGAAAACATTCAAAAAATAACTGATCTCTGGCCAAAAGAATTATGGAGAACAAAAAGGGAATAATAATTTAATAACAATAATACCAGGACTGGGGACTGGTGACTCACGCCTATAATCCTAGCTACTCAGGAGGCTGAGATCTGAGGATCGCAGTTCAAAGCCAGCCCAGGCAGGAAAGTCTGGAGACTCTTATCTCCAATTAACCACTAGAAAAACAGAAGTGGCGTTGTGGCTCAAGTAGAAGAGTGCTAGCCTTGAGCTGAAGAGCTCAGGGACATTGCATAGGTCCAGAGTTCAAGCCTCAGGACTAATAATAATAATAATAATATCATAACAATAATTTCAGAACACCCTGAGCACAAGAGTAACTTGTCAAGGTCACTCAGCAAACCCTACCCAGTGTGAGAACATCATGGCACATCTGCCTTGTTCTTTGACGTCTGCTGAAGATCATGGGGGAGTTCTGACTACTGCATATGGTTTTTGAAAAATAAACAATGGGTAACTGTAACCCCTCTCTATATCGCCTTTATAATAACAATAAAAAATTAAAATAAAATAAACAATGGAAAAGGAAACTACAAATACATTTTGTTTGGTTTAGGTTTTCTCAGACAGGGTCTCAATAGTTAGGCCACATTGGCCTTGAACATACAATGTACCTTCTTAAGTGCTGGGATTACAGGTATATTTCATTATACCAGCTTGGTATTGTGTATGTGTGTGTGTACTGGTACTGGGGCTTGAACTCGGGACCTTGTGCTCTTCCTTGGATTTTTCCTTCAAGGCTGGCACTCTACCATTTGAGCCATACCTCTACTTACAGGTTTTTGCTGGTCATTAAAGACAAGTGTCATGGGCTTTTATACCTGAGTTGGCTAGGATTACAGGTGTGAGCCACCAGTACCCAGTGGAAAGTATTATCTTTAAAAACAAAACAAAAACAAATATCTGTATCCAATGCTAGAGGTAGGGACTGTAAAACTCCATTTTTTAATCCCCACCTCAGGAAATGACAAGAATTAACTTTTGCCTCCCTGGTTCTCAGTTTGCAAACTGGACCAGCCTCTTACCCGGAAGGTCTGCTCCATCTTCTCCCTGTGGGACACCTGATCCAGAGTGCCATCCGTCTGACTCCTTTTCAAACCAGTTGTGATGTCAGGGACATTGCTGAAATCTGCAGGAGACGTGATAGAGACATAAAACAGATTAGGTCACCTGCAGGAAATGTTTATGACTGGTTTAGTGGCTCACAGGAGGGAAAGAAGAAAATGGCCAACAGTTAGTGGGCAATACACCATAGACCCTTGATGCCATCAAAAGGACAACGCGCACATGGCCAGTCCCCTACTGAAACCGACAGGAGCTCCCACTAACCAAGGACACAACACCATTTTGTAGTTCTGGGCAAAGGAACCCAATCGGCACCATGCTTTCAATGCCCTGTCGATTTTTCCCATTTTTAGGCAAACTACACCTTAACAAGCCCTGATCTGAAATAATTCATCGAGACCAAGAATCAAGGACTTTTGTTGGTATTTTCTTGTTTTTGGCTAAGTAAGAACAAAACTACAAGGATAGCTTGGGGCTTAGGGGGCAAAAAAAACCAATGATCTAGTGTCATGGATACTTCCTGTAATCCACTGCACAGGTAACACGGGCAAGTGTTAACTCTGACTCTTGCATCACCTCAACTCCATCATCCCAATGAAAAGTCCTACTCTGAGCAGCCCCTGTTGATTTACAGAGTAAAGGGGAAGAAATGGTGGTAGTGGTTCCCGCTCTAACAGTTCTTTCTAGGGCTCTCAGATCAAGTCAAAGAGCTAGAAAGAGTGTGAGATGCATATGGTACTTCCAGTGGGATGTTCAGGCTCAGTAAGGTCCTCACGGATGAAAAAGGCCTCTGAGGGGGCCCTCCTGATAGGGAGGGCCAGGGCAAGGATGGCACCCACAGAGAGGACATGCTCAGTGCCAGGAGAGAGCCCTGGAAGCAGGCCTGAAAAGGTATGCAGGAGAGGAGGTGCAGAAACCAGCAGGAGTAATGTCATAGGAGCCGCTCCGTGTGAGAGCACATTGCCTAGGTAACGGGACCACATTTGCATGATTCCTGCCTTTACCTTGTAAACAAAGAGCTTTGGTATTTCCAGAGTGACATGAAGCACAGGAAGTAGGACCCGCTGTCCACACAAACATTCATTCATGACAGGGATTTCCAGCACCCGCTACACTGCCGGCAGGGGCTAGGTCCTGGTAATACAGATATGGCCAAGACCGGAGACTCAGATCAGTGCAGCTAGAGAGGAGCATGAGGAGCCCTGGAGGCTGAAGGTGGGAAAGGAGAAGGATGACAGGGAAGACACTAAAGGTGTCACACGATGGCAGAGACTGCCAGAGGTGTCACACGGTGCCATGAGAATTCATAGCCATTCAGTTAATGTACTCATAAAACCTTGTAACTCACTAAGCAGAAACCTTCTCCAACTACTGCTTGACTCTGAAAGAAGATTCTCCCACACTATGTTGATTCAGGCAAGTGAGAGGAAAGGTATGGCATGCACCCACAGACAGAACACTGGATACCCCCTTTCCTGTAGGAACCCTGCCTGTCCAAGGATAGCTGCTAAGCCCCCTCCACCACTTTAGGGCCCCTTAACTTCAGGGAGGCCTCTAGATGCTGTGGGGATTCTCCCTGAGATGGGAGCCATCATAAGCCAGTTCCCATTGGGTGTGGGATATGGCCCCAGAGAAGACAAGTGACTCTGGACAGATCCCAAGATCCCTTAGACAGGGGCTCTCAAAAGCTCTTGAGTACCAGCTGTCACACAGCAGAACGCACCTGTGCATACAGTGTCCCCTTGAGGGCCTGCAGGGGCCAGCGCTGCCCTGGTCCTTGGCTAGCCACAGGGAAAGCCAAGCTGGACAGAACCCATGGCTGCCAATACAACTCCAAGAGTCAAAAAAACTTCACCAGGACCTATGTCCCTGAGGAAAAAAAAAAAGAAACCTAGGCCTGACACACAAAAATACATTCTAAGCTGGCTCACTCCTGTGATCCTCGTCACTCAGAAGAGTGAGAGCTGCGATCACAGTGCGAAGCTGGTCTGGGCAGGAAAACCCGTGAGATTTTTTTTTTTTGGTCGGTCATGGGACTTGAACTCTGGGCCTGGGCGCTGTCCCTCAGCTCTTCAGCTCAAGATGAGCACTCTACCGCTTGAGCCACTGCACCACTTCTGGTTTTCTGGTGGTTTATTGGAGATAAAAGTCTCATGGACTTTCGTGCCCGGACTGGCTTTGAACCATGATCCTCAGATCTCAGCCTCCTGAGTAGCTAGGATTACAGGCGTGAGCTACCCGTGCCTGCATCCATGAGATTCTTATCTCCTATCAACTGGGAAAAAGCCAGACATGGAACTGTAGCTCAAGTGGGAGAGCACCAGCCTAGAGCAAAATGCTAAAGGACAATACCCAGGCCCTGAATTCAAGCCCAAGCACTGGTGCGCACACACACACACACACACACACACACACTACATTCTAGAAGAATAGAAGACTAGCTATAAAAGTGTGTAGGCTGGTGAAAACCAAATGCTTATTTACAAAGCTGCTTTGAGTAGGCATTCTGGGCTGGGGGTGGGGGTGGGGGTGAAAGCATGCACACAGCCCCACTTACATTCTGCCCACATCCTGAGCATGGCTGTGAAGTGGGAAGAGTTCCTCCCTTCTCTCCACACCACCAGCTTCCACCCGCAGAGACTAGGCATCAAGATGCAGGTGCTGTGACATGCATGGCTCAGATGTCTTCACCCTTACAGGGTGACATAGCACCTTGGGGTGACACAGCCTTTGGATGACATTCAGAGCCTTGGGGTGACACTCAGCGCCTTGGGTGTCAGAGTCTTGAGGTGTCACCTGATGCCTTGGGTAACAGTGCCTTACAACACTGAGGTCTAGACATGTCCTAAAGAGTAGCCAATACAACTGTAAATGACAAGCAACCAGACTGCGTCAGGTTAGGCGAGTTCCTGGTGCTGTTAAATGCACTATTTTGTCTTTCACATGGTATTCCTTGAGGGAAGCGGGCATGGGGAGGTGTCGTGATTTGTTCTTGGTAACTGACAGAGCATACTGCAGGCCCCCAGTTGGACCTTGTTCTACGTATCGTCTCTGAGCGTTCTCCAGGCCCCAGCCATCAGATAGATCATGAAACCAGGCAGGCTCATGCTTCTCATCTTAGACGTGGACAACAGACTGAAGGCTGGCCCACTCCACTGTGTGTCCCCTGATCCCTGAAAATGTGAGGCCTTAGGTAAGAGATGCCTAGTAATTCAGTCTCTTCCTGAACTCTGTGTGGGCACATATCCCATTGATGCTGCTGTCAGCCAAAGAGCTGGCAACCCCAAATCCTTTAATTGTGTTCAAGTTGCATCCTGGGTACCAACTTAAAAATAGACACATCAGGAGATGCTAAAGCTAAGGTCGCCACGCCTACACGGCTCTCAGTCTGATTAAAGTTCACAGTCACTTCCAAGTCTGATCTAGCAGTTCAGAGGCAAGAGTAGGTTTTACCTGTTGCCCCAAAGAAGCACTTTTCCATCCAGATACTAGCTAACTCTGACAGGCACAGGGGCAAGCTGGGAGAGGGAACCCTTGGGAAAGTTCGCCTGCAGCTGCATCCTAAGGATCTGTGTGTTTGGTTCATCTAGCTTGTGCCATCCCATAATCCTAGGCTGGCTGACTATCTTCTTACTCAAATAATTAAGCAAATAATAGACACAAAGTTCTTCCTAGATCCTGGACACCAACCACGTGCTGCCTGGAGACCCCAGAGACCCCAGGCAGTGTGTGGCCATGAGGAGGACTGGGTAGGTGTCTCTGCCCTTGAAGCAGCCAGGGTGGCACCTCCCAAGGACACACCGTCTAAGCCATCTGAGAACTACTCTGCTCAAAAGTTTGAGGATGCCTCCAGCGCCCTCAGCAACAGCAATTATAAAAGGAACAATGAAAAAAATACCTCAAGATGGTATTCATCACTGTGCTTGAAAAGAAGAAATGCAAAATGACAGAACATTTGTTTTCTTGGGTACAATACTTTTTTTTTTTTGAGAAATTCACTGTGATTCGAATGTGTCTCCAGGTTCACGGGCCAGTAAGTCGATGCCCCAGTTGGACGGCGCTGGGAGGAGGTTCTGATGGCGCCTAGGCTATCTGGTGGGTGGCCCTAGGGCTCTGAGAGGTGGGTCTGCTCTCGCCTCCTCTCCTGCCCCTTCGCCTTCTGCCCTGCCAAGGTCCCATCTTGGAATCAGTATCATCAAACTGGACAGGCTAGCATACTTCTGTTCAGAATTCCCCAGCCAGAGCACTCTGCTCCAGAAGTACAAAAGGATGTCAAAGAAAGGAAAGACAGGAAAGGGTGATCACTTGGAAGCAACTCTGCATCCATTTGGGGCTAAGAATCTGCCAGGAGTGGATGAGAAGGATGGCCCCAGTTCATAGCAACAAGGCCTGACGCCCTCACGTAGGTGCCATCCCAGACCTCTGCCCCGTCCCTGGAAGCTCCTTGCGTTCTTAATATCGCTAATCCAAAGCCCCCACTTTGCTTTTCACTTTTGTTTTCTGGTTCAAACTTGGACATTTTCTGGTTGAAACTCAAGGTCTTGATCTTGCTTGACAGGTGCTCTACCACTTGAGCCATACCTCCAAGCCCTCATACCTCCTTTTGGATAGCATATACTTCTAATATCCCGAAATAAAAATCATACTCAATATAATCTACCTCCACACATAGTTCGGTAAAAAGCAATTCGTGTTCCTAACACTAACATATGGGAGAAAAGCAAGTGGAAACTAGCTTGCATTCTTCAAAAAATGTGTTTCAGCTAAGGGCTGCTGGCTTACACCTAGCTACTCAGGAGGCTTAGACCTGAGGATCCAGGTTCAAAGCCAGCCTGGGTAGGAAAGCCTGAGGCTCTTATCTCCACTTAATCAGCAAAATGATGGAAATGGAGGCATACCTAAAGTGGTACAGCACCAGCCTGAAGCCAAAGAGCTAAGGGAGAGCTTGAGGCTGAGTTCAAGTCCCAGTAACAGGGAAAAAAAAAAAAGGAGATGAAAAAATCTTTTTAAAATGTGTCTCATACTTTCACAGCTTGTGGCAGACACACTCTCTCAGTAAGCCATAGGAGACCACCTATCTGGAACAACAGAGACAGGGTAGGGGGTGCTGCCAGGGTGTCCTGGGGGATGCCAAGATACAAAACTCCTGGCAAAGTTCAGCACACCACACACACACACACTCAGAGACCAGACATGCCTCCCTTTTATGTATTGGGTTGTGGCACTCACAGGGAATAAGAAGCACCATCTAACTTTGAGAAAGAAAATGATTTGGACTGGGTTGTAAAATTGAGCTAGTTCCTGGACCTGAACACTCTATCTCTGCAAAGTTAATCAACTCAGCTATAGGGCTGTAAGTATGGCTCAAGTGGTAGGGTACCTGCTTAGCAACCTCAAAGTCCTGAGTTCAAACCTCATCAAACCCAAAAATATGTGTGCATATACACTTGCACACACAAATGAGTAGAGCCCTGCAGAATGTCTAGAAACCATGTCCCTAAAAATCAGTAAGTACACTGTAGCTGAATAACCATGGTAACCAGAAACAACCACAAGTGTCCAACCTGTCACCCAGTGGACAGTGCTACCTCCTCTAGGTCGTGCTCTGACCTTCCCTGGGACCAGGATCTTACATTTTCCTCTGAGGCCAGTGCCAAGTACAGGAGATATGCCCAGTGCAGAGCAGCAGCGGGACAGATGGAGCAACTTAGAAGATGAATCAGAGAAACGATGTGGAATATTTAATTGGGACTCTCATAGCAGCCTCAAGAATACTGAAGCTGATTATATCATCTATCCTCAGAAATCTCTTCTGTTGCAAAATGAATGGTCTTTTATTTTTAAAAAAAGGGAAAAAATTCTAAACAAAACTCTCAAAGAAGTTACAAGTGGATGCTAACTAGTTCTAATTAAGTTTTCAACTACATACTGCATTCTGGTAGTGGAGTTATACATCTCCAACACTTAATATTCACATGCGACTTTCTATCTACTCATATTCAGATAATTATGATCTTAGTCTGTCCGATTTTCCAGTGCTCTCAGAATTTCCACTGCGCCATTCCATAAAAAGAACAGCTCATAAAAGATCAAAGGAGTTTAGATCAGAAAAGGCACTGGGAGCTCATCCCATCCAATTCTTTCCCCTTATGTATCATTGGGAGTGAGGGGTTCTTAAATCCAAATTCAATTTCAAGTAAAGATAGGCATTTTGGTAAGTCACAGCTGCCTGTTTAGGAGTAAGAGTACATAATACATAATACATAAACACTATTATAAAACTCTTTGCTAGTGGCCATAAGATACAAGGCCCAAGGAACAGAATGAACACTGGGACCATCTGCAAAGGCATAGGACCTCTCAACTTTCAAATCCTAACATGCAAACTTTGTATAGCAGTGCTTTTTAAATAAAATTAATCCAGGTTTTCCTAAACTTTATTCATGTTTTTACATCCGAATGTAGTGATTTTGGCCTGGGGGAGTGGCTTAGGTGGTAGATGTCCTACCTAGCCAGGGCAAGGCCTTGAGTTCAAACCCCAGTACTGCAAGAAGAGTAAAAAGGAAGGAGAGAGAGAGAAAAGGAAAGAAAGAAAAGAAGAAAGGAAGGAGAAAAGAAAAGAGAGAGGGAGGAAGGGAGGGAGGAAGGGAAGAAGGGAATGAGGGAAAGGTAAGGAAGGAAACAGAATGCAGTGGTTAGTGAACCTTTCATTAATGACATTTGCTAAGCTCTTCCATCCAGACAAATCTCACCATCAGTCAGGGAGGAAGAACAAAATATATTATTGAAGGGAAACAACAGGAACCATTCTGTGAGAGAGAAGGTTAACTATGCTGTACTATTAATCAAACGATCACCATTTAATATTTTATTACATAAAAATCCGCCTACTTGTCTGTTACCCAGGACTCTCCATTATTTTGTTGTTATTCCATTTGTGCTCAGGAAGTCCAAAGCAATGGTGTGAATGCCCCCATGAAGCCTGCAGAAAGGTGCAGGGTAATGACACAAACACCATGCCAGAAAGGTGCAAATGCCACTCATCTCCCAGGTCCACCCAACCTGAGCTCCTCATCAGTGATGATCTCAGCAAGGCAATCTACCACATGATAAACAGAGACACCACTGTGGGCTGCAAACATCCCTTTAGAACAGGCGGCCCTGGCTTGATTCAGCTGTCCTGTGGCAGATACCATAGGAGACTGGAGAATGCTCAGGGGATCAGGAGTGTGACCACTGACTTCAGGGCAGCATTGCGCTGGTGGCCTCCACGCTGACCACAGCATACAGGCCTCTTAGAACTGGGGCACACGAGAGAACTCAGGAGGAAGAGACCCACACATCCAGCTTCTCCAGGCAGGCTATAGCCATAGGCCAGGCTGTGTCCGTGGCCCAGGAGAAGAGCATAGAGGACTGCCCTGCACCTTCACAGGAACCCTGACAAAATGCAACCATGGTGAAAGATCCACAGCCAAGACTTCGGTCCTTCCAGGCATTGAAGCTTAAGAGGACCAACCAAAAACCACGCAATGTGCTGAACACTGAGGTTTTTAATGACGTGGAATTTACATCAAAAAGTCTTACAAACTTTCTCCTTCAAGTTCTACTTTAAAAACTTAAGGGGTAGGGACTAGAAAACACACACACACAACACACACACACACACACACACACACACACACACACACACACACACGAGTCTATTTGGAAATGTTGGGTATGGAAGGGAGGATAGCTATAGCTATACTTGGTATTGTTCTTCTGCATTAAAGACCAGAAATGTAGAATATTATTCTGCCCTGAAAAGGAAGATTGACTTCATGCCAAAACACAGGTGAACCTAGAAAACATTTCAGTAAGTGGAAGATGCCAGACAAGATAGGCTACCTATTGTACAATCCTTTTAATAGAAAATATCCAGAATAGACCAATCCATAGAAACAGAAATTAGAGTGGAGGTTGCCAGGAACTGGGGGAGGGAGATGAGGAGGTAGCTTTTGCACTCAGGACCTCTTGCTTGCTAAGCAGGCATTCTACCACTAAGCCTATGATTTTAGGCTGGTTATCTTTGGGATGGGTCTCAATTCCTGCCCAGGATGGGTGCCTGGGTCACAGTCTATCTATTTATGTTTCCATTATTGCTGGAATGACAGGCACACACCACTCCACCCAACTGTAAGTTGAGAAGGGGTCTTGTAAACGTTTCTATCTGGCTGGCCTCAGACCATGGTTCTCCTATTCTTAGCCTCCCAAGTAGCTAAAAATGAAAGGCATGAGCCACCAGCAATTGAGTGATGGGTATGGGGTTTCTTTTATAGGTGACAAAAGTGTTATGGCCTTAGTGGTTACAGCTACAAATTTCATGAATATGCCAAAACCACTGAATTGTATAATTTAAAAAGGCAAACTTAGGATATGTAAATTGCAGAGACACAGAGAGAGAGAGAGAGAGAGAGAGAGAGAGAGAGAGAGAGAGAGAGAGAGAATGTGTGTGTGTGTGTGTGTGTGTGTGTGTGTTTTAAGAAAGTATCCATGTCACTGCAAATTGTACAGGAGAAAAAAGAACCAAATCATACTAAATACACAATCACATTATTACACAGATCACGATCAAGAGCACAAGCTATACAAAAAAGTCACAGGACAGACATTCCCAGTGGACAGTGACCTTTCCCTGAGCTAAGAAAGCCCCAGGCCAGCATCCCATTGCCACCCTCTGCCCCCAGATAAAAATCAAGATGGGGGCTGGGAAGGTGGCTCAGTGGTAAGAGCGCTTACCTTGCATGCCTGAGGCCCTGGGTTCAATTCCCAGCACCACATAAGCAAAAAAGAAAAAAGCCGGAAGTGGCGCTGTGGCTCAAGTGGTAGAGCGCTAGCCTTGAGCTGAAGAGCTGAGGGACAGTGCCCAGGCCCAGAGTTCAGGCCCCACGACCAGACCCCAAAAAAAAAAAAAAAAAATCAAGATGGGAGATCAAGGACCATCATCAATCCAACAACATCAAGTTGAACTTTACTGAGAAACCTTTCAAAGGGAAAACTAAGTGGTTAAAATCAAGACATTCAGCTGTGTGCCAGTGGCCCACGCCTGTAATCCTAGCTACTCAGAAAGCTAAGATCTAAGAATCGCAGTTCAAAGTCAGGCCAGGCAGGAAAGTCTATGAGACTCTTATCTCCAAAAAACCAGAAGTGGTGCTGTGACTCAAAGTGGTAGAGTGCTAACCTTAAGCAAAAAAGCTCAGGAACAGTGCCCAGGCCCTGGGTTCAAGCCTTATGACTGAGGATGACAATAACAACAACAAAGTCAACATTTCCCTCATGTGAATAAAAAAAGATGGCACAGTTCCATCTTTATCGGACACAATGACCTTGCCCGAGTTCCTCGTGATTCCATGTGCCTCTGTGCCTTGATTTCCCCAGCTGTGAGAAAACAATGATAATAGCACAGCTCTGAGACGCAGGGTGATGCGGGGCATAATAAGCACTCCTCAGGCCTTTGTGATCTTTACATGGAGACAGCCTGCTATTATGACGAAGCCTTAACCAACACCTTCTCCGAGCCAGGCAGGACTGGACTATTTCAGGAGCTGAAATTTGTGCAAAAACAAAAATGGGATGCTTGATTCACTGCTTTGCTTCAGAAACTTTTACAGAAAAATATACATTTTGATAGGATGCAACTTGTTGCTTTAATCATATTAACTTTTCGAGAAAGAAAGGGAAAAGCTTAAACTGCTTCATCTGGTGTTTCTGTTATAGTTTAGGAAGCAAGATCCACCGAAGATCATAGAGACCAGAGCTAGACACCAGGACCAAGGAATCTGAGTTTACATACTTCATTCAAGAACTCTAGGCCTCTAGGCCTGATGAGACTTTCCTAAAAGCTGCTGGAATTGTTAAGAAACAAAACAAAACAGAAAAAAAAAGGATGGTCATATATAAATCACAAAAGCAGCACTGTACACAGCTCTAGTTCACCCAGGGCCTCAATGGTGGCCTTGTTTGCTTTAAAATAACATCAACCCATTGGGGAGATGCCAGGGGTAAAATTAACTCTCTATAAAAAGAGTCTATGCTGATATTTCCGCTCAAGTCCAATGTTGCCTATGGACATTTCCTCCCTGCTCTATGGATAACTAGAACAGAAATTCAAACCCTTTAAGGCAAGAACCAGTCATTTACATCCGAGCAGGAGAAAGTCCTCAGTACTGAGCAACTCTCGGTGCTGCTCTGACTCCAAGCCTGCAGTGCTCCAGGCATTGGGGTGTATCACCAGTGACCCTGGCCTTTCTTTGTTACGCGTGTCCTCCTGTGCTGCATGGAATGGTGTCCTGGGCTGGGACTGAGGAACAAGTGAGGTGAGCTGACCAGTCAACCTGTTGCTTTAGGAGCACTTTGAAGGCCAGCTGTGATGGTTGGGGCACAGGATCCCTAACAGAGAGGAAGAAACACCACTGTCCAAGCACAACAGCTGCATTTGCTGGAAATTTACACATACTCACATTCAGAAAAGGCGTCTAAAACCAGCAGTGATCCTGCAGCTCAGGTCAAGCCCATCTCCTGTAGACCATTGCCCAAGGGACCAAGTTTGTGAACCCACCCTACCACCACCCCACAGCGGCTCAAGACCAGCCACCTGGGCTGGTGCAAACTGAGCGTGCACTTCCCTGTACCATCTGAAGGTGGCGCAGTCAGAACAGGACTCTAGTTTGCACTTTCAAAAGCTCACTAGGTGAGCCTTGAGTAGTACCAACAGGGAGAGCCATTTCACTCAATGCTATATATATGGATCCAAGAATCTCAACTACCAATGGGATGCTTCTTTTCCAGAAAAGCACAGAGCCTGAATAACAGCCCACAACCTTCCCCAGCCCGTTGGGATCCACCGCTGTGATCAAGTCTTGCTTCAGTCACAGATAGAGACAGGATTTCTTTTTCCATGCAGAACAAATCAAGAAACAAACGCTAATCAACACAGATTTATTTCTAGGTACCTGACCAAAACCAAGAGTAAAGCCAACACTGAGCTCCATGTAGCTGCTTTTCAGGGACTTCTCAGGGCGCATTTTCAGCACTCTGCAGAGAGAGGCTCAGTATACATCCCGCTGGGATGGGCTATGCCAGAACAGTACTTCCTGTCCCTCACCTTCAGAGATGTCCAAGGTTCCTATTGTAAAAGCAGGTCTGCTATTGCAGGGAGCCAGGTCTTGGCAGAGGCCCAACTTCACTGAGAAGGGAAGCAGAACCTTACTTGTATTCAAGTAAGGTGGGGAAATGCTCAGTGCACTCCCCAGTTGTGTCAGAAACTGTCTTTCAAAATCAATTAAACTTCTTTGCCGAGGTAAATATTTCCGTAAGAAAACAGGATTGCTGCTTTCTACCTCATAGCAAATAGGAATCAAAGCAATGATTAAATATGAAGCTGCAAAGGAAAGGGGAATCAGGGTTCAGAATTCTAGCAGAGAGTAGACATGTCACACTTGAGTCTCACTCACTTCACTGTGGCCCCCTGGGAAGGGGAGAAGCCTCCTTGTCTGGGTGAGGAAGTTGAGCCTGAGGTCTTCTTGCAGGCTCCCGCAAGGGTGGGTCTAAGCTAAGGACTAGGTACAGAAGTCTACTTAAAGGGTAGCCCAGAGTACAGAAGAGTCAGGAAGGGCAGAGGGACTCTGAGAGATTTGGAAAAGATTACTGTGGGCAGCCACAACTTGATTCCAGGGGCCTCCGTGAACAGTGAGACCTGCACCTTGCAACTGTGTCCACAGGGTAAGGAAGAGGGTAGCATCCTCCAGACTCCAACCTCACTGGTGTGGGCTGTCCTAAAGGGACACAAGCCAGCACCTGCAGGCTGGCCCGCACGCCACCTCTCATCGCTCCCATAAATGCAAGCTTCGCTTGGAATCAAGATGTTATAGACTTTTTTTTTCCATGTCTTTATCTACCTACCCCAAATTTTACCACTGCCTAAAATGAGAAAGACTTTCTTCTGAGACACTCACTGAATCTCCTTCGCCAGCAAGGCAACTACCTCCAAAAGAAAAACAGATCCATGTCTGCTTTGCTTCAAGAGAAGTATTGATTGTGGAAGAGGCATCTGGCGCTCAGGCAAGGGGATGAAGAGTCAAACCTGGGGCTGAAGATGTGTAAGGTCCTACGCTTCCTTCCTGTGAGAATGTAAACTCCAGGGAACACAGTGTTGCTGGGAGGCCAGGAAGGGCAGGCAGCTCGCACCCGGCTCCTTGTCCAGGAGAGGCATGGGCAGACATCTGTGCTGCTTCTCTGTGGCTCCCACCACCTGGCTCCCTCAGCGTGGTGAACACAAGATGGCAGGAGGCCTTGGGCAGTGCCAAGGTTCAGACCCTCCCAGCCAATGCCGCTGAGGAGTGTAGAGCCATGATCTAACAGATGCAGGACCACCCGCCTCTTGAGTCCGCTCCCTTTCAAAAAGAGTGAACATAGTTACCTCACCCGCACGATCCTTGTTATCTTTTTTAAAAAAGGGAATTCTGTCAGGTGCCAGTGGCTCACACCTGGAATCCTGGCTACTTACGAGACTGAGATCTGAGGATCGCAGTTCAAAGCCAGACTGGGCAGAAAAGTCCACGAGACATTTATCTCCAATTAACCAGCAAAAAGCTAGAAGTGGAACTGTGACTCAAGTGGTAGAGTGCTAGTCTTGAGTAAAAAAGCTGAAGGACAGTGGCCCTGAGTTCAAGCCCCAGTACTAGTACAAAAAAGGGGGGGGGGCGGGTCGCCTCTTTTGCTGCTTTCTATGGAAATTCATTCCTGAAAGAATCCAAAGTATTAGAGACAGTAATTTCTTATTATAATAAATGCATAGAGGTACAACACATGTGGTACATGTGGCCTCAAGAAACATTCAGGCTCAGGGGCTGGGAAGGTGGCTCAGTGGTAGAGCGCTTGCCTTGCATGCCTGAGGTCCTGGGTTTGATTCCTCAGCACCACATAAGCAAAAAGAAAAAAAAAGCCAGAAGTGGCGCTGTGGCTCAAGTGGTAGAGCACTAGCCTTGAGCTGAAGAGCTGAGGAACAGCGCCTAGGCCCAGAGTTCAGGCGCCACGACCGGACCCAAAAAAAAAAAAAAGAAAGAAAGAAACATTCATGCTCATACAAGTAGCCCACAGTGGCTAAATGATGGCTTCATATAACCACATTGTCTGAGAATGATATGACCATTGTCTGAGGATGTTTGCTTTTACCTGCCTAGTCTGTTTGATGGTATTTGAAATTGAAGCAGCTACTCCGGGAGAGGAGAAGAAAGTGTTAGATATCTTACTGAATCACTACACCTAACAATCAGGTTTTGTCATTTCAAAGTAATGACCTAACCAACTTGCCATATAATTAAATGCATCCTAACAGCTTCTCTTGTTTTTTTTCATTCATCTCCTGGTGATCACGTGGAGACTTCAATGGGAAATCTATGAACAATTTACTAAATATAAAATGACTGCACATGCCCACAAAGACCCTGTGCTGGGCTCTATGGAGCTTAACCAGTAGCTTCTGGAATACACAGGAAAGCACAGATGCTGGGTGTCAGCATAAAATGCTAATTTACTAGACGGCAAGGTACAAACCTAGGCAAGGATGGAAAACTCAGAAATTCAAAGCTCTGGATGATTTCTGCATATGAGAATCTGAGAAAAACACAGTGGCATGCAAATTTTCCATTCCAACCCTTCACCAAGGTTGACATTCATGGCTTGCGTTCCAGCAATCACAGGGAAGCAGGTCTGCCTTAGAGCTAACAGAGTAAGAAAAGATCTTCCAATTCTGGCATTCAGGTTTTCACCTGCTCTCTGTCATAATAACCACAGTACTGAATACCACACGGGTAAGGGGAGCACATTCAGAGAGTCTTCCATATTAAAGACTTTTGTGCAGAAAGATAATTCTTTTCAATGTTCATAAAAGAATAATAATGACTATGACTTGATACAACCTTTCTGAGCTGGCATGCACATTCTCTGACAAACGAGGATCTTTGAACAACTCCCATGATCAAGTTTTGCAAGCAAACTTGCAGCCTAAGAACACTGGCCACGGGTACTGGCGCTGAAGGAAACAGACAGAATATCACCTCACCATTGGCTGGGTTCTTTTTGAAGTTGTCCAGGAATTCCTCCAGCAGCTGGGACTGGTGGGAAGAGGGCAGCAGGGCCTTCTGGTCCCTGGAGCACAGGTCACCATCCGACCAGGAAGTGCACAGGGTTGCTTTTGTGTCCAGAGGTCGGGCGATCAGGGTAAGCCCGACGCTCTTCTCAGAAAACAGGGCCTCCATCTGCTTCAAGTCAAGTTCAGACACGGATTCTCCATTTAAGGTCATGATTTCATTGCCCTTTCTCAGCCCTGAGAACAAAGAAGGGGAAACAGGAAGAGAAAAGGGAGAGAGATTACTGAGGGGAAATATTTTAAGATGAAGCAAGGCTTCAAACCCAAACTCATACCCCCTCAGGTCTGTATAGTATTTCCATGCCTCTCATAGCAACACAAATGTTAGTTCTTCCTGAGCTAGAATTAGAGAGACTAGCTTTAACAGGCAACCATTTGGGGAGCTACTTGTTAAATTGTTCTTCCAGGGTTCTGATGTTAAACACCCCAGGGAAAAACATTTGTCTTATCTGTGTCTGTCTGTCAATCTCTCACACTCTCTTCCTTCCTCAATGTGATATACGTTTGTGTGTGTGCATGTGTCTGAGTATCTCTTTCTTTTTAAACACATACACCATACAAATGGTGTCTTGCTATATATACACACACAAATATGCATTTTCAAGTAAACATTCTACTTTCTTTAACATTCCAGAAGCCACTTCTTGACAACACTGTAAGAAGAAAATTTCATGCTGGGTACTGATGGCTCATGCTCATAATCCTAGCTACTCAAGAGGCTGAGATCTGAGAATTGTGGTTCCAAAGAAGGGGAGACAGGGGAGGGGTGAAGAGGGAAAGAAGTGAGGAGGGGAGGAGAGAAAATGAAAAGGGAGGAGAAGAGAAGGGAGAAAATAAGGAGGGAAGGGAGGGGAGGGGAAGGAAGCCACTAGGCAGACCACATGGCAGCATTTGAGATAAAGAGAGAACAGAGACTCAGCATTACACGGACCTCCCCCGTAGGCCAAGCCATCAGGGAGAACATCACTTATAAATATCCGACTGAGGTGCTGGTGTTCATCCACCTGTGCCGTGACCGCAAACCCTACAAATGAAAAGAGAGAGCAGGTCTGAATTCACCTTCACTCATTTCTCCAACCCAGTGACCAGCATTTCCTTCAATATGTATTCTCATAAATGTAGAATATCAAGAAGGGCTATATGATACTGATTGTGAAAGCACATGTACCTAGCAGAGGCTGAAAAAGAACAGATCAGGGCTGGGAAGGTGGCTCAGTGGTAGAGTGTCTGCCTCACATGCATGAGGCCCTGGGTTCGATTCCTCAGCACCACACAAGCAGAAAAAAGCTGGAAGTGGTGCTGTGGCTCAAGTGGTAGGGCGCTCGCCTTGAGCTGAAGAGCTGAGGGACAGCATAGTTCAGGGACAGAGTTCAGGCCCCATGACCAACAAAAATAAATAAACAAAATAAAAAGAACAGGTCAGACTGGGAGGTTGGAAGAAATAATGAGCACACAACTTTATTCAAAAGCTGCACTCACACGCTCATTCCTGCAGCAGCAGTATTCACTCCAACCAACAGGTGGGAACAACCAGGTGTCAATCAAGGAAAAGATAAGCAAAACATGGTATGCATACACAATGGAACAGTACAGATGATCCTTGAGGAGGTCATGAATGCTAATGAAGTTGATCACAAAAAGACAAAACAGAATGATTCCACTCCTATGAGACAGCCAGGGGGAGGGGGGCCGGAGGAGGGGAAAAGAGGAGAGTTAATGCACAAGGAGTTCAGAGCTTCCATTCTGCAAGGGGAGGGGAGTTGAGGGGATGGCTGTGCCTGGATATGAATGCAGAACAGTACACTTAAAAGTGGCTAAGATGACCAACTTTATGACATGTATATATGTATATATAAGTATGTATACACATATATACGTATATATGATATCACATATATCATACATTTATGATAAATACATATACATTTTTAAACTTTTTAAAGAAAGTCTGAGATAAACTAAATTCAGTTCAATACAGTAAATGCTTGTTGAGACACAATGGTTGGGGGGGGGAAGGGATTTAGGTACCTTCAGAAGGTGAAAATTCGCTGCGTGGAGACAGCACTTGCCCTGAAATGGCAACACATCGGTGCCCATCCCTCTCTGATGGCATCTCCCTGACCTGAGGACCCTGTGTCCCCAGTCTCCCCTAACACCAGGAGTTCTATGAGGAGTACAAGTCTTGTTTCCCAATATCTCTAAGGATCCAGAACTCGGCAGACTGGGGTCATCAAGACTCTTAGCAAGTCTCTTCATTCCAATACACAGAAGGTACACAGCACAATCAGGCGAATCCAACCAATGGATCCAAACCAATGAATGGCTAAACGTGGTGAATATGACTATAATCTCACACTTGAGAAGCAGAGGCAGAAGGATCAGTGAGTTCAAAGCCAGGGTGGGAGATACTATCTTTAAAAACACAAGCAAGAAACATAGCCACACATGGGCGGCTCATGCCTGTAAGTCCAACTACTCAAAAGACTGAGATCTGAGGATCATAGTTCAAAAACAGCCCAGGCAGGAAAGTCCATGAAACTCTTATCTCCAATTAACTACCAAAATCCCAGAAGTAGA